>NC_081523.1:10597924-10957424 GCF_030273125.1 Centropristis striata
CACAGTATGTAAACAAAGAGCTTCACATGAAATAGACTATTCCTGGAGGGGACAAGACATCCAATTTATAAATGGTATAATAACAACATGGTCCTATCCAATAATCCAGGTCATTTCATGGGACACCTCTATATGTTTTCAATATGTGCAACAAAAAGTGAAAATAAAAGATCAGAGCAGGTTATGCATCAATGTAACAGCTGTCAACAAGTGTTGTGTCAACAGAGTTAGTTTATGGGGTAATGAGTGGGTGAGTGAGTAATACAAATATACAGCCAAAGAGATTGGGAAATGAGAAAACAGGTAGTAGATTGTAGTGATGTCATGATACTTGCAGTCATTATGATTTAATATAGTAAATTTACATCGATTAACATGATGTGTATAGTTGCCATAGTTACTGTTAGTTGCGCTTCTATCAACACATGGTTTTCAGACAAAGGAGCAGGAAAGTTAAGTCTTGGTTAAAGTTGCTGAACATTGCTTGAAGGGTTAATGCCCCGATAAGGCGTCTGCAGAGTCTATTAATTCCTGATTATGGACAGCTCTAAAGGCATTAAGCAGCTTATACCATGGTCACATTCCAAAACAAAGGAAGACCATTCATTGGCATGCATTTGAGGCATTTTTCACAATTTGATTTTAAGATTAAATTTTTTTTGCAGTACTCACATCTATGCCAATGAGATCAACAGATCATTGATTTAATGCCCTGACATCTTTAATTTTAATTTTTTTTTGAGTGATAAAAAAACAAAAGGGTTAAAAATCATCAAGTGCAAAAAATTGCTTTTTAATTTGGAAATTGAAATTTAAGACCTAATTTTAACCGATCTTTGATTCAGGATAGGCATCATGACACCCCTAATATATGTCTCAGTTAAAGTGTACATGATATGTGCATTTTTTAAGTGATGTGGTATTTCAGTTTTGTTTTTCTGGGCATGTTTTGATACTGATTGTGTGTCTATTTGTTTGGAAACAAAACCAGATTTCACTGAAATTTGGAAAAGTTGATATTACACATGTGCCCCATTCTTATCTGTCTGTCTATTTGGTGCAGATCTGGGTCCACATCCAGACCAAACATGAGTTTTTCTGTTTTCTTTTTTAAATGAAATCTGCCCTTTTCTGTCTGATAAATGAGATGTTTTCTCATGTTGATGGATGGGAACTTGTCAAGTGAACATTGCAATCACTGCGATAATCACTGTGTCTTTATCTTGAAATTTTAATCAAATCTCCTCAGTAAGAAATAAATCATGAAATCACCTGAACTATGAGCTGAATATCAATAAATTTGATTCATCTGAGCGAAAATGAAGTGAAATATGGTTGTTGCAAATCAGACAGGACGAGTGAAGTGCTGTCCTTGCGGTCACCTGGCAAACAAGAGCCCAACCATCAACAATCAGTACTAATAGGTGTGATTGAAAATGCTGTCTGTCCTGTTCTAACTTCAAATTTTTCTCCATAGTTTTCTTATCTCCTTAAAGACAGAGATTATCTACCCGGTCAAAACGTTTGGGTCCTTCACTTGATTTATCGCTCATTTCTTCCTGGTTAATGCTCTGTGCTAAACAAGGGCCAAAAGCAGGTAGTTTTTCTCTGTATGTTCTTTTGAATGATTTCCCTGTGCAACTCACTGCAGTTTGCTGTGATGTACCTGTGATCCCTGATTTAGATGCCCACAAATATCCATCACAAATCAACAAATATGCTTGTGTCTAATTCACTGCACTACGCTTAATCACATGTATGATTAGTTCAATTGTTCTGCCATTACTTGGTTGATATCCGTCCCTATGAGGGCATCTAGTGGACAGGTGAGGCATGAGAGGGTAATGAACTAATAAAGCAGAGGCAGAGGAGGGTAGCTCTGACTTGTTTTTTGATCCGGCAGACTGATATGTTTTGGCAGGTTAAAATGACTTCACCACTCTCGGTGTGTCTGGTGTACCAGTGGAGCAGCCAGCCGTGTAAGCTACATGTGTAGGGTGAAAAGACAAACAGGCCAAACAAAGGAACGAGTGCTTAACGTGGACCATGCAAAGTGGTTCTAGCTGATCCTGGAGCTCAGGAGGGGTTTCCTTTGCTTCTGTCATTATGATAACACTGAGCTGTTTTTCAGCCACCTCTCCTTCCACTTTACCAGCTAGTGACAGTGGATCCGGTGGAGCGTGGCATTCCAGTCGACAGAGTAGAAAAAATATTTTCGGGAAATACTGTCAGCGTTGTCAACAGTGGAAAAATATTTCTACGAGATAGCAACGATAGCATGATGGGAACGATCAAGAGTGGGAACAGTAGTAGAATTTAATCATGAATAGTCATCGGAAATGCACTTGTAGCTTTCTTGTTGAGAGTTGGATGAGAATATCAGTGGCACTTAGACTTGCATTAAGGCCGGAAACAGCAAACAAGTGTGGCTCTATAAAAAAGAAAGTATAAAAACGAACATTTGCCATTGCATGGGTTAGGTTCTGGACAAGTGTTTCTGTTTTCATGTCTTCCAATCGTGGTTACTTGAGGTTGCAGAGACAATCTGATCACCAGGTGAAGGTGGGAGTAAGGGGTGTTTAACACATTTTTACAATTTAAAAAATATGTTTCATTACCTTCATAATAACATTTTACTAGCAGAAATAGTATTAATTTGTTTTAATTAAATTATTATTTCTCTGTTTAGTATTTAAAAAAAAAAAAATACAATTTAATTTGGATAAAATATTTCGGAAAAAACACATTTTTAACATTTTGTTTACTTATATTTAAACATTAAAAAATCTATTTAATGGCAATGTCTTGTCTTATTAAAACAATGGCTCCCCTTTGAGTCTGTGTCGGTTGCTTTGTGCAACAATATCCCAGCATCATGATCTGTTTAACATTATCTTTAATATTTCAATCCAAATCATATTCATAATGCTGACTAATCTAATGTCGGAAAACGGAAAATGTTTTTTACATTTATCTTTGTCTATGGATTTAAGACACAAAATGTAAATCAGTGAGCTTTTAAAATGCTAGTCGGCAGAGTATTTTTTAGGTGAGCTTTCAACTGTTTACAGTCTTTGTGCAAAATAAACTAACTTGCAGCCACTTGAATCTTTCGTATCGATCTTCTCATCTAACTCTTAGCAAGTCAGTGAATTTTTTCCAATTAGAAGTATTGATATCAGAATTGTGTTAGGTAGGAGTAACAGTAGTGGTGTTTTTCCATAGTATATGATAAATGTCTTATAGAAAATACTTCGTAGGCAGTTTCAGGTTAAGTCCTGTCTGTCAACACCCTACTGACATGTTTCCAAGCAAAATAATGAACCTCTACCTGCCCTAGAGTCCAATTTTTTTTTGCGTAGTCATTGCTCTGAATTCTCTGAGGAGGAGACAGGTGAAAAAAATAGAAACACACCTATGGTACACACAGACACACACCCCAAACTGAAATCTGATACACAGCAACCACAGGTGCTAAAATACTGAATAATTTACATCTGTTGGAGGACTTTGATCTCACTTTTACCCATTTAGTCAAGAGGCTGTTGTATACACAGGCCAGAATGACACTGTGGAATTTCTAATCCATCGCTCCAGGAATGCCTTTTATCCGTGGCCGAGTTTGCTTAAACTTATCTTAGTCACCTTGACCAGAGATTAAAGGGAGAATTTGGATGTATTGAAGTGGGGTTTGTTTCAGGTACTTATCCATAATCAGTGGATTACCTATAGTTCATGGCAGTTGGCAAGCCCTCAGTTTAAAGAAGCAGGCGAGGTTACCGACGTGGAAGCAAAACAATGTACTGTTGTGTTGCGGGTCGCCTTAGTCGCTTAAAAAAGGCCCACCCAAAAAGTCAATATCAGTCTAAAGCTATGCGATATCTAGAATATTTATACCCCTTTACCTTGCCACCACACAGCCCTGTTTAAGTTTAAGCAATGGGGACCTGAAGCCAATACCTATGCTCCACCAGACTCCATTGTCAAAAATAGTAATTTTCCTTTGCAGAACACAGGAGTTGCTGTTCTATGGCTGCTGTATTATTGTATGACTTTGGTGAATCTGAACTACACTGTAAACAGTTGTCTTGTAAATTAACAGTAAAATACTGGCAGCAGGGTTGCCAGCATTCTACTGTTAATTGTTATCTACTTTACAGTATGTTACTGTGATAAAACCACATACTGAATTACAGTAAAATCTTGCCTTTCATTGATTTTTACAGTAGCATAAAACACAGATGCTAGTTGCAATATTGTTGCAATATACATGCAGTCATCTTTTGTAAATAGAGCATATTACTGTCTGAAAGCCAATTACTACGAATTAAGCAGTGTCTTCACTGTAACCTCAGAATTTTTAATATACCATATACTATATATATATATATATATAATATTTTATGGTAAACGGCAAGCTACCCACAAATATTGCCCAGAATGCATTGTTTTCTACAGTATAATACCTTTTTAATGGAAAACAGTATGTTACTGGCTGTTTTCTTACAGCAATCTGTTACAGTGTAACCCTTTAAAACACCAAAGTCTCACAATAACACAAACAAACTGACCATCCGTGGCAGTGTTGGACAAACAACTACTGTTTTCCGCAAGGTAAAATTACTGTTTTTGTCAATGGAGTCTGGTGGCTTTAAAGTGAGCTGAGATAAAGGCTTCAGTATCTGATTTCTTTTTTAAGGTGGGCCTTTTTTAGTTGCTAAAATCTGTTTTGTTGCTGCCTCCATCCACAACTGTACATTACTTAGCTGCTTCTCCAAACTGGGAGCGTGCTGACCGCCATCTACTGTAGTTAATACACTCACTATGGATAAGTGCCTCATACAACTCAAATAAATATGAACTGTCCCTTTAATGTGATAGCAGCTCCTCTCTGTTGTCTATCTTTAAGCGAGATATAGACAATAATAATAACCCATAATTTAAAGCCTGGGCCCAAATAATTGACACTTCACAGCAGACTATGGAGTATGAGATGACAGTTTTAAGACGTAAAGTGTACAACTTCTTCCCCAGAGAGCGTTCTGCAGAGTCGTGTCTCACTTTGTGTCCTTCCTCCCACGTGTCACTCTGCAGGTGTTGGTCTGGCTACAGTTGTTATCTCCTTCGTGTTCTCCACGTACTACAATGTGCTCATGAGCTGGGCACTTTACTATTTCTTCAACTCGTTCGGATCCACCCTGCCCTGGAATTCATGCAACAACACCTGGAATGCTGCCGAAAACTGTTCCAGTGGTTTTCCTGGCAATGCCACCCACCTGCAGTCTGCCAGCCAACAGTTCTTTGAGTGAGAAACGTTCATTCATTAATTTTAAGATTAAGATGAATTACTGTATCAATCACACAATGGGGAAATTCAACCTATGAATTTAACTGATCCTTTTTTACACACAAGTGAACACACCCTGCATTACTGTGCAGAAATACACTCTATACAGTCAGGGACATTTTTTTGAGACCATGGTTTTCTTCAATTTCTTGTTCATTTTAATGCCTGGTACAACTAAATTTGGTACATTTGTTTGGACAAATATAATGATAATAACAAAAATAGCTCATCTGAGTTTAATTTAAGAGCTGATATCTAGCCATTTTCCATGGTTTTCTTGATAATGATTTTGGTTATTGTCAAGAAAACCATGGAAAATGGCAAAACTGATTAAACTCAGACAGTCTGTCTAATAACAATTGCTATCTTATAATCTTCACATATAACATTGGCCTGTAGTTTAAGTTCAAGCTTGCTTAGCTCAGTTTCAGCAAGAAAACAGCCACATCTCTTTATCATCCCAATAAAGCAGATTGGCTGAGTGTTTCTTAAACTCTTGATAAAGAATAGCTTATTATATTTCTTACTGCTATTTGCATGTTCACACTTCTTTTTCCTTTGTTCCAGTCACAGACTTCTGCAGAAAACCAGTGGCATTGAAGAACTTGGTGGCCTTCGCTGGCAGCTCTTTGGCTATCTCATCGTTGCCTGGGTCATCGTGTATTTATGCATATTTAAAGGAGTCAAATCCACCGGCAAGGTCAGGAGATGTGTTGAGACATTGTGCTCAATATTGTGCTGATCCTATTCTTAAACTTAAATGTTTGAAAACCTTTAATCCTTTGAAATTTTGTCATAGTCAACGTTGGTAATTTTGCAATTTCAGAGATAAAGACAAGGATGTTTATAGCCAAAGTGTTTCTGTGCTGATTACAGGGTAATAGTCTGTTCTGTAAACATGTTTGGTCAGAATCAGGTGATTGAATTAAACCAAGAAGAGACTGACATTTTGAAATCCTACCTACATGAAAGTTTTAAACAGTTTTTATAGAGACATGCAAAAGCGAGATGCAAATCACATTCGCTGTTGTACTGAAAACAGGCCACACTAGTTCAACCATTGCAACAAAACCACACATTGATCAATTTCTGCTTCTGTCTGCTTGTGTCACGCAGGTTGTGTATTTCACCGCCGTGTTTCCGTACTTCATCCTGTTTGCCCTGCTCATTAATAATGTGCAGCTTCCTGGAGCCAAGGATGGTATCCTCTACTTTGTGACACCTGTCTGGGCCAAACTGTTTGAAGTTAAGGTGAGACTCTGTTAATGAATGAGTAAAAAAGAAGTAGGCTAACCCAAAAGACTTAAGATTAGACTTTGGTTGCACGCATTAGACGTTTGAAAACAACTTCGTTATCGTACAGTATCACACTTATTATTTATCTGTATAGGCCAGAGAGCAAATATTTAATGCAAATATAATTCTTTTTATAGATTGAAGGCTCTCTTTCTTAGAGAGCAATTGTTCATCTTGTGTTTGCTCAAACTTAGCAAAAGCCAGAACTGCAAGAGGGAAGAGGTCATTGCAGCAAGAAATCTTAAAAAGTGAACATTTTGGCTTTAAACATTTTGGCCAAAAATAAATATTTAAGACAAAAACTAAAACTAGTTTGAGAGCAAGAGCTTTATCATTCTTTTGGGTCGAACCTGTCTCCTAAAATTACATTCACATGCAATTAAACTGCATTCTCAACTACATTTTGAGGAGTTTCTCTCAGATTGCAGTCACTGTTTTAAACATTTGGTTACAGCTGTGATTTCAAACAAAACTACAGTTTAAACATGTGGTTTTGAAACGGTCACAGTGGTTAGGAAACATACTTGATTATAATTAGTAAAAGATCATGGTTTGGGTTAAAACGAGTACGTTTGTTTGTTTTGTGACGTTAATAAATGAAAGTTGACATTTGGTTTCTCACGGGACGTGAAAAGCTTTTTCCTGGATTAAAGTCCTGTGTAGTCTGACCCATCCATTCACCACAACCTCTAATTAGAAATGCAAACATAATGCGGGAGAAAATACATTTCCCTTGAAACATAATAACGTCACCTTCCTAAAAATAATGGCCTAAGTCATTTTCTGACTTTTTTTTTTTTTCCCCTAAATCAGCTCCTCATGAAGCTGGCCGCCACTGGTAAAATCGCCAAAAAAAAAAACCCCTGAAAAAAATGACTTTGGCCATTATTTTAATAATAATCAATAATCAATGATAATTGACAATGTAGGGGACGTCATTTGTAGGAGGCCATGCTCCTCTGAACCGTCTGGTCTGGCTACAACTGGAACTCTAAGCAACAAGGACATTTGCCATACCTTGGTGTAGTACTGTAAATGTAAACAGAAGTGATTCTGTGCATTGAAAAATAACTTGCAGATGTTTAAAGCATGAGGTCAGATCTTAGGTGTTTCTCTAACATTAAATAATTATTACTAAATATGCAATCAAGCACATTTTAAAAAGTTGAAGTTCAAAACAAACACACTTGGGAAAAAAAAAGTTTTGTTTTTGGATGGCCCATCACCGAGTTAGAAATAGTTTGCTGGGGCCTTTTAAAATTATTATTATTTTTTTAAAATCTTTAAATTAAAGAAACATTACCGTTAATAATAATAATAATACTAATAATAATAATAATACTAATAATAATACTTATAATGATAATACATTTTATTTATAGAGCGCTTTTCAGGGTAAACAAAGAAGCTTTACAGTTAAAACAGCTAAAATGCAGTTAAAGATAAAATCAAACAATAAAAATCAACAACAATGGTCACACATTAAAAGCAGTTCTGAAAAGGTGAGTTTTGAGAAGATTTTTGAAGGTGGATGTTAATTCTCATGTTCTGTCTCCATCATAGGTTTGGGTTCATGCAGCTGCTCAGGTGTTTAACTCCATTGGAATAGCATTTGGCTCCATGATTTCAATGGCTAGTTACAACAAGTTCAACAACAACATTCTCAGGTAAATATTTTATACCTGCACTGTCTTTGACTATGAATATCTGATCAAAATCAACTGCTACTTGTTGTAGCTGTCTCACAGCAGCAGAGGAGCAAATGTTTATGGTTTCTACATTTGCTGTGAATTTTGTTTGGCTACAAGCCTCGGCTGCTCTCTCTCTAGAGAGGTTACTCCCATCCTGTAGTGACCTGAAATGAACTCTGCTAGACCCAAAACCAGCCATGTGGCAGTACAGAGAGAAAGTTTGACAGGAAATTAAGAATTACTACTTTAATTCAGAACAAGAAGGGTGTTTTATCACAGTACAGGAGGCCTTCAGAAAATACATCAGAAACCGTTATCTGGCCTAAATTATTTACCTGCCAGATATTTGTTCCAATTTCTGCAGTCATGTCTGTTGGGACTTTTTGATCCAGTACACAAACTTAAAACAGCTGTCCGATGCCTTATAATCTAGTATCTGTGTTTTCCTCAGTTTCTGGGATGCTCTTACTGTACTAACATAGTATATTTTATCTCCTCTCACTCTCTCAGGGATGCGTTAATTGTGTCATTTACCAACTCGTTCACTAGTATCCTGGCTGGCTTTGTGATCTTCTCAGCTATTGGCTACATGGCTCACATACATAACCTCCCAGTGGACAACA
Source organism: Centropristis striata (assembly GCF_030273125.1). Lineage (NCBI taxonomy): Eukaryota > Metazoa > Chordata > Actinopteri > Perciformes > Serranidae > Centropristis > Centropristis striata. The sequence goes on from NC_081523.1 coordinate 10,606,882, forward strand.
TCGCTACAGACGGTAAGCATCAAGCCTGGACAGAAACATGGCATCACAGTCTCAAAGCTCTGTTTTATTTTGGACTGGATGTGTTGTTTAAAATGATGTCAGAATGTTCCAGAAATAGAGAAGCACGTGCAAATAGATCCCAGACTCTGTTTTTGTTTTCATTCTCGTGGGAGAGTTTTTTTTGTTCTTTCCATGGAAAGTCAAGACACGGATATCAAGAAGTGCACGTCCACTTTGAATATTTGAAGGGTACAGGTCAATAAGGGATATTTAGTAGAGGTCTACAAATTCTCAAAGCAGCACTGACTTTACGAATTAAGTTCACTGTACTCAACAACAATATAGAAGAAGGAAGGAGAAAGAAGGAAGAAGGAAGGAGAAAGAAGGAAGAAGGGAAGAGAAGGAAGGAGAAAGAAGGAAGAAGGGAAGAGAAGGAAGGAGAAAGAAGGGAGAAGGAAGGAGAAAGAAGGAAGAAGGGAAGAGAAGGAAGGAGAAGGCAGAAGGAAGAAGGGAAAAGCAAGAACAAGGAAGAAGGAAGAAGGAAGAAGAAGGCAGAAGGAAGAGGGAAGAAGGAAGAAGAAGGAAGAAAGAATGAAGAAGAAGAAGAAGAATGTGTTGAACCCTGAACCTGGACCTTTTACTCAATTTCCTGTCTGTGAAATCAGATAAATGGGCAATATTGTTGTCAAAAATCTTGATACTTTGAACAGTTTCAAAGTTTCAAATTTTCCTCAGTATCAACATACAGGTACCAGCTGCACTTCCTGCTCTCTCTTCTGTCCGACAGCGAGTTGACACACCGCTGCAGTGCCCACTAAGCCCCTGCTGTCTTCTCGTCACTCCTTTCAATAGCTCTGGTTTTGTGTGATCATTTAGTGGTTATGGTATGGCGTTAGCTCATTATAAATGGCAAATACAAAGCTTCCACAAGTGGTTTTGATTGATAAAGAAACAGCAGCAGTTTGGTTCGGAAACAAACTTGGCTTTTTAGGCTACAGCTGCAGCTTAATTGCACTAGCCACATTTAATTGAATGGTAGCGCTGGCGTTTGCTCTGCAACACCTGTCTTGGTGTGAATGCTTGAAGGCTTAACTAAAGATGCCTGCCAGGTGTCTGGATCTGCTGTGAGAGATAAGAGGGTTTCGGGTTACAAGAATAAAAAAATAAAAAAACAAAAAAGCATGCTCAAATAACACGAGAGCAGGAGCTTTGTCAGGTAAGTAATGCATTATTAAAAACAGAGACAACTTGTGTTCCGCCCCTGGGCCATGTAAGGATCGTATGAGGTGATGTATCATTATCAGCTCTGATGGCACCAAATGACCACTACCTTGTGATCTGACCTTCCCGAAAACATGGTTTGCTGATCATTCGAGAGTAATGTTGCATATGAGTGTGTAGACATCGTTGGCTTTTTTTGTATCCCAATAATTTAATACAACACCTTACACCTGATTGAATTGTTTAAAATGTTTTCAAACTGTGTTGCAAAGAGTGCTCAGATAAAATTATCTGGATAGATTATTTACAAGGTGAACCTAACCTGTACTCAATCTTCCTCCAGTAGCCGTCATTCATTCTTTATTAAGCATAGAGCTCCACAAAGTATTGTTTGGTTTCGTCTTTCCATGGAATAGTATCCCATGGTGCTCTTTAAGGGGCTCATGTCTGGAGCCAAGCCTAAATGACCTTTCTGTGCAACATCCCAGGAGCCTGTTCAGACAGGAATTGAAAACAAATAAAAATAAAATAAAAACCGTGGGTGTGACGACAAATCAAATGTCATACTGTGGTTTTTAACGGATTAAGCTGGTTGAAAAGGTTCAGGCCAACGGTTACACGTTTGGCTTCAGGCTTCAGTTTACTCTTCTCGGCAGATCATAAACATCATTACGAAACATTTATGGTAAATGGGTAAATGGGGTGCATTTATATTGCGCTTTTATCCAAAGCGCTTTACACTACACACTACGCTCATTCACCCATTCACACATACTAGTGGTCGAGGCTACCAGGGCACACTGGTGCCACCTGCCACCATTGGGAATTCATTCACACACCGATGAATGCAGCATCGGGAGCAATTTTGGGTTCAGTGTCTTGCTCAAGGATACTTTGACATGTAGCTGCCATGGTCAGGGACGAAAGCTCTACCAACTGTGGCTCAGTTGGTAGAGCTAGTTGGTAGTTGGCAGTTAAACTCAACATATATTGACCTCTTGTGGCATTTTGTTCAGTTTGTTTCGACTAAACACACTTAAACTGCAACTTCTTTGAATGTACAGCAGCAGTTGGGCTTTTAAGAAATAGTTTGTGGAAATTCATTTTGTACTGTAAATATCTACAGTTGAAGCCAGCACCTGGTTAGCTTAGCGTAGCTTAGCATGGAAACAGCGGGTAACAACTAGCATGGCTCCGTCCAAACGTAACTTATCTATTGCAAGTTGATAATTATTCCGAGTCAGTCAGTCAGTCCCGATCTGTGAATCTGCTCAGAAAATCATGGACACCTGCAGCAAATTGATGCTTGTATGGCATGTCCCTGAGCTCAACAACTAGTGAATCCTGTAAAGAGAAAATTCTCATTGTAACCAGGCATTAGCTCAAAATTTAACACCTACTACATTTATAAATACAACCTTTTAGAAAATGTATGATCTTAAATTTTAGGATTAGCAGGAACCCTCTTAAAAGAGACGTGAGCACTACATGCTTGCAAAAGACTCCTATCAAGTTAAAATCAACAGAATAGTTTATGAAATTCTCTGTGAACTGGTGTTTTTTTGTGTCTGCCAGCTTTTTCCATTTAATTTTTTTCTCTACTAATTATGTAATTCCTGCTGTATTTTGTATACATGAAAAATCCAATAAAACACAGTGACAAAAATGAAATGAAAGGGCAGCTAAACATACAGCAGGTCATTACATATCTCACGACATAAAGTCAAGTTTCATGAAACGGTTAATCTTCTTATGGTTCACTGTGAGTGCCGCCATGATGCTGTGTGTTTATGTCTGTGTCTGATCTGGAATTCTGAGCTGAATATCCTTTCCTTTTCGGTTTTCCGTGTTGGAGGTAATTTTCTCCCTCTAAGTTCTGAGTATATTGCAATAAAGCAAAAGCTGCTATCGGCACGTTATATCTCATTTGTTTAAGACATACACTGCAAAAAAAGAAAAGTTGGTTGAACTCAAAATTTCAAGGCAACAAACTTCGATAACATTTTAAGTTGAACAATTAAACTAAATATTTTTAAGTTTTGTTTTGAGTCTGCTCAACTCTGAATTCAGATTTGTGTCAACTCAACTGTAAGTTGCAACCACAATTTTGAGTTAGCATTGATGCGCTAATGGCTACTCTTGGAGCTGTAACAAGCAGCGCCGCTAGCATCAGTTAGCCGCTAGCATCAGTTAGCCGCTAGCTTTCGCTAATAACAGCATTTCACAACAAAGAAATAAGAGTTAGCAGAACTATTGTCCCTTGTTGTGAACCCCAACTTAAAGATATAAGTAACAACAACTCACCAACGTGTTTTGAGCAGACAACTGGCTTCATTTGTTGTGCGAACTTGCATTATTGCCCTAAATGTCAATAATTTATATTTCCAAGTTTTACCAACTTAAATCACTGTTTTAGGCCGAAAAATACAAGTTGGCTTTTTTGCAGTGTACACAAACCTTATTTATATACAGTCTATGACACAAACCAAAGTGTAATTCCTGGCAGTGAGCAGCTGGATTTGCCTACATTTGAGTAAATGTGTATCTTAAAGTGCTAACAACGCCTTTCAGGTCCTGGTTTGGTGTTTGTCGTGTACCCTGAAGTCCTTTCCACCATGCCCGTCCATCAGCTGTGGGCCCCACTGTTCTTCTTCATGCTGCTGTGTCTGGGCCTGGACAGCCAGGTAAACATCTCCAACACTCGTATAAACACAATGAGCTGACGTTAGTTTGTGGCGGGGAAAAAATGTTTTCCTTACTCAACTAATGTAGTCAAAACAATTACAGAAGTTGCTTTCCAACACTGTACACATTGAGGCCATAGACTGTATGATTGAGGCCGACCATTTTTCTGTTACTGTTTACCTAACTGTTTCCATCTTTTGGACTGGACGTGGAAATGATTACTCACTTACAATTTAGTAGATTTTATGTGGGTCAAAAAGTGATGCTGTTTTCAAACTTATCGTCAGACTGTACCCAGCATAATTTACAAATGTATACTAGAATTACTGTAGTCAGGAATGTATTTTGTTCTTTCCCCTGTATTTTTACAGCTACATTAACTATTTTATTCCTTTATTCCCAAACTCTCAGATATGACTAATGTAGCTGATAAAGAGGAAGACACTTTTTACACATTAGAATACATTCTTTAACTCACTGGTCAATTTTGAAGTTTTAGACTATTTTTCTCATATTACATGTCTTCAGAATACTGAAAAAAAAACCAAAAACATTTAGGTGTATATTTTACTATATTTTGTAGATTTCTCCTTAATGAACTAAAAATTTTCTTTCCAAGTTTTATCGCAACTTGTAGTACAGCGCACGTCTAAACCTCATCATCACAGTACTGTCTTTAACCCTCCTCTTATGTTGCGGGTCAAATTGACACATTACAAAGTTTAAAAAGCTAAAAGAATAGTTATAGAATAAGTATTATTTCATTTTAAAAAAACATTTAAAAATGTAAAATAAAATTTAAAAGGAATCAATGCCATGTAAAACCATTGTATTTTATATGTAGGTCTTTCCAATGTATGTTAAAAAAGTTATAATATACATTTATGAAAAACAAGTGAATTGTCCTCATTAAACCTGATCTGTGAGAGGTAAAGAACACCATTGCACTAAATATTGATTGAAATGGTTAGTAATGGAGTTAATAATGAAATATAAACAATGTTTATTGGGATTTTTTAGTTTCTGAAATTGGATAATTAAACATGCCCCGGGTTATTTTTGTTCCTAAAAAAAAACAGTTTTCTCAAAATGAGTTTTTTGTCATGCTCTCTGCCAGGTTTTTACAGAGGGGGTTTGTCTACATATCATTCATATCCTGCTTTATATAATATTTTGTTACCAGAAACATGACAATTTTTCCATTTTATTTTTTAAAGACTTTGATGGTATTTTCTGAATTAAAAGGAGATCAGAGATTCTTTCTGTAAAAACTGTAATACATCAACAAAGTAAAATAATAATTTTTTAATTTGCTTTATCCAATGTTTAGATTCCTGCAAATTAGTGCATATTTAATGAGCTTACACCTAATTTGCATATATAAACAAATCTTTTCAGAAAACTTCTAATGCAAAAAAAAAAATATTGTCTTAATGTAAAAAACAAACTAGGCAAGTTTCATGGTAATATAACATAATAAAATAACCCTGTTTATCTGTAGTGTCTTTCCCTTTAAAACACATGATGTGTTTTCTGTGTGCCACAGTTTGCCACAGTTGAGGTGGCTATAACATTCATAAAAGATGAGTTTGGCCCCCAAGTTCTGCGTTACCTGAAAAGAGAAGAACTGCTGGCCCTGGCTGTGTGCGTCCTTTGTTTTGTCCTGGGGATCCCTCACATTACCAAGGTACAGTAATGTAACAGCAGAACTCAGAAACATATCTGAGGATATTTTGTAGCTTGTGGTAAACATTGTTTGTTGTTGTTTCTTCACTCTCTTATCCTTCCTGCACAGGGAGGTATCTACGTGTTTCAGCTGATGGACCACTACACCGCTGTGGTCTCCCTCGTGTTCCTGGCTTTCTTTGAAGTGGTCGCTGTCTGCTGGATCTTTGGTAAGCTCCACATAGCTGTATTTGGTTTTAGACTTCTAAGCCGCCAGGATTTGCTGTAGCTGGTTGACTATTAACTGAATAATGAAAATCTTCTGATCCATAATAGAAGGAAATCTGGGTAGCGCTTTGTAATAAGGTCTTTAATAACCATTAATTAACAAGTAATAAGGCATTGTTCTCGCTTTAGATCCGGTCGTTGCAAAAAGCATAGTTAACTTATAGTTAACTTATAATAGATGAGCAATAAAGTATATTTTAATATCAATAAGCAAACAAAATAAGATTAATAAAGGCATGGCAAAAGCATAATGGGTGTTTGTAATGCCATTATTAACACTTATATAAGCTTATAAACACACAATAATGTTAATAAGCATCTTGTAAGGACTTACAAGGGCCTTATTACTTGTTAATTAATGGTTATTACAAGGACCTTAATATAAAGCGTTACCGAAATCTGTGTCAGCGGTAATCTCAATTTCCAATTCTTGTCTTTTTCCATCAGGTGTCCCACGTATCTGCCTAATGGTCAAGAGGATGCAAGGAAAAAATCCAAACATCTACTTTCGTCTCTGTTGGATGCTGCTCTGTCCTCTGTTGGTTCTGGTGAGGATTCAACAGGATTATCTTTGCAATCTTATAAACCCTTTATCAGGCAAAGAACTATATTTGGTAACTTCAGGTAATATTTTGAGAAAAAGGTTGCAAATTTACTAGATTAAAGTGGCAAATCTACAAGAAAAAAGGTTGCAGATTTAAGAGATTTAAAGTGGCAAATCTGCACGAAAAAAGTCGCAGATTTACGAGAAAAAAGTGGGAAAAACGAAACTTTTTTCTCCCAGATTCACCACTTTAACCCTTAATAGGGCACACATTGAAATACTTGCAAATTCCAAATTTCAACCCTAGAGAATATTGGAGGATATTACATACTGCCAGAATGTGTAAAAAAAACATACTAAAATAATATTTTGAGAAAAAAGTTTACGAGATTAAAGTGGCAAATATACGAGAAAAAAATGCGTAGATTTATGAGATTTAAAGTGGAGAATCTGCGAGAAAAAAAGTTGCTTTTTTTCCCACTTTTTTTTCGTAAATCTGCGACTTTTTTGGCACAGATTTGCCACTTTAAATCTCTTAAATCTGTGACTTTTTTCTTGTAGATTTGCCACTTTAATCTAGTAAATTTGCTACTTTTTTCTCGAAATATTACCTGAAGTTACCAAATATAGTTCTTTGCCTGATAAAGGGTTATTATTAATAATAATGATAATAATAATAATAATAATAATAATAATGGATATTTAACATAGTTTTAAGACCATCCCTTTCTCTTCATAGTGTATCCTGATCTCCAGCATCGTCCAGTACACTCCTGCTCGCTATGGGGAGTACAAATACCCCGTGTGGGCTGAAGGGCTTGGCTGGTGGGTCTCGCTGGTCTCCATTGTGTGGATCCCGCTTGGAGCCATTCATGAGATCTATAGAAACAAAGGCTCACTTCTTCAGGTGAGTACAAGAGTCATTATTCAGATCAATGAATGAAGCATGTGTGTAGCTCTCCAGATGCTTCTCTACCATCCTAAGACTTAATTTTGATGCCATGCTAGTGGATCTGCTGGGCTGTTCCACAGGCTGTAGCCAATGTCATAATTGTGCAGGCATTTGGTTAGAAACCAAAAGATTGAACACAGTTTTGTTGTGGTGGTGATGCTACAGGAAAAGTCAGAAGATCATCAAAGTTATAACAGTTCAACATGAGGGGGACGTAAATGTGTGTACCCAATTTCATGACAATCCGTCCAGTAGTTGTCAAGACATTTCACTATAAAACAAACAAACAAAAATGACAATGTCATTGTAGCAGAAAATACTTCTTGACTAAAAATAATGAAGCGAGACCTTTCCTTTCATGATCAGACGATCTTTAGTGAAAAATAAAGAAGAGCAAAAAACATACAGCGTGTGCGTTCATGCCGTGACTCCACATTTCTTCCTAACAAAACAAAACTCTGACGTAATCACGTACGTTACGTCTGCTCCTAGAGCATCTAGGGAAATGAAGTCTTTTTAATGTAACTCCAAATCAATGAAATTAAATGTCTCTTTCTAATCACATATGACACACATGAACTGTTTTTAATAATATTACTGTTAACTTATATTTTAACCTGTATTGACTTATTTATTCTTTTATTCAGTCAAATAAATTCTCAACAGTCATAGTGGCAACCATTAAAGTATTTTCTTAAATTTAGTGAGAGTGAAAATGAAGAGACGTGTGAGACGTGACAAGACAGAAGTTAATTCATTGCGTGTTGTGAACAGATTAACACAGCAGTAGAATCTTGTTCGATGAGAGAAGGTTTCCTTTGTCTGTCGCAGTACGGATGAGTCATTTAAGAAAAGTAATGAAGAAATAGTTGTGGAGTTTTCCTGGCAGGGTGGCAATGTTTGTCATGTCCAACTATTTTCGCCTTTATTTATTTAATAACTAAAGAAAAAACCTAAAGTCAGTAGGCTTCATCCTGAATGAAACCTTCATGGCAATCCACCAACACTGCTAGTGGATCTGCTGGCTGTTCCATAGGCTATGGATATATATTTATATATATATAAACATGGCTCCACTTCCTGCCACTGTACAATAATTAAGCCAAAATATTCCAACTACCATTTCATGCATTTGGAGCCAGAGTTTCGGCATTATTGATCGGTAGACGGAGCATTTTTATCATGTTCAGTCACAGCTATCAATTAAGACATTAAACATCAGACAACCAATTGAAACCAAATTTCTAAGAAAAATAAATTATTTTTGGGGGCATGCGTTCAGTAATCTGAAGTGTAATATGTTTTAAAAGTTACCCTCCCAACAATATATATAGCTGAGGCTCATGTGAATGTCATAATTGTGCAGGTATTTGGTCGGAAACCAAAAGATTGAACACAGTTTTGTCGTGGTAGTGATGCTACAGGAAAAGTCAGAAGAACATCAAAGTTACAACAGTTCAATGAGCGGGACGTAAATTTGTGTAACCAGTTTCATGACAATCTGTCCAGTAGTTGTCAAGACACTATCAAACAAACAAAAATGCCAACGTCATAGTGACACTACAAGAAACCACTAAAGTATTTTCTTAAATTTAGTGAAAGTGAAAATGGAGAAACGTGTGAGAAGTGACAAGACAGAAGTTAATTCATTGCGTGGCACGAACGGATTAACACAACAAAGAACAGTTGACATATTGGAAATGAAAAGCAACGGTAGAATCATAGGTTTCGATGAGAGATGGCACCTTGACATCTGTTTTTCCATGAAGGTTTCCTTTGTCTGCAGTATGGATGAGTCATTCAAAAAAAGGAATGAAGAAGTAGTTGTGGAGTTTTCCTGGCAGGGTGGCAATGTTTGTCAGGTCCAACTACTTTTTCGCCTTTATTTATTTAATAACTAAGGAAAAAATCTAGTCAGTAGGCTTCATCTTCCTCACACCATGAATGAAACCTTCATGACATTCATCCAGTACTTGTCTTCCATACAGTCATTTATAGAATTATTATATAATATTTATTTCTATAGCACCTTTCAAAACCAGGCTTACAAGGTACTTTACAAAATACAATATAATTTAGGCAATTACAAAACAAAACAGTTAAAACAAAAACAAGAGAAAATCATCAAAACAGTGAACAAGCAGTAGATAAAATAATAGAAACAGAAATTAAAATATGCGTAAAAACATTAGAATTATTGCACAAATGCCAGTTTGTCAGGTCCAACTACTTTTTCGCCTTTATTTATTTAATAACTAAGGAAAAAATCTAGTCAGTAGGCTTCATCTTCCTCACACCATGAATGAAACCTTCATGACATTCATCCAATACTTGTCTTCCATACAGTCATTTATATAATTATTATATAATATTTATTTCTATAGCACCTTTCAAAACCAGGCTTACAACGTACTTTACAAAATACAATATAATTTAGGCAATTACAAAACAAAACAGTTAAAATAAAAATAAGAGAAAATCATCAAAACAGTGAACAAGCAGTAGATAAAATAATAGAACCAAAAATTTAAATATACATAAAAACATTAGAATTATTGCACAAATGCCAGTCTGTACATGTGGGTTTTTAAAAGCTTTTTACAATGATACACATGACAGTCATGACAGTAGTGTGACTAAAAGATCCATCAGGAGATGTAAGTCTCTATTGCTGATTCGCTTTTTTCTCTTTGTGACTGAGCGGACCAGACCTGCTTGAACACGTTCTTCTAAAATGTTTCTTTGTTTCTAAATGATTTCCTTCTCTAACCCTCAGAGAGTTAAAACAGCTATGGTTTCTACAATAGACCTGGATGCTGAGGATCCACTGCCAGAAAAGCAAAACCTAGACAACCCGGCGTCTGAAACCTTGTTTACTTCGGCCGCATGACCAGGAATACAGACAAAGCCATGTCTTTGTGTCTCTACTGTACATATGAGACCCTGTGACAGGGTTTTCAATGAGGGGTACTGTTTAATGATGGAATGATCCGTATTTACACAGAGATACGCAATCATTGTTTCTATTATAAAATTATAATTTAATCCTATTTGTTCTACCAAAGGAAATCATTTTTACTGTATGTTCAGCCTACTGTGTATTTGTAGTAAAGGGACAGTTCCTCCCAAAATTAAAAATACATATTTCGGTAACGCTTTATATTAAGGTCCTTGTAATAACCATTAATTAACAAGTAATAAGGCCCTTGTAAGTCCTTACAAGATGCTTATTAACATTATTGTGTGTTTATAAGCTTATAAAAGTGTTAATAATGGCATTACAAACACCCATTATGCCTTTGCCATGCCTTTATTAATCTTATTTTGTTTGCTTATTGATAATAAAATATACTTTATTGCTCATCTATTATAAGTTAACTATGCTTTTTGCAACTACAGGATCTAAAGCGAGAACAATGCCTTATTACTTGTTAATTAATGGTTATTAAGGACCCTATTATAAAGCGTTACCCATATTTCTCCTCTTACCTATTTATCATTCTACGTAGATTATTTTTGTTTTGAGTTGCAAAATTAGAAATGTCTGCCATCTCTTGATTATAGTAGATCTAGTTGCTCACAAGCTGTCGTACTTTTGCACCACAAGCAGTTTCATGTTACTTTTTTCTACAAAACTACATCTGCCAACCGTATCAGTGCACAGAGGGAAGCGTGCATCTATACATGTATGTATTTATACAAGATTTTAGCTAAAATGTTTTCAGATTCATTAATTTAAACTATCATGTTATAAATGTTTTTTTACTTTTCTTTTTTTTTTTTACTGAGGCTTCATAGTTAAACAATATTTTCATTTTCACAACAATCATAGTTTATAGATAATATTCTAATCTGCAAATATGTTAAATACATGTCTAGTATGTTTTCTTATTTTTGACTCTGGGGTGAACTGTCCCTTTAAACACACAAGCTGAATGGAAAAACACTTTGTATTATATTGTACAAAGTGTATAATGAAAATCTAAGATTTTGCCCACCGACTAAAAGTGAATTTAATTTAGTTAAGGTATGAGTGAAAATGTGGTCATTCCACCTAATATTTATTTTTTTTTATAATTAACCCTTGTTTAACAAGGAAAAATCTGACTGATTGAGATTATAATTTAAATTACTATTCACTTCCCTTCTCTTTATTAATCAGAAAAGAAAATGTCTGGTGTATGTAGTGGTGTTTTCTCTTGCAATGTGTAAATAAGAGTGTGTTACGCATCCATGATTGAGGCATTCAGAGGCTTATTAACCTTTTAGCTACATACGTCTACAAACTGAATTCTTTAAGGCCTCTTTTCTCCAAAATCACAGAGGGGCTGAAGAGGCCTGTCTACTTGAAATGCAGCCTTCTTTGGACTAAATGTTTGTGACCACAACCGGTTATCTTTGTGGCCTTTAAACTCATAAAAAAGTTGTATAGCGTTCAGACAATCCCAATCTATTTGTAAAGTTGGGAGATTTAAATATTTGCTGTTTTTCCTGTTTTGGTGATCAGCCCCCAAAAAACAAACACTGCAATGTGTGATCTATACATAACCTCTGAACTCCCCTTTTGTCCCTGATAGCACCCTGTGTGTGTTGTTAATCCCACAACATAACAGAAAGTTAAATGGATATATACTGTTACTCTTTAACGCTGTTTGCTACATAGTTGTCTGTCTTATGAAACTGAACGATCTGAACCCAAGTGCTACGAAACTTGTTCCAGTTTCACTGTTTTTCTTTTCTTTTTTTATGTTTCTGTCATTTGACGTACAAACTTAAAAATGTTTGACTTCAGGATTAACCTGAACCGCCTGAATGCATGATTAGTTCTCACCTCTGAAAGGTGAGACGGCCTCATTGACCAGGTGGAGGTGGTCCGTTAATGTGTGTCTAGAGAGGATCCAGCCTCTGGACTGGGACACAGCTTGTGTCTCAGCCTGGATAGAGGAGATGCAGATGATAGTGACTAACTTTCTAGTGCCTGAACATCCTTAACATAGAATGAAAAACCACCAGACAAACCAGTTTGTTCAAAATAGACACAGATTTTAATTATGGATTTATTTCAAATGCACTTTTTTTTGTTCAATGCAATTTGCTGCAAAGCATCAGAGAGACATACTTGTGATGGATGAGATCCAGCAGGTTACTATTGTACTGATGTGTACTGAATCAGTGCTGGGATTTTATCTGATCTTTTCAGGCTGAGGAATGCGTTAATTTTTCTTCTGCAGTGTTTTTTACATTATTCTTAGGTACGGAGCAGACAACTCACAAGAGTTTTACAGATTATAAGTGGTGCCTTTGATCTGCTTCCATAAAGCTGAATTGGGCTAATGAGGGCAGATAATCCTGAGGAGGGCGACACTTATCTGGTAATCTGGTAGCTCTGTATTCAGTGTTCCATATTGTATTGACCCAAAACCTGCAGTTAATCACTGACTGTTCTGTCTCACACTTCTTAACAGCGAGGGAAGCCAAAAAGTTCACTTTGGTGGAAACATGGTTTATTTTAACTCAAGATTTAACTTTAGGATTGTTCTCGTGTGTTTTTTGTAATGATTGACCTCCCGTCTCAAAGATGAATTTAAAGTGAGATTGTACCAGATTGAAAAGCTGAAAAGTGTTAAAGTGTAAGCTTTGGGTTAATATGTTGTGTAGACAAACTACCTCAACTGGAAATGACCAGAGGAGATATGTGTAAATGGGAAAAAGTCACACTTTCAAAATGTTGTGCCCTACATTGTGCTCTTGGCCTTTTCTGTCTTATTCTGTAGCTTATCAAACAAACCCTGATTCAGGAGTGCCTTTTATCCAAAGTACTGAAACAGACACTGATAATAAATGCTCAAAACAGCTGATTTTATAAAAGACAACAACAAAGCGTGCATTTTAAACCTTATCACTCACAATTTCAAGGTGGAAATGTTGTCCCTCTGGTTTTGTATTTGTTTTCATATTCGTGTAACAAACTAGCCTGTAGGTTGAAAGAGAAAAACTAAGCTGATACTTAAAAAGTCATTTTTTAAAATTCCAGATGAGAAGCATAACCCTTTTCCACCAGGGTCAAGGCAAACCTCCTTTTTCTGGTTCCAGCTGGTACCAACTTCCAACTACCACATTTTGTTTTGGGTGAAATGCTCTGAGCACTTCAAATTTAGGTGCCTGCACCAGATTGAAACAGTTTCATGTTGGTTGAAAGGATAATAGAGCAGCTGCCTCTTGTGCCTTTCATGAAAAAGTTTTATTTTTAGATAATCTACATTGAATTTGACAACCAAAACTTTTATTGTAAAATGTTTCATGTATGTATATGTTGTAAGCTGCATTATTTTACGTTATGTCACGTATTGTATCAGCTGTTTAAATGTGCAAAGATGATTTAGAAGCACTTTTACAACGAAATAGGTCACTGTTTACACTTTGTAGTAATTGGACTTTTATCATAAACTAAATGCAGATTGTAATGAGCTATTTACAGAATTATGCTTTTGAATAATCTTGTATAGAAAAGGACAAACTCTGGCTTGTTTGAAATAAAGGAGTTGGGCGCACATAACATGTGCTCCGAAGTGCTGACAGTCGGTTTTCATCTCAGCCAAACACCACACCTGCTGATTCCATGATTAGTTTCAGATGATCCGCTCTGTCATTGAAGTCAGCTGATGGGATTTTTGGGCTGAATGAAAACCTCCAGAGTCTCTTTGGTCACCAGATTTCTTATCCAAGCACATTAAAATTCATAGGTGAATGCTGTTATGTTATCTGTTACAGTTTTAGACTGTTGCTCCTGCAGTGAACATGCTGATCATACTTTATGCAAAAAAAACCCTATATATTTTTAAGGTGAGAATTTTTTTTATTATTCAAGACTCAGAATTGTGTTTTCTCATGTTTTATGTTCGTTTGTTAAATAAATAAAAATATCTTCATCAATATAATGATATTTATGTCAGTGACTATGTTTAATTTCTCTTTCCCTTTTTTTATTATGTCTACTGTGCTTCTGTGTTGATTTATGGTGTCTTAACATTTTGTGAAATAAAAAGCCTTCATTTTTGCTCTGGTGTCAGTGAATAACTCAACAAATATGAGTTTCATCTAAAATCACTGATTCCCAACCAGATATTCTGGCTGGATGGATTACTGAAGCCTTAGCCCAATCATGACCCCCCTAGCCTTCACTTGTAAAATGTCCCTCAAAGTGACACATACTAACCAGGAAGAAACTCAAAATGACAACAAAAAATCATGAAATGACTATAAATAGACACAAAACCATGGAGAGATGTGAAATGATGACAGAGAAACACAAAAACAACAAAAAGAAGCTAAACAACTATAAAGTCTTGGTGTCTCACTCCTAAGCAGGAGAAGTGGTCGAGCATTTTATGTGTCTGTGCCCAGGGGCCATTACTTCTGCCGTTATCAGGTGTTACGTGAAATATTGTGGTGTAGCTCAACTAATTTTTAAAAATGTAAAAAAAGAATTGGTAACGCTTTATAATAAGGTCCTTAATAACCATTAATTAACAAGTAATAAGGCATTGTTCTCGCTTTAGATCCGGTAGTTGCAAAAAGCATAGTTAACTTATAATAGATTAGCAATAAAGTATATTTTAATATCAATAAGCAAACAAAATAAGATTAATAAAGGCATGGCAAAGACATAATGGGTGGGTCATGGGTGTTTGTAATGCTATTATGAACAATTATAAGATACTCATGAGGCTTTTATTCATGTTCTTAAGCATTTGCAAACTGTTAACAAGTTTCTTATTAGTGCTTATAAATCTCTTATAGCCTGCTATTAACTGTATTCGTATGCCATTATTAACACTTCTATAAGCTTATAAACACACAATAATGTTAATAAGCATCTTATAAGGACTTACAAGGGCCTCATTACTTGTTAATTAATGGTTATTACAAGGACCTTAATATAAAGTGTTATCAAACAATTTTGTTAGAAAATATGAAAAACATAACAAGAAAAATAGTCAGTTAGCTTGAAGTAATGTGTTAATGCTGAATACAGAATGTACTGTCAAATAATGGCTAAATAGTTGAAATAGCTAAATGTCTCACATTGACAGTTTGTGTATGAACAAATACTGCAACAAAATTAGTGAAAATGCAAAATGTTGTTGCTAGTGTTGAATCATATCCAGTTAATAATAAACTGAAATGGATAAATTTGTAGCCTGATTGGTGGTGTTGATGAAGGATTACTTGAGTACATCTGAAGGTTTGTGGTTGTAGATCTTAAAAGAAAAGGAACTGATCTGGGTCACCACCTCAGAGAGCCACTGGGTGGCAGCACAGCAGCAAAAATGCACTTAACAACACCAACACTGCACTTTATCTCTTGTGCAATATACTGTATCTGCAATCAATTACTTGGTTGCAGAGCTTTCAGTGAATTTCACAAAATATATCACCACTCACACACACACACACACACACACACACACACACACACACATGTTTGGTATGTTGACAGCAAGAAACGCTTTCCAGACCTGCATCTGTTGTTTTATTCCTGCTGTTTCTTTGTTTCCCATGTCTGTTGTAATGAAAACAACATTAAATTAAACTTTTCACAATGACTGTGTTGAGAACAAAATACCCCATAATGTTCTTCATACTGACTGAGCACATTGGAGCCTCCTTATAGTAAGAACCCACATACATCCCACACAGTATGATTTGCTGCTGTCATTTTATATATAACGTATTGGATGTTAATAAATCCTGCTGGCAATCGTACAGAAAGACATTTTTATGCACTAAGGGGGTATATATGGAATTGGGTCGATGCTTTCATATAAACTGGCTAGCAGCACCATCAGTACATATATTTTCAGAATGGATGACCACACTGGGGACTGAATCACACATGCTGTCTTGGTGTGGTGGACACACTGAGCCGCAGAGACACAGTGGGTGTAAAAAGAGAGCAGAGCCAGGACATATCTGAATGCAGTGCTCTAAGAGCTTCCGAAGTTAATTAGACCCCCTTGTCGTGGAGTGGAGCTGCAGCAGCGCCCTGAGCAGAACTGTACGTTAATCAATACCCTCTTCCTGCTTCGCTCATGACACAACGGATCATGGGCACTAAATTAGCACTGGGAGCGCTGGTTGATCAATAGCCATAGACAGTGCAGCTCAAGGGGCAGTAAATTAATGGATGTACATGGCAGAGGGGAAGTGTTTTTGAGCCTGAATGGGCAATGAGGGGGAGATGGGTCACTGTCTGACTCCTGTTGTGGGGTGTGAAGACGTTTATCTGTGCCAGGCAAAGAGCTAAACCGGCAGCTGCGCCTCGTGCTGGAGCTGTTTCAGATCTCATCTGACCCTTCTTGAGTTGGAGCTAAATGTGCAGTGGTCCAGGAAATCCACTGATCATCACTGCCTCACATACATACATGAGTGTGTAAAAACATCTGTGCTTGGAAAAAAGAAACTGGCACGCTGCCTGTGAAGAAACTTAAAAAAGGCAAGAGATTTCACTCCCTTGTGACAACTTAAGGTTTCTTTTATTCCTGCTCCCCTGCTGTTCATCCTGTATTGATGTTTAGTTGCAGTGCGTACCGTGTGAAGGGAAGAAAATCCCATCTGTTTTCATTTGACTGAGCGTGTGTGTGTGTGTGTGTGTGTGTGTGTGTGTGTGTGTGTGAAGATGATAAAGGAAGCAGAGATCAGGGTTGATTACATACTGATACTGGCCACATACTGATAATGGCCACACGCTGCATGCAACAACTGGAGTTTTCCCTCTTCGTTAACCACACCGCTCACACACGACGACTCTGTCATGATGATACGGCTGCAGACCTCGGCCTTTCATCTGAAGAATCCACAGCAGCTGCTTTTTTTCTTTCTTCATGCTCTCTGGGGTCATACATATGCTGCTGAGGATGATGAGAATGAAGAAGATGCTACATACTATACTATATATACTGTAAAATGTAAACTGTTACTGTATATCTATTGTGAATCTTATAGCGGATGAGATCCAGCTTTGAAACATCATGGCTAGTTCTGTTAGAAATGAAAACATAAATAACAGCACTGAAAAGTATTGTATCAAGCTTGAATAGGTATTCATTGTTGTCCAGCACAAAAAAAAGAACTGAAGTACTGAAAAGCAGAAGAATGGACAGTGCAAGGAAAGCACAGCACACATACACTACAGCATACTCCATGTATTTTGAAGGGAACTTAAAAATAAATGAATTGTATAGCCTTGCAATAAAAGTCTCAAAGAACTTCACAAAGGCCACATGATTAAAAACCCTGGGGGAAACTTTGGAAAAAAGGCCTCACTTGTGATGGCCAAGCATGCAATGGCACTGCCTAACAAATTACATTTTGATTTAAAAATAACAGTATCAAAAAAAACAAATCGTAAAGTAAAAAGAATGCCAGCACCATCTCAATAAGCTTTTACATATTGTAAAAAATACACACACAGCTACATGTAGGAGATGTGTTTATGTGTGTTAATATGATTGTATGTTTAGACAGATCTGTATTTGTGCACAGTATAAGTTTGTATTTATAAATGCAACATATCTCCTGTTCTTCTCTAATCATTAATGTAAATACTTTTTGGGCTTCACTGTGTTAAGAAAGTGTTATTTTTCCGCCTTTTCCTGTTTTTTTTTTGTTGGTATTTTTCTACTGTATAATCACTTAGAACATGATTCTTTTGGGCATAGCCAACAGATCTAATTAACTAGTGCAGTGTCCTTTCAGGGCGCACCCAATCGGCAAGCATGCTCATTCAGAGAAGGGGCGATTGCTTGGTCCCCGGAAGTGCTGCTTGCAGCATTCTCGAGAACCACTCATCAACCTCACACTCGACTCTGCACTCCCTTGGGTTCCCGGCAATAAGCCCACCGAGTGTGGAGTCGATTGGATGAACAGTTCTTGAGATAGAGATTGAGACAGTCGTACATACACAGTTAGAAATAAATTCCAGGGTTAGATGCTGCTGCTACAGTGCCACGTGTTGGCCCTGCCTGCCTACAGCATTTTTGCAAATTTTGAGGTCCAAAAATCTTAAAAATGTACTTTTTCCCAGCTTGTTCCATAGAGATTCTGGGCCACATTTGGTGACGATTGCTCCAAATTCATAAGAGTAGTGAAAAAACTGATTTGGACAATATTCCAAATGGCAGATACTTGATCTTGACGAGTTTTGACGAGGTTTTTGAGGCTTATGGTTTCGAAAATTTGCTTTAGCGCCACCATCTGGCCAAATTACACCACATTGTAAAATTGTACTCCATCAGCCCCCAGCAGTTCACCCAAAAGTGTGAAGTAGATCAGATAAACACACGCCCACGTGCACCCACACCCACACACAGACACACAGAGAAACAGACGCACACACACACACACACACATTCATTCCTTGCTTTATAGTTTAACCGTATAAGAAAGAGGTCCACTAAACTATGAAATAGAAGAAATATTTATACTTCTCATGTGTACACCTCTACATGAAATTGTGAATGTTTGTCCTGCAGCCTCAGTGGTAGTTTGTACATTTTTCAGCTAGCAGAATCATCATATAAAAGATCAGATATCTAATGCAGGCTTCAGTTGTTTTCGTTAACACAAGCCTCAGCTATATATTCCTCCTATTAAAAAGTATCAAACACATGAAACACAGATCTGTTCCTGGAGTCCCTCATGTTTTTGTGCAGTACTGTGGGGTTTCACTTCTCTGATGAGTATACATGTATCTAGGTTCTTTGTGCTTGCTGACTTGCATGAAGCACACATTCTGCACCTGCAATGCTCGTTATAGATCTGCTATCTTTTGTGGTTTTCTTTATGTGCATTTAGCTGCATGGTCTCCAGGCAAAAGCAACACATCTGGGCAGTGTGTGGTGGCAGTCACCTATTGCGAGGAGATAAAATCAGCATAAAAGCACATGTGAAACAAAGCCTCAAAGGTTTGTATTTACATTGCGGGGATGCGGACATAAACTGCTGGTGGCTTAAATCCCACTGGCTTTGAATTAATTCAACCTATATCATATGCGCAGCCTGTTTAGAGGTTTAACATGGCAGCCTTTACATGAAATGCATACAGGATTTGTCTGAATAAGCATATTTGTTTATTTATGTTTTCCATTTCAACCCATTAAAATGCTAATGAGTATATCTTGCCAACTATTCATATGCAGATAAGAGCTTGTGAGGCTCGGATGCTACAGTGTGCCCCTGCTGCATAGTTGCCTTTGTTTAATGAGGATTTTTTGGGAGCTTTCTTCCAGTGTGTTTGGGATGTGCATACATAACAAGTCAGTCCCTAAATAGAGCTCACCTCCTGCTGGTAATGAGGCCACAGCTCACGGCATTAGTTGGCCTTCCTCCCAAAAATGAACCGCTGTTTTATGCTTACGGTGATTCAGTTCATATTACTTTCTGGCTATTTATTTTGACTATACAATGGTTTCCAATGAGTCTAAACAGTTGACAAACTAACTGATAGATCACCTGAATTAAAGACATGTATTTTAGTTATAAAATACCTTTTAACCAAGTTATTTCATTCATAATGCTGAACTTGCTTGTTTTTCCCATATTCACTTGTGGGGTAGTGAATGGTCTTATTCATTATGCACATGACATAATAAATAAAGTATTTCGTCAAAAAGTCACATTATTGAGCTCAAGGGTGAATGTGGCTCAGAACTGACTGTATAAAGACCTCTGTACAGTGAGGGAGTCTTGCTTTGTGTATCATGCTGGACGCTATAAAAAAGCAGCAGTACGTTTGCTCATTCAAAGGAGCTTCCCGTGAAGAATCTTATTGGATTTTGGATGAGGGTTGGAATAGATGTTGTGTCAGTATGCATATGAGGAAAGTCTGCTTTTTATCTAAACATTTTTTCTGTGTATCACTACAATAAAGATCACCTTTCCCCCCTTTTTTTCCATGCAGAAATAGACTGCTTCTGCCATTCCAACCTAATGAGGTTGCACAGAAATTTCAATATGTCTAGTCTGCTTTCATAAGTCTGGCAGGGAATTGGATTTGGCTCCAGGGTTGATGAAGCTTCTGCATGCCTATACACATCTGCGCCAGTTTTGACTTGAGCATGGTGTTATGTGCCTTTTTTCAATTTAGATGGATTTTTGTAAAACAACATTCTAGTTCAATCCATCTTGTTCTTTCTTCCCTACAATTCCCTAAATATGGACCCTTTTTTTAAACCTATTTTGTCCTTGTTTTCCCTTCATATGAAGGATACCACACTTTTCTTTCTTTCAGTCATAGATGTGCTTGTACTTGATGTTTAAAATTAGTATGAGTAGATATCAACATTTTGCTTATAACAGATAATATTTTTTTCTTCCATTTAAAGATTATCCTCCTAATTTATGACATACTCTGACACTGTTAATTTGCTCCGCCTCCACTCACCATAATCATGATCAATTGTTTATTCTCAAACAGTACAGGTTTTTTTTTAATGCCCCATGAAGATGGCCTTTACAAATCAAACTAGCTTTATATTGCTGCAGCGTCTCAACTCCAGGAAACATTACAAAGTAAAAGTAGTAAGAGTCCCAGCATTCATCCTTGGGGGACACCAGGACACCCTCAGAAACCATCAAATTACTGAAGTCTTTTGGACAGCTAAACAGTGTGTCCAGTTGATTTTGATATTATAAGTAAATGGGGTCAGTGTATAATATTTGTATTGGTCGAACACCTTTTCAACATTGGGCAAGGCTTTAAAGATATACTATGCATGATTTTCTGAAAAAAGTAAAGAAAAAGTAAAACAAAACAAAAACCAACTGCTTCAGCTATTTTCATATAATGTATGTTTCCATACATGCTCATGTTCAGTAATGTAATCAGTTTTTACTCAACCTAACCATATAGTTGTTGTTTTTTGCAGAAACTTAACCATGTATTTTTTTGTTTTCCTAACCACATAGTTTTGGAGCCTAAACCTTGAAAAAAATTTAGCGGGCAATTTAATGGTGTCAAAACAACCTTCTGAATGTTTAGCTGGTGGAGCAGGCCCCTTCTAAGCCATATGCATGAGGCTGATAACAACTGATAGCAGCCATTGAATAGGCAGATAATAGGGTGTCCTTACCCTAAACATTCAGGGTTAATGCCTTACCTCAACCATCTCACAAGACATTTTTACCACCCAGACAAAAGCAGACAAAGTGAATCTAGAATTTGCTTTCACTTTTGTTAAGTCCGAGAGGAGGGGTAAAGTTTGAATGTTGTATTCAGTATGCAACAATGACTGCATAGTGTGCCTTTAATAAATCATGAAACCTAGAAATATCTAACACATTTTTCGTGGTTTACAGAGCAGAGGCTGTAGCAGACAAAAAAGTAATTCCACCGGCAGGCAGGGATGCACTACCCAGGAACTGTGTCAGACAAACAGCAGAATCGATTCCAGTCAATCCTTATTGATTTTTTTGTGTTACAGTGTCAACTTGAACAGAAAAAACACTGAAGGTAACTTTCCCTCCATTTTTGAGGTCATGTGAACTTATTTATGGTGACAGTGGCAAGAAAAGACATGAAGAAGTCAAGGAGTATGCCACTGAGACGAATCGCACCATGAAGTGGGTCAACTCTCCTGGGCATGCTCAGAATGGATGATGGTGACACAACTGAGCTGCCATTTGACAGCTGCTTCAAAATCTATATATCTTTTCAGTTAGTCTTTGTAAACAACAGACACCCATAGAAGCCAGACTGTGAGTGCTCAGAACAAAAACACAGTCAGTAAAAGCAACTGAAAATATTTAGGTGACAAATTGAAAGCTGGTAATTATGCAATTTGGGATCAATGTGTGTATATTGCCATGCATCTGAGCACATCTGCATGTGGGCTTGTGAATTACTTTTAGTGATGCATATTTATCAGTGAGGGGCTGCATGGTGTTCTGTGCCTGACTAAACAATTTGACACCCTGCAATTTCCTAAAGAGACACAAACCCCAATTGCCAGAATGAGTAATTGTTTCACAGCATTCATAAACAAACAAATGCCTCAATGAGCACAGAAAGAAAATCCTTCGCTGTAATGTAGGTTAATGCACTGTAGGTCAGGGATTGGAAAATGTGTGAAAGTCAATACATTGGTTTTGGATTCAAAAGCATCATTGCAATTAGTTTTCACAAAAAAAGAAGTCATTAGAATTTTCTGGCATCATTATTCTTCTTGTCAGACTGGGATGTTGCAACACTGTTTTGTAATAATGTTTGGTTAAGTGGCTTTGACATTATTATTGCTCAAGTTAGCATGATTGCTTAAAGGGGTTTTTGTTTTTCTAAATGTCAGGAAGTTGCAATGTTAAGATTCATCTCCGATATGCTCAGAAAGTCACAAAGCACTGTATTTGAATTGAATTGGTGAAGCGGTTTATTTTTAGTTGTCATCCCCAGAGGCAAAAGGGAAAATGGTTTAACACGGGATTTTATCCAGTGACATCAAACTGTCTTAGATGAATTCCCCAAAGCATGTGAAGCCAAAACATTTTCATAGTTGTAACATTTGCCACAGTCTTCTCCAGTTATCTAGCTGTAATATTTCTAAAAGAGAAACTGAATATCCCCTGCTATCTCTCTTTTAATCGCACACACACACACACACACACAAACACACATACACACACACACACACACACACACACACTCACACACTCACACACTCACACACACACACACACACACACACACATACACACACACACACACACACACACACACACACACACACACACAGACACACACAACTTTTTGTCTGTGTCTTTGTCGCTCATCATGCAGACCGCAGTCATTAATAATGGAGGGCAAGAGTCAGCACAGACAAAAGAGAAGAGGCGGAGCTTCAGACAGTTTGGGAGATATGAGTGGCTGCAACGACGCCACTTGAAAGCATGTGTCACATCTTAGTAATTTATCAATGTCTACAGTTCTCCCCAATTTTCTGTACTTTTGGTCTTTGAGCAGAAGGAAGTATCTTATTATCCAGGCTGGTGAAAGTAGCTCAGGTGATATTGACATCTGCATACTCTGCTTTTTAATTGAGTGCAAGGATTTTAAATTCAAGCCTTGAACAAGCATATCTGTACTTATATGAAGAAAATAAACACAACATCAGGATGTGTTTCTCTCCAGTGACTGTGTTGAAGCTGGAGCGCTGTGTGCGACACTGATAGCACGGGAAGCGAGACTACTGACCAAAACATCCCAGGCTGTGTTAGATGTGTCTAATGAGATACGACACGCAGCAGAGTCAAAAGGATCAAATGAAACTCAGCAAAAGAATCATTATTTTTTTATGGTGACTGAGAGATGTAGGTCTCTGGTAATACTACTCCGGGCTGCAGCAACGACATTGAGACGCTTCCTGAATAGCAATTACAGTGCATGGCTGATTTTCACAGCCTTGGTTTTCCAAGCAGAACATGTGGTGTGTAAAAATCGACTGATTCTTTCCTGATTGCTGGAGTGCCACTGCCAGGGATTTAAGTTGAATGGTTAGGATAATCTCATCATTAATTCATATTTCTAATTAATTCAGTTTGCCCTTTAAATAATGCAGAATCTACTTTTTTTTGTAGTTTTCAGAGGGACTGCTGAATTATTAATTCCAACAGCCATCACCAGGTTTAATAGAGGAGTGCTACCCCAGTAAATCCTGCTACACCTGCTCCTTCCCCTCGGACTTTACGAGAAGCAGAGCAGCCAGAACCTGCTTTCTTTTCCCCCCTCGACTACTACATTAACAGTATCTGGGGGCATTTCATCATCATTTGTTATATTACAACCTAATAAATCATGCTGCCATGCAGGGTTAGAGTGGGGTGGGGCACCAGATATGGATGTTTTCTCAGAAGGGTTGAATCTTTCAGGTTTTTAAAACCCCTTCAACTTTGTTTAATTGCTCAGTTTTTCCTTAGTCTCTTTGGACAAAATGGAACAAAATTTCTGCTCCCAATAAAATACTGTCATGTATAGGTCTGTCCTAACATGATAATGGGGGGTTGTTCTAGGTCACTACTACTATGACGACTATGACTACGAACTACTAACACTACGCTTTAAAGAAATCTAATATAATTGAGTAAATCTTCTGCTTTGGACCTAATATTCTATTCAGACGTCTGGCTCCTCCGCCGCTGAAGGGCTCTACGTCTCAAACTAGACTCTTCTCTCCATCTGATCTGCTGTCCTTATCAGTCTTTAACCCTATATTTGAACTAGAACTATATTTGGTAACTTCAGGTAATATTTCGAGAAAAAAGTT
This sequence comes from Centropristis striata, assembly GCF_030273125.1. Classification (NCBI taxonomy): domain Eukaryota; kingdom Metazoa; phylum Chordata; class Actinopteri; order Perciformes; family Serranidae; genus Centropristis; species Centropristis striata. The sequence continues at coordinate 10,631,552 of NC_081523.1, forward strand.
GCAAATTTACTAGATTAAAGTGGCAAATCTACAAGAAAAAAGTCGCAGATTTAAGAGATTTAAAGTGGCAAATCTGTGCGAAAAAAGTCGCAGATTTACGAGAAAATAGTGGGAAAAAGCAACTTTTTTCTCCCAGATTCACCACTTTAAATCTCATAAATCTAGTTATTTTTTTCTCGTAGATTTGCCACTTTAATCTCATAAACTTTTTTCTCAAAATATTATTTTTGTATGTTTTTTTTTACACATTCTGGCAGTATGTAATATCCTCCAATATTCTCTAGGGTTGAAATTTGGAATTTGCAAGTATTTCAATGAGTTTCTATTAAAGGTTAAAGCGGTGAATCTGGGGAGAAAAAAGTTATTTTAGTTATTTAATTATATTACCTGAAGTTACCAAATATAGTTCTTTGCCTGATAAAGGGTTAAGAAGATACTGAAGAACCAACTCTTTATCGATCACCTTCACACTTGATGACAATACCAAAGTTTACAAAAACGACAAAATTACACTAACTCGAACGACCTAAAAGCACTTACGTCCTAATGGACTCAAACTCAACCCACAGCACTTACTCCTGCTATGTTTCTTGACTTCATCTTTGCTTGTGTTGTATTAACTCTCAATTGTACGATAAAAGCGTCTGCTAAATGACATTGTAGAATTGTAGAATTCAGGGTATTGAAATCCACATTTACTCAGCATTGGTGGGGATCAGGAGTATTATGACATCATATCTTCACCATCAGGGCCCCTCGGCTTTGGAACAACCTGCCTGAGAAGATAAGGCTCGCAAAATAAGTGACCTCACTTCTTAACACTTCTTATTTATAGATATTATAGTTGTTAATTTTATGTCATATTGTCTTCTTTAAGTTAATACTGCTTTTTATGCTTCTATCTTTTTACTCTTTATTGCGTTTATTTATTTTTATTGACATTTCTTGAGTGTGTTTATTTACCTTCTCTCATCTATGCCTTTATGTCTTTCTGTAGTTGTATTAATTTTAAACTCATTTTCTCTTTATTTTTTCCTGTTTGGCTTTCTGTTGTGATACTGCCTTCTGGGCATCCAGCATTTGCTTTGCTTTGTCTGTCAAGGCACTTTGTTAACACTGTTTTTAAAAGGTGCTATATTAATAAAGTAATGTTATTATTTAAACGTAGCAGATTTGTCTGCTAAACATTCATTCTGTGACCTCGACTCCAGCATAGTACAACACAAGCAGATTTGAAAGATGCTATTTATGCTTAATTCCTACCCTATCTATGTTATGTAACTAAGAAATAGTAATATCAGAGTTTGACCTCTGTTTAGACAGTAGGAGTAAAAATAAGTCATCCTCAACATTTGTTGTGTTATGGTTTTATAGTGATAAAGACAGATGGAGAATAATCAGATACAGAATAGGATGTAGGCTCTACAGGAGGATTTTTTTTCTGGCAACTATCATGTTATTCCCAGAAGATGAACACATTTTTTAAGGCATTCTGTTATGAAAAGGTTTTAAAATAGTGTACTAATGCTGCTGTAAATAGAAAAACATCTCTCTAGGGGACCTGGTGAGTTTGGGCTGAGCCCTGAAAGTTTTCAAATGGCTGCGGCCCTGCTGCCACGTGCTGTCTCAGAGAGCCCTAATCACATTTTTCAGTATGTCATATGAGTATTAAGAATAAACATATTTCACAGAGCAGACAGTTCACATTCTTCTGAACAGAATACTCCCAATCAGACAGTCATGTTTGAGAAAAAATCTTAATGCATCAAACACAGGGATTTTTGTTTGTATTATTGGAGCCAAGTGAAGCTTATCAGTCCAGTCCCGGCCCACACAGCCTCTTTGAAGGGCACAGTTTGACAGAAAATAAGTCAGCATCGCTGTCTGTCAGCGGTACTTGATGTACAACTTCCAGTTAGTCACAGTGTTGCAGTTTATCCAGACTGTCACTATCAACACACAGAGTACAGATTGACAGCAGAGTCGTAGTGCAGATGGATCATGATGCTACTCCCTTCACTACATGACAAATATTTGCTGACTTGAACTGATTTTGTTTTGGGGTTTTTGTGCGCGCAGGCCGACCATAGCCCTACTTAACGACAGACAGGAAGTGAGAGGTTGTGTATGTGGGAAAGCTTCAGATGAGCGTCTCACACCAGTGATGATATTGAAACTGTTGTTATTGCAGTCATAACTGAACAGATTTGAAGCAGCAGCAGCAGCAGCAATGTCACTCTTTAATCACTCATCTTGTGGCGTATGAGTAGAATTGATTTGTAATGATAATGTCACTTTATGGTTGTCAAAGAAAATAATTTGAGAGTCGGAGCAGCATGTGTCTAAAATCCCAAGTGGGTAACACCAAGGAAGAACAATGGAGAAGTGCAGTTGTACATCTTCAGTGTTGTCAGAAGGAAGTTTCACAAGGTAAGATTACAAGTTGCTTGGGCTATGTTAATGAGCTGTGTGTGTGTGTGTGTGTGTGTGTGTGCATGCGTGCGTGCTTGCGTGCGTGCTTGCATGCGTGCGTGCGTGTGTGTGTGTGTAAGTTTGCAAAGAGGAATTCAGCGTGTCTTTTACTAAGCCGTAAAAGCTTAAAGTCCTCCCGGCAGAACTATACAAGGAAAATGTTCATGATCGTCCTCCGACAAAGCAAAAGGAAATTTATACAACATGTTGAAAACACTCAAAGAAAAGAATTACTCACAATACAAAGCTGTAAAAACTCCCTTATGTAATTGCAACAGTTGCCAAAAGCAGCCTGAGGAGTGGGAAGCAAGTATTTATTGGTTGAAAGGTCAAGCAGAGTGCACAGCAACTACACCCATCGATCGTGTTATTCCTGAGTCAAATCAATGAGAACTATTCCAGGAAGGAACTGTAAAGTTTCTCATCAGCCAGAAATGATTACCGCAGTGCAGAAAAAAACTCAACAAAGAGCAGAGTGATGGCTTTTTTGTGTCCCGAGGTTTCACCGATGATCCCATCGAGAATCACTGATTGGTCCCATGGGTGCATGGCCACCAGGCAGATAATAAATCACTACACAGATCGATGAACATGACACGTGATTATCAACTGATTGACGTGAGAAAGCAGCAAAAATATCCCAGTGGAAAATGAGAGGAGGGAAACTAAATCAATTATGGTTGTTCTTGTGGGTAGATTTGGCTCCAATTGTGTTTAGGTTACAGTGTGCCAAGGATGATTCTTTTAGACTGTTGCAGTGATTAGTTTCTTTAGCATCAATCCAATCACAGAGCTAACTACAATTAATTCAATTCAATTCAATTCAATTGGCTTTATTGGCATGACGTAACAATGTAGATACTGCCAAAGCAAGCATCAGAAAAAAAGATAACAAGATAAGGAAAGCAATATTTACAATAAATTATTATAATTCTATTATTCATTTTAAAATAAAATAAAAACTAATAACAATAAAAGAAAGCAATATTTACAATCATTGAACAATATGTACAATTACAATTAATGCTCACCCGACTGTACCTACACAAGAAAATATGTGTTTTTGTGCAGTTTAGTATATGGACAACTATATTAAACTAGACTATGACTAAAAATTCAATTCTGACAGATAAAAAGACTTCACATTGTCAAATGATTTTTGGATGTATCTGGAAATTGGAAATGCAGATGTGTCTATAAAAGGATGCATTTCTTGCAGTGATGTAGAGCTGAAACAATCAGCTGATTAATCAATTATTTCAATGACTGGCATTTAAAAGATTTCCCCAATGTTTTTGTTTGAGGTCCCCAGAGGATGAGCCCTCGTGACTTTTTTAAAAATCTTTTTCACAATGAAGTTGACATTTGAGTTTTGAGTGAAATGTTTCAACCTCAAGGCCTGAAAACTCCAACTCAATGCTAAGTGCCTTAAACATGCATTCTTTTTAATGGTCAGCAATGGCTACACTGGTTGCAACAAGAAGTCTGATTATATAGAAATCATTGATGAAGTTAACCTACTTCTTGCTTAATTTATAATAGACTTTATAAGTTTATAATAATTTGTTTTCTGACCAAATATCTTCAAAATTAATATTTCCATCAGTCTGAGATGTCAGTTGAGTTTAGTAGGGTCACAGAGTTGCTAGCATGCTGTACACTCTTCTTTTGTTCAAGCAAAAATGTCAAACAAACACTGGTTCCAGCTTCTCAAATGTGAGTATCAGTTGTTTTACATTGTTGTAAAGATAGCTAGGCTTTGAGACAAATTGAGACAAATTTTGCAATTCAGAAACATCCTTTTTGTATTCAGGCATTTCATAGACTAAAATATAATCAGATACTTAAATACGTAAACAGATTATGACAGTGAAGAGAAGATGTTGATCTCATTTGCAGTTGTGATCAGAGAACATAGTTCAGATGTGGTAAACAGCTCCCTCCTCCTCAATACGAGATGCTTCTTCCTCTCTGTTACATGCACGTGAAATTTAAACACCTCCGCATGCAGAACTGATGTCAACTTTGCTCTCCGGAAGATGAGCTTGAGTAACAGAGATGCTGTTTCATTGTTCCTGGTGAGCTGGAGGCCCGGTGACAGTTCCCATGTTACCTTGTCCAGGTCTCATGTGACAAATAATGGAAGTCTTAGCACATCAAAAGAGGCACAAAGGCACTCTGACAATAGTGTTTTGATTTTTGTTATGGGAGAGTTTCCACTAAGAAACCTGAAACTGAATAATCATCAGTGACAATGAGGCACATGTTACTTCTGACATCAGTATGAGGTCTTTGCGTGTGATGGCTTACCTAAAGGAAATATCTGTTATCATTTTAGCGTCATGAGAGTTTGAAGTTCTTCCACCCCTTTCACATTGCAAAGACATGTGACAAATGAGAAGCGACCCGATTTCTCATATGAAAGTCGTAATAAAAAAAAGTGTTCCCAAACTAGATTTCTCATGAAGCTCTGTTTACAGCACAAAAGCTAGATTAGTCTCTTGGGTGAATCCTCTCTTTGAATACAAACAAGAGCTGCGTGGTATAATGCATAAAATTATCTCCAAAAGACTTTGGTCTCATGCTTTGTGCATGATATATGTGGTGCAGCATTGTATGTGAAACTATAAAAGAGAGAGAAATCCAGCAGCATGATTTCACATGAGTTATTTTTTGTATTTGTGTGCTTATCTGTGCTCATAACAGCCATTTGTCAGATGGTGACATGAAACAGGAGCACCAGAAGGACCATTTAACCGGTCACAATTTGAAAATGAAAGAACATTTTGTCCCGCTTTTCATACCGCCGCCTACGTATCCCCATGAGAGAGCAGAGATTTTACACAATGAGCCCATTATCATCTATTTACTTCTGTCTTCTGTATCAGACTGGCAGATAAACCACTGGTGGTCACACAAAGGTCAACACAATGCACACAATGGAGCAACTGCATGCCTGTGATGCAGATGTAAGCTGGGTTGGCCGGCCTGGATTTTATCTATCGTGCCACATGACTTACCCCCCACTTCTGACCTCTAACAATGCATGCACGTGCAAGTTTATCCTTGAAAAAGACATACAAATAGAAGAGATGTTTTGCATCCATCTGAAACACACTACAGTGTAGTTTGACTGTCTCAAGCATCAGCCTGAGAGTTTTAGGATTGCTTGGCCACTGTCCCGTCCTGTCTGCCTGATTCAGCATGAGTAATATCACCGCTGTACACTGGTGATTTCAAGAGTGTCCCTCTAAGTTGGAGTCCGTCTCTGAGTCACCATGTAGAGGAGAGTAATTGTAGGTGACAGCGCTACAGGGGACAGACAGCACAGACAGCAACCAAGACATGAATTGATGCTGCTGAAATATGCAGAGTCATCCTCTGTTGTGTCAGCACATCATCCCTTAAGGACAGACCAGTGTTAAGCTGGTAATAACTGAGTGGCTTATTCAGACTGCAGGTGTTGGAGCCAGAAGGGACTTAGTAGGCTTTGACTAACCTCACAGGTGAGACAAACCCACTTTACTCTTTCATTAAAACTTAATCTTTTTCTTGGGCCCGTTTTCCAAAAACAACCACACAGCCTCCAGGTGCAGCGGGGCTCGCTGTGCACCATCTATCTGCGCTCCCATGTGCATTCTGCTTGCATGTGAATGTCTATTTGTGTACATGCCCTTTAAAGATCTGTGTAATGCAGTTGCTCTAAGCCATTGATTTAACAACCGTGACTGTCAGGGACAGAACGATAAAACTGATTGAAGCGCACAGTTTACACACAAGGAGATTTGCAGTTAAACAGAATGGATGATCACCCCGATCTGACGCAGGAAATCCTGCGTGCGGCAGGGAAACACACAGCGGCTGAACATCTGGAGGTAGGTTTGAGAGGGGTGAAACACACATCAGGATTAAGTCAGAATGCAGAGCAAGCACAAAAAAACCTCTCACTGTTAATGAAAATGTGACAGTGGTATGGGATACTAATGTTAAGCTCATAGAGAGGCCGTTAGTTAACTTCTGTGTGATTCTCTCACAGGTCGTGGGTTCATGTACACTGTAAAAATTATTCTGTTGTCATTTCATTTTACTTAATATATTTGATAAAATGTATTCAACATAAATGCGTCCTTGATTTTGAGGCAGTTGTTTAAGTAACTTTAATATAAAAATGTTTGAGATAGAATCTACTTATTTTGATCACATTAAATATAATCTTTATGTGTATGTAATTCTAAATCAAGAGAATTTTGAATGAATCCAACGCAATAGAATTAGTCCGTTTTTAAATGACAGACACTTCCTGTTAAGTTGTTATTAACTCAACTTGTAACGTAGTTAGATTTAATTAATAATGTTGCGTGCAATCTGTTGTCTCAATTTTTTTGAGTAGCTATTGTTTATCTTTTTTTTTTTACAGTGTAGACAGCAAAAGCCTTGAATGCCACACAATGGGTGCAATCATATTTTTAATTTTTAATTATTTTTACATCATACAGATGAAGAACTATTTCTAACTATAACTATTTCTAACGTTCTGTCTGTATTTCATTCCATCCAGACTTTTAATAATGTATGAAATCAGCAAAAAATATTTAAAAAACAAAAGTGTTACTCAACCTCAATCCATTTATCATTAATAACAAAGGCAGCAAGAAGGTGATATGCTTGGGTGATGCCTGCATAAATGCCAAATCATGTTAGATGTTAGGCCTACGTTTAGCATACTTGGCTTACAGATGGTCTCTTCTTTATCGATGACCTTCCCTCCCGACTGTTTTCATCAACACTGAATGCAAAATGTTCAAACTTGGCCGTGTTTTGTTTAGCGAATGGTTCAGCTTTTTGACGGTTTGGTTTCGCATCCCCAGGATATGGCTTATGTTTTTATGGCATTAATGTTTCCTACATTCGCACACATGCACATGCACATACACTCACATTATATAGCCTACAGATGTACCTGATTTGGGTCAAATCAACACATTTGCTTGAATGATTTTCTACCTGACAGATAAAGTCAGCAAGACTGAAGGTGTCAAAACAACACCATATTGGCAGGAAACCACATGTGCCACAAATGATGGCCAGCAGCTATTTCTTCTGCTCTGTTGTATATAGTACAGACTGAGCATGGTGGATAGCTTGACTGCCAGAATAATCAGAGACATATGAAATGAAAATAACTGACTCCTAAATATCCAGAAAGATGGTAAAATGGATGACTGCAGACAAAAAAACTGGAAGTAGAAAAAAAGTCAGAAAAAAAGATTGCTGCAGTTTATCATAAAGGTATTGTTTCATGTTTGAGGCAGTGGCTCGCAAAATTAATTACATCAGTTATGATGTAGGTAACTCTATCGGAGATACAGACTAACTAATGCTACATACAAGTTAGCACACCAGTTACATCAATGCTACTCTGCCTAGTGCTATGCTAACGTCACTTACCCTCCCAAAGACTATATGCAACTTCAGCTGGAAGACTCAAGAGCTGAATTTTACTCACAAATCCAAACTTCGGTCATTTATATCCCACCAGATTGTTATAGGTTTCTCCAGAGTAGAATGAGGGAAAGTTGATCAGGTAAACAGTTGTGAAAATCACACTGGGTGCATTACAAGGGGCAGTAATGTTTAACCCGACATGTTTTGTTACATAATGTTCACTTAAAGTGACATAAAGTGTGCATTAAACATTTAACTTACACTTTTCTGGCACAAGTCATATTACACCCAGAACTCTAACTCTCTAAGATCAATGAATGAAATCTTAGAAACAGAGCTAAAAGTAAAAAATAGGACCACACTAATATTCTGTATGTGATTAGTCCAAGTATACTATAGACCTATGTGTTTTCATTAGATTAAATGCTGCTGGTGCACTGACAGCATTTCAGTCTTTTCTCTTTATCGATAATTTCCACAGAGGCTAATGGAATTAACCAGGATCCTTGGGGGAGCTGAACTCTAAACTACTGCTTATTAATATCACGATAATTGCCGCAGTATATCTGTTTTCCATATACTCCCATGTCACTGCACTCGGCAGCTTCCAGCAGGAAGCCATATAGCCTGCACTGTGGTAGGCTACCACATCATATTGGTTATTCTTTCCTTTTAAAAATCAGTATTTCAAAAAAAGTGTCTGAGTTCTTTAGGAACATTTAGTGATGAGTTGTAGTTTAAAGAGATTTTTGGAAGCTGCCCTGCATGCTGGCAGGCAAAAATTCGGTAACGCTTTATAATAAGGTCCTTAATAACCATTAATTAACAAGTAATAAGGCCCTTGTAAGTCCTTACAAGATGCTTTTATTAACATTATTGTGTGTTTATAAGCTTATATAAGTGTTAATAATGGCATTACAAACACCCATGACCCACCCATTATGTCTTTGCCATGCCTTTATTAATCTTATTTTGTTTGCTTATTGATATTAAAATATACTTTATTGCTCATCTATTATAAGTTAACTATAAGTTAAATTACTTTTTGCAACTACCGGATCTAAAGCGAGAACAATGCCTTATTACTTGTTAACTAATGGTTATTAAGGACCTTATTATAAAGCGTTACCAAAAATTCTTCCATGCGCAAAACCAACCCGGTCTTTACATCTGATTTGGATCCTGACTGAAGTGCTCAACACCAAATCAAACTTGGATCATCTTCTGAGTAGAGAGGGTGCCACCGTGCCAAACCTGCCCTGTGTGGCCCTTGAAGCAGAGCGCAGCGCGGCGGCCACTGCGCCTCAGTGTGCGCTGCTGTGTCTCTTTAAGTACAGCAGGCAGTGCTGTTGGTCCGTGTGGGAGAGCAGGGCGCACGGTGCGGCGCCGCAGCGTCAAACAGCCTTCCTTCACATCGGACAGGCGACAGAAAAGACAGGTCGACCCACCGCCTGCATATCGCGTCCACGCTTTGAACAGCTGACTGGAGCGGGTGAAACCAACAGTGGGCTGATGTGGACTGGTGAGCCTACAGGGCCATTAATATTACTCCCTCCTCCTCCGACTGGAAGCTAGAAGCGTGTCGGTTTATCTGCGGCACCGTACTGTAGATTACTGAGCAGCACTCAGTGGCTACACGAGCTAATGAGATTGACAAACTAACGTTAGTTATCTGCGGATGAAAGCGCAAAAAAACAGCTTATCTGAGAGCATATTTGGCTGAATGATCGTGATGAAACATCATGTCAGAGCCGGAGAGATCCTCAGCTGAGTTGCGTCCTGTGAACTGCATCAAACCATCTGCTGAAGCCTCATCTTGACTCGTGTTTAAGGTAAGGTTAAGTCTCTACACACATTGAGTCTGATTTGGTAAAAAAAAAAAAAACAGAAAAAAAGCTTGAAGGTAGAACCAGTGTTGGGGAAATATGCGCATCGGCTGGGTTTATTACAGAAGTCTGACTCAGAGTCAAGCTGCACTGAGCACTGCTGGTTAACCTCCCTGAGCTAAAATCCACAAACCCAGAAATCATTTTTCCAGAATTTGTTTTACTGTTTTGAATGATCACTGGTATTTTTTTTCCAAGGACGCCTGAACAGAAGCTGCAGTAGGCTGTGTTTGATAAAAGACCATATGTTTTTTTTATTAGACTGAGCTTCAGGTGATAAAAATACCTGAGGCAAGTAGAAGACTCATCTCCTCTTTTACTAAAACAGTAAAATCCAAATGTATTATTCTGTTTACTGGGCTCCTAGTTGGTAATCCAATTAAGAGGTGGGTCTTTATATTTTCTGTAATATTTGCCCCTGCAGTGTTTGTATTCTCTCTTGTGACTGGCGTAAAGTGTCCCTGCTCTATGCAGCACATTATCATGTTCAGTGGGCAGTATAAATGCATTAGTCTCTAACCAGGTGCATGGTTGGTTGGTGGCCCACAAGTCCTCATCGTTCTCCCCAAAGAGTGTGAAGTTGCTGACTTTCATTAGAGCACTCCTGTTAATTTTTAACCAGAGCTGCAAATCAGAAACAAGCAGAACCTAGTCTGCATTTCCATCCCTCATTTGTTTCTTTAGTTTAAGAGACTCATTTGTAGGTTTGTCTGGATTAAGGTTGAACTGGAGCATGTACAGAACCAAACGTTTTTGTTCCTGAACTTAGTTATTTTTTTAATGGTTCAGAACAAAAGTTGATCTTCTCTTTCTGACAGTGTTTTCTTTTTTTTGGCAACTTTTCTCTTGTTTCACCTGTTTCAGCTCAAGTGGGGCTGCAATGGTATGAAATTTTCATGGTATGATAACTACCTCAGGAAATTTAAGGGTGTCACGGTATATCGCCTGGCACAATAAATTAAATGGTTATTAACACATTATTATAAAAACATATATGAAACAGTTATTTCATCAAAGTATGTGTAAAAAGTTTTAACAATAAATAAAATTGAATCATTTTATACCACTGCATACCGTGAAACCAGTAGTGCCGCAACCCTGCTTTTCAGATGTGAGAGCTTGCAGCTTTGCTCTGTTGTAAACTGAAAATCTTTGGGTTTTATCTTGTTTGGACAAACCAAGATATTATATTATGTCAGCATGGGAGACATTATAAAGGGCATATAGAATTTATAATATAGAATATTATTGAAAAAATAACAATCAAGAGCAAAATATGCAGATTAATCACTAAAGAAAATAATTGTTACGCTATTCATCCTCAGCCTTGCAGGCGTATTACTTTCTGCTAATTATTTTAATAAAATGTTGCAAACTCAGCAGCTTCCTCTCCCCGTCATTGTTTCTGATGACCTCGGCGTACTGTAGATCAGTGTATTGAACCACCCGCTCAGTGTGAAGTGTCCAAGTAGAAGAAGAAGAACATTAAGATTGATCGCAGTGCTGTTAAAATCAATTCATGAATGGCACTAATTGCTCATTCTGGTGCTATTTCAGCACTTGGCATGACAGTAAATAAAAAAACATAGACCATGACAGAACTCTTGTTATGGCAGCGCAAGTCCTCCGTTCATAGCTCTTGATTCTAGACTGAGCAGAACTGATCAATATCATGACCGCCACTGTGAAATAAAAATCAAAGCTGCCCGTCCTCGTAATTCTAACTTAGCCCTCTGGTAATAGGAGTTTATATCACATCATGTAGTAATGTGGTTTCAGCTGCACGTGGCAGAAGTCTACGCTTGTTTAAGAAATAAAATCACATAGATTTTATTGTTGCTAACAGGGGCTGTGGCGTCCCGTGAGCTCAGGATGCCTCAGGGAGGCCTGAGGCGTCAGAGGAATATGTCAACAACTGAAAAACATATTTGTGCGCTGGCGAATGAGGAGGTGCTGCTCCCACTGCTGCTGTTGCTTCGGTGAACAATCAGGGTCAATGTGGTAGCATCACCAGGTGCCCCTCTGGAATTCAAGTGGTGCACGAACTAGAGCAGAGGATCTCAACCTGGGGGTCGAGATAATCTCTAGGGGTCGCCAGATGGTTATGGAGTGGAAATTAAATTAAAAATAAAACAATGTGTTTTAGACTGGGGGTTGTTTTTTTTTTTTTACATTACTGTGTGAATACATGTGTTGTATTCAGTGTTTAATTTGATGTCCTTGAACACAGAGAGGGTGCTGTTGGGAAAAAGCCACATATCATAGATCGAACCTGGTCTCACAGGAATCCGTGAAATAGCCACGGATTTGCTTAACTCAAAATCCGTGGAATAGCCACGGAATCACTCAAATTTCCTTGAAACTGACACGGATTTCGCTACAATGCAAGTTAATGACAGTCATATCCCGTGGCTATTCCATGGATATTTTTTCCTATTGGTTTGTTCCAAGTCACGTGACTTTCAAGGTCCCGGCGGTCAGAACAAAAAACATGACGGACAGTTCTCTCATTTTTAATTAAAAAAACAATATTTTGACTTAGTTTCTGGATAAAAATGGATTTTGATTACATTTCTAGCGAGAAATATATGTTTTATTTTCTAAATATTCACTCAGTGAATGTACTTAATCACTTTGTATGTTGGAATAGCCACGGGATATGACTGTCATTAACTTGCATTGTAGCGAAATCCGTGTCAGTTTCACGGATTTTGAGTGATTCCGTGGCTATTCCACGGATTTTGAGTTAAGCAAATCCGTGGCTATTTCACGGATTTTGAGTTAAGCAAATCCGTGGCTATTTCACGGATTCCTGTGAGACCATGTTGCATAGATCAAGCTTGGAGCACACAGGACTACGCCTATGCTCATTGTTAAAAATAAGCAAAACTCTCAGCACAAATACAGCATTATTTATTAACATTCATAGTCAGAGCATTAACAGTAATGACCCAAAATCAGTAAGGGTTGGTGCTTATAAAAAACAGCTGTTTTAGCCGGGTTGCAGCTCTCTCTCTTGTTGCCAAACCAACCTGATTATTCTGGGCAGTCACGACTCAGGAGGTTTGAGAACCACTGAACCAGGGATGCACAATATGGATTTTTTCCCCCAGCTAATACTAATAACTGATAATTATCTGCTTATCTTGGCTAACTGATCAATTTCCTGAGGGTCATAAAGGTTGAAATGTAGTGAGCACAGATGGATGATTTCCAGACATCATGACATAAAACAAATATTAATTTATTTTTTCTTGTAAAGTTCATAAAAAACTTTGGCTTCTATAGAGCATTTTGCCTTAAATGTATAGTAATGAACTGAGGTATGTAGATGTTGCTCTTGTTAATTCAATGAAAGCAATTTTAGCTTTGTAATATCAGCCGGCTATAATTAAATTATCAGAATAATACGTAATATTTCCCATTATCTAACGATAATATACCCCCCTGATATAGCATCAACTTTACTGATTGTACCAAAACACTGACCGCTGAAAGTTAACAATGTTTTTTGTAAATTTTATGTTGCGTTTCAAAAGGAGTTTTTTTCACTCACAAGCTCAGCTGGGGCTGCAGAGGAGAACTTGAAAGTGGCTCAGATATGAAGTCCTTTGTGTAACGGCGGGGTTGGGCTTATCTCTTCATCCTCTTGGCGACCTCTCAGGGACGTGTCATGGATCACATCCAATGGCCCGCAGGCTTTGAAGATCGCCAGAAGAACTGACAGGCATTGCAGTTTGCATGTTTGTGCTAGCCATTCCAGTGCAATAACAGTGGTGCGGAGTGAGCTGTGTGTAGGCTCGGTGGTGTAGTCGCTTCTGATATATCACCATCAAGAAAGGATGTCAAGATCCTCATTAGAGCTCCTACAAAAATAGCTTGGCGTTAAATAGCCTACTCTGACATGCTGTGAAAGTTTCAGACTGTTTATAGTGTGTGACGTTCAAAAGCACAATAGTTTTACACTCAGTGGCTTCAAATTCTATTTATATTGGCGTGGATTCAAAACACAAAGGGTAAATTATAATTTATTGTAGTTTGGAACGGCTAATTTTTGCTCTTCCTCGAAAGAAAAGATGATTCTTAAAAGAGGATCATCTTTAAAACTGTGTTACGGTTACACAGATCCGAGGAGCCGGTCAGCCTCGCTGCATGCGCATCTCAGCCAGATTTTCAGCTTATAGAAGGATTATTCGCAACACCAGACCTCTTCCGTAAAACGTATCCAGATAATCACCGCCTAGACAGGTGGTAGGGATGTACTGGGTGGTAGACATCAGAACCAAAACATGAACTTTAACTGAAGTCTGTGGATTTTGATTGATATTAACTGGAGATATGTATTTAATTCAGGTATGTTGCACAGCTCAAACCCAGACATAACAAAATATACTGTATGAATCAAAAAGCATGTATTAAGATTTGTTTACCATCCTCACCGCTCACATGCAGTTAGCAAGAACTGAAGAAAACCTTAATAGGCAATTATATTTTTGAAGTCAGCCCCGCTGTTCAGGCTTTTCTCTCAGACAGAGACAGGCTCCCTGCAGAGGACATGACTGTTGTTTAATCCAACTCATGGCTAATAGGAGGCCTTGGTGTGTGTGTGTGTGTGTGTGTGTGTGTGTGTGTGTGTGTGTTAGAAACAGGTTAGAACCAAGGTAGTTTTCAGGATACTGGAAAATCTAACTTTGATACAATACCTTAAGCATATCTGTTCGATACCATTAAAGTCTATATAACATATTGAAGGCATAAAATGTAAGATTTTTCATTTAACCCTTTATCAGGCGAAGAATCGTATTTGGTAAGTTAATATTTCGAGAAAAAAGTTGCAAATTTACTAGATTTAAAGTGGCAAATCTGCTTGAAAAAAGTCGCAGATTTACGAGACAAAAGTGGGGGAAAAAACTACTTTTTTCTTGCAGATTCACCACTTTAAATCTCATAAATCTGCACATTTTTTCTCGTAGATTTGACGCCTTAATCTCGTAAACTTTTTTCTCTAAATATTACCCCCTCCCTCGGGTCCGTATTTTTTGTTTTTTTTACACATTCTGGCAGTATGTGATATCCTCCAACATTCTCTAGGGTTGAAATTTGGAATTTGCAAGTATTTCAATGAGTGCCCTATTAAGGGTTAAAGATAAATATAAATAAGACTATAACATGACAAGAACAACTTTTCTTTTTTTACTTTAATGAATACAGCCATCTTCTTGAGGTAGTGTATATGTTCAAACGGTTTCTCAGATTGTCACACAGTCAGAAGGCAATAGCTGTGGAAGTGGTGAACTTTCCATCTGTTGTGTATGAGCCTGTAATTGCTGCAATAAGCACAGCAGTTTGCCAGCAGTCTGCCCTCTGTGAGGCTGTTGTGATAAAGCCAGGAGATGTGTTGATATTTCTATGTGCAGCTCACAATAGTTAGCTTGTGCCCAACAAAACAGACACATTATTATATAAAACTGGAGTGAATGATATGAGTGAGGAGGAAACACTGTGAGTGCAACATGGTCTCACAGGAATCCGTGAAGTAGCCACGGATTTGCTTAACTCAAAATCCGTGGAATAGCCACGGAATCACTCAAATTTCCGTGAAACGGACACGGATTTCGCTACAATGCAAGCTAATGACAGTCATATCCCGTGGCTATTCCAACATACAAAGTGATTATATACATTCACTGAGTGAATATTTAGAAAATAAAACATATATTTCTCGCTAGAAATGTGATCAAAATCCATTTTTATGCAGAAAGTGTCAAAATACTAAGTCAAAATACTGATTTTTTCACTAAAAATGAGAGAACTGTTTTTTGTTCTGACCGACGGGACCTTGAAAGTCATGTGACTTGGAACAGGAATAGCCACGAGATATGACTGTCATTAACTTGCATTGTAGCGAAACCTGTGCCAGTTTCACCGAAATTTGAATGATTCCGTGGCTATTCCACAGATTTTGAGTTAAGAAAATCCGTGGTTATTTCACGGATTCCTGTGAGACCAGGTTCGTGAGTGAGTTAGAGGAGGTGGAGCTATATGTGGGCATTGCAGCAGTGAGAAAAGAGAGCATGAACAGATTCAAATAGTATGAATATGTATGGAAAAAATAATATTTTTTTAACAGCACTAGTGCCAGATTTTTAACTCTCTGCTGGGATGTAAATGCAAGGCCAACCAGAGTGTGTTGTCATTGGAAACATCAAGGCTAAAACTATTGCAGGAGTCATTACATAAGATCAGCATTGTATCATTTTATATTTCTTGGTGAGAGAATCGAGCCTGAATCTTGATAAATTTGCTTGCATGAGACTTTGGTAATTGTTCCTTTGTTAATCAGTTTCCTTTAACTAGGTTTCTTTTACATTTCCCACCCAGTTTGAAGTCCATATACCTTTATATAATAGATAATTACCGTTATCGAACAGTTTGTTTTTAACATTTTATAATTTACAGTACAGTAATTCAATGTAGAAAAGCCTCTTTATCCTTTAAAGTCTTTCTCCCCAAAAGTGGATTATAACAACATTTGCTCTTCATCAGGAGGCCAGTCGGGGTCTCAGATGCGGCATCAACTCTGGCTCCTCTCAGTCTGACCCAAACTCTCTGTTTGCCCTCCCCACCGCCAAGACTGACTCACAACTGTGCGAACGTCCAACACTAACCGCTCAGCCGAGGCAGAGGGCTTGAAGAGGGGCGAGAGGGGAAGAGAGTGTGAAAGCAATGGAGAAAATGAAAAAAGATGAGGAGCAGGAGATAAGGAGAAAATGGTGAATATAAAAAGCTCCATTCTCTGTGGTCCACGGTCGACCTTGAGATGGTGCCAGTCGCCGAGATTAGCACATCACCACTGTAATTGCTCACCTCGAGTAGCAGACCCCCTTGTCCTTTCTTCAACTTGATCCCTGCCTCACAAAAAGGCCTTTGTTGGCGTTAAAGTGCTGGGCTCTGTTTTCTCTACCTGCTGCACCAACAGAGCTCCAACCTGGCAACAGCTGAGCCTTTAGAAAGAGAAATTTAGTTTACCAACTCCACTTTTAGGAAACTGAGGGATAAAATGTTCACAGTGCTGCCTGTGTGCTAGTCTGAGAGGCCTTTGTCTTTAATGCTGGACATCAAATTAGAGCACTATTTACTCCTAAACGCGTCTATTGTAGCAGTCTCTTAAAACATCATCTCAGCTCATTTTAGCGTATGTTCTTTTTGCAGCATGTTGCCACTATTTACTCATTTCCCCTTTAAAGATAAACTAATTTAAGAATGTTGACCCGGAAGCCCAATGTAATGACAGCAAACATATAAAATATATTGTTTAAAGCTCTATTAGGTCGATAAAGAAAGAAGCCCTGTGGTGTTTCCTCAGCTTTGAGAGCATCATGTTGAGCAGTGCTAGTCAATCTGTGAAAACACATCCATTCACATCCAGACTGCACTGTGAAGAATTAGACAGGCTTTTTTTTTCTTAAAAGAGGATGTCAGGAGATTTTGATAAGCCCCTTCCTAACAATGCTGATACGCTGCAGCGGGAGACTCTACGTGATAAAGAATCAGAAAGGGTGGAGCCCCCTCTGGGTCCGTCAGCCTGTGCATTCAGTGTCAGCAGTGGCTTCAGATCTCCTTTCAGCATTGCTGGGTCCTAATTGGGCTCTCACACTTGCCAGAGAAATTTGTCAGGTTGCTGTGAAATGAACTACTTGGCCAAATCAAGATGTGCATCCCTCCGTTCCACCCCTGCACCGCTGTGATTATCATGGAATAACAGAACACTCAAGCTTTTTAATTGCAAATAATACTTTTGCTTATTTCCTGGTGGGACTATGTCATTAAATGGGAAACATTCTCATGATAGTTTTGTTAGTAATTGCATCTTCTGGGATTTCATGTAAAAGATGAGCAACAGTAACCAAGCCTTGTCTATTTATACACACTTTAAGTACGGGCTTATTATTCTTACACCCAGCCTTACATGTTGTTCCATTAATTTCCAGCAGCAAGCGGGATGAGCGCCTAAGTCTATCCCCTTATCAGCTACTTTTCTGAATCTGGCAGTTAGCAGAGAACACACATGAGCTCCTCTGCTCATATTCTCCATCTGTCAGTGGAGCGGCCCAGGTTGGCCGTGATGTTAGGAACTATCACATGCAGTAAATGAAGCACGCCTGGTCAGCCACGAGCCCGTTGCCACGCCTTGTCAACCCTCATCACCTCCGCTCTCTCTGTGACGGTGCAGATGTCTTTCCCAGGTTGCTTGAGGGTGGGATGACTCAGCTCGAGCGCCTACTCAGCGCTTCACTGACTCCAGGTTCTACCCTCTCCTCAGTCAACCGCGGCAACTTAAACACGGTCTGGCTGAACCGTTAGACCAAAACACAGGCTGCATTATTTGCTGTGTTAGACCCTCAAATGTAGTGGTTACCATCCTTTTCTTTTTGGCTGACGCACCACTGCAGCAGTATCAGATGGGCTCAAGCACCTCTTCATTGTGCCTCTCCAACAGAGGAGGTGGATTCATGGAATGGTTCGATAAAAATTGACCGCAAAGAAAACACAGAGAGGCTGCTGTTGATCTGTACAAGAGAAATTGTCCCGGTAGTGTTGATGATTAAGCTCGCTCTCTCTTTTTCTCCGTTTTTTTCTGTCATGTTTGCATTCAAACCTCTTCCATTTTGAGTAGCAGAAGCTGAACACTTCAACCATTTATTGAGTATTTATTATCATTTCGGCTTTTGTGCTTATTTGTTAAGTAGCAGCATGGAGCTTTGAAGTGTTACAGCTGACTGGTTGGAGTGAGGATTGTCATGTCGGCCTGATTTAGCTGGAAGCTTTCAGCTAATTGCCACAATCACTGCTAAAAAGCTAAACTTCTTTTTGTGAAGTTTTGTGAATTCACTGTTAACCGAGGCTTAGCTTTGTTGAGACCCTAGGGTCTGCCAACAATGTTAGATGGCTGGCTGTCTTTATGGGGCTGTAGCAGGCTCAGAGCTAATGCTGAACATTTTAATTATTGCAGAAATCTGCAAATGTCAAAGTTTTTTATGTAAAATCACAGCATGAGGTTTTCCATGGTGTTCCTCAGGGTTCTGGTGTCTTAATGTGGTATTTTGGAGACCCTTTGACCATTTTTATCAATTTTGGAGCAGTAAAAAATGGTTAAATTGTTCCCCTAATCTGTGTAACAAATTATATCAACCCAAACATTTCTGCAACAACTTAAAAGACAAAATTGCATTGGACATCATAATGTTGATGGTCATAAAAACTGTGAGCATCATAGGCACCATACCAAAATGCAATGTTTGTGTCAGATTCATGGGTAATGCTTTATAGTAAGGTCCTTGTAATAACCATTAATTAACAAGTAATAAGGCCCTTGTAAGTCCTTACAAGATGCTTATTAACATTATTGTGTGTTTATAAGCTTAGGTAGTGTTAATAATGGCATTACAAACACCCATGACCCACCCATTATGTCTTTGCCATGCCTTTATTGATCTTATTTTGTCTGCTTATTGATATTAAAATATACTTTATTGCTCGTCTATTATAAGTTAACTATAAGTTAACTATGCTTTTTGCAACTACCGGATCTAAAGCGAGAACAATGCCTTATTACTTGTTAATTAATGGTTATTAAGGACCTTATTATAAAGCATTACCGATTCATGATTAGATAATCCTGACACACAGTGTTGAACTGTGTCTTAAATTAATCTTCAGCTTCCCAGCTTTCAGATGATGTACCACTTCTTTGTGCCGCCCCTCCCCAGTTCAGCCACTTAATTCCTGTGATCTGTCCATGCAGATAGTTTCAGTTTTATCTGCTGAGGTTTGTAGATATATGCCTTTGATATTTCTGCCTCCACCACAGTTTAATTAAGGTGTCAGGAATTTTGTTTGTGGTGCCCACAGCATTGAAAAATGTCCTGTTGTCAGTTATTCAGAGGAAAACCCACAAATTTCACTTCTGTGGAACTACTTCCTACAAAAGAAAGGATCCCTTTCATTCCAGAGGCAGCCATTCTTTGAACATAAAACCAAAACTACGTGCATAGCAAGATGTCACAACAGGGGAAGTGATACAATACTGTATGTTTTTGAGAAATGAGTGAACTGGCCCTTGAAGAAAATACAACCACACCAAATTTGGACTGAAGTGCAGGTATTCTTTGGTAGAAATAATAGAGCACCTCACTGTCATCTTTCTCTGTTATTGCAGAGATTTCTGTTTCTGTATCTCTCACACACACACTCGTAAACACTCTTTCTTCCGTTGCTTCGGAGATGTTGTCCATGTTGCATCAGAGCAACAGTGAAACACTGCTGCGTGCTCGTCATATTTTATTCATCTTATTAGAGGCTGCAGTGCTGAGGCTCGCTCCTTCCTGCGAGCCCAAAGCAGGCAGCTGCCAGAAAGCCTGAATCCCCAGACACTTTGCCCATTTCTAGGTCTACACACGCGCATGCACACACACACACACACACACGCTGGCTCATTTAGTGGTATACTACAGTGCTCCCCTGTGTGCACACAGCCTACAGTACATGTAACCTTTACATCATTGCAGAAGTGACCCTTTCTCATTTTCCTTGAGAGTTTAGCTCTGTGATGTCACTGATGAGATGAAATTCTGGAGAACAGCATTGTTACAGGAAGAAGTATAAGAAAACCAAGCATTTCTCTAAAAACTTTGCAGTGAGTACATCAACTAAAACAGTAAACACACTATCTACTGATAGGAAAATAGTCTTACATGGCGTTAAAATCTTAGACTGTATAGAAGAAATGATTGTTTTGAAGCCTAAGTTTGGCAGTTTGGCTGTTGCCATGTTGTTATTTTGGAGCAAAAAGTGACCACATCTGGATGAGAGGATGGAACTGGAGAGGAAAACACTTATCAGCTAACACTAGCACTCACAACTTGGCTTAGTTATCAAGATACAACTGTTTTTAAAAAAAACAACTGCCTCTTTAACACTGAAAAATACATTTTTAAGCAAACCAAATGTTTAAATAACGTTCATTTACTGAAAACACACTGGTAGGAGAGAGTTTTCTGTGTGCTGTGGTAGCAAATTTGTCATTACATTTACAAGGTAGCTACGCCCTAAAGCAAAGTCTGTGTTAAAGTCTTTTTTACACTAAAGGGGACCAGAATTTGCTAAATAAAAGTTGAAGTTCTGAAGAAGATTGAGACCATAAACTAATTTTAAAAAATGTTTATTGAGGTAATGAATAAATCAAGTGAGAAGTAGAGTCATCTTCATCGACTTTCATACAACTGGACTTCTTTTTGCAACCAGTTTAGTCGCCCCCTGCTGGTCATTAGAAAGAATGCCTTTTTAAAGGACTTATGCATTGGTGTCAATTTCCAGACCCATAGGTTTCTGCTTGTTGAAAACAAGCAAACATTTACAGTAGATTAGTGAAGGAAATGACAATGAATATGCAGGTATCGATATGCAGGCTACAAAGACGCACATTCACATACGTATATACACTTATATATTTATAATGTAATTTCTAAGTGTACTGAAGGCAAAAGTTGTACTCTCATTCCTTTTAAGATTTGGCTAACACAAACTCTACATGTGAGTTTAACATGCTAATTTACTGACATTTCATGTAGAGCTGACGGGACCAACAGTGAGGACATAATGACAACTTGTCAACAACAACAACAACAACATCAACAGTTGTCTAAAAATAGGCCGTATGAGCAACAAGACCTCTAATGATGTTCATATATAATTGGAGGGGATATGTTGACAGCAGGCCTCTGGTGCTGCTCGACCTTTACAGGCTGATTTGCGTGATGCTGATGAGGCCCATGGTTCAGTACACATTTTGCAAGGCATGCTTACAGAGCACCCTTCTACACACACTTCATGTTACTCAAATGAATGCATCCAGACCACTGCACCCAGCTTCCTGCCCTGCGTGACTGTGCACATGAAGAGCTCATCAAAAACAACTAAATGGCTTGTGTACATCAACTCTCAGAGGAGTGTTAGAGGAGCCGACTGCTCTCATGCCATCTTTTCATTCCTCTTTTATTAAAGGAAAATAAAGTATCAGTCTGTGATGATGTTCACGGCAATTCAGAGGCTCTTTTGTGATAAAGTCCTCTGTGCTGTACCTGCTTTAACTCAATCGTCTCATCTTCCTTCACTTCACGTTAATGTCCCAGACTGACTTTGAAAGACTCCACAAGCACAGGCATCAAATGCTCCTGATTCTGCTGTGGGTTGAATGTGTAGGCGGCGAAAGCAGTATAGACTGCATACTAATGGGAAGACTATATTTTTTCCAGTGGAGAAAAAAAAAATAGATCTGTGTCACGCCTCAAAACATATGTTTCGGCTGCATTATACTCTGTTCTGTTGCCCCACAGTCTGTGGGATAAAATTGAAACCTCTTGCGGTTTTTATGGTTGGTTTCTCTGCTTATAGCTGTCAAGTATCATTGGAATGTGGTGAGGAAACAGGCTCAAAATGTTTGTTATTAAACTCTGTGGTTTTACAATTATTTTCAAACATCACTGAACCATAAAAGAAACAGATGTACTTCACATCTGCTGCAAAACATCTCCTTCTATCATATGGGTTCTTGTTGGGCTCTGTGTTAATTATTAGTTTTAATGTACTTGTGCTTAAAGCAACTAGCATCAAAGTGATAGTGTTTACATTTATGATGCACAATTGGATATGTTTTTCACCGACCAAGGTTAACTTGTTAAGCTCAATTCTTTTCTTTTGTTTTTGCAAACATAACAACAAAATATAACGTCAAAGATAAAGTTCTCTTGAGAAAAATCTCCCCCTGCTTCCTACATACTCGTGACCAAACTTTGCCTGAGAAAATATAAACATAGGCTCTTCTGGTGTACGTGCTGTAAATATATTCATCTGCATTTAGTGGTGATCAGACTCAGTTATAGCCATTTGAAATAACTATATCAAAATCGTCAATCTTTTTGCTGTTGTCCCATTTGCTTATGTAGCTCATGGAGGCATTACTGTTAAATTGACAGTTTCATTACAAGTTAAAAACTTCTTATAGTTGCTTTAACTAGAACATTTCCCCTTTATGGTACTTCATTCTTCCAGTCAACTACATTTCAAAGACTTGTACATTTTTATTCTCCTAAATATATTTTCAACAAATATAATGCATTTTATTGATTGAACTACACACAGAATGTAACGTTGTAGAACTGAACGAGGGATGTTGTAGTTTTATGGAAGGCCACTAAGGCGACTTTTACACTTTTTATTCAGTTTGAAGGCAATGAAAAGAAGATTTGTTTGCACACAAAGCTCACATTCAGTGACAGTATCAGCTGGATACATTTGGTTATATGTCTGTTTTGGAAATACAAAACACTTGACTGTTTTTACTGAATACCTACTATTAACCAAGCTTCCCACTGAGACGGCAACATGCAGTTTCAGGTTCTTAAATGGTCTGAAGTGATCCCAGCATGTGGTGCTGTAGGCAGGATCACCCCTTTATTCCAGAAAACATCTTTTGTAGCCTCTCTAATCCTCTCTTTGCAGACTTATCCAGCTCTCGAAGGACATACGTCGGTCGAAATCTTAAATGTGAACTTTGTTGACAGTGAGCTGAAAATCACAATGAATCAACAAGCAGGTGTAATGATTTTTTTCTGGGTGAAAATTGATTCAGCTTTGTATCATGGTCTGTGAGACCACATTGTGGTTTTTCTAATAGCATTGGGAGGACTGTAGGAGAGGGGAAGTGAGATTTTTGTCAATACAGATAACTTCAAAGACACCAGCCTCGCCCTGCTGGCACCGTCTCATTTCACAACTCGACTGTCTTCAGTGCTTCTGAGGCACACATTGTAATAGCTGGTGCCTTTGGCAAAGTAATTTCAGACCGAACTGTCATTTGTTATATTTCTTTAAAATAAATTCAGAATGCTCTTTTCATTTCTCTCGGAGTGGAGGGTTTGCTGGAGGCTTCAGCTTCTTGCTTAAGGACACTTCAGCAGAGTGGCTGCTCATTGACACAGTAGCTTGAATGTGTAGAGGGTCTGTCTCCACTCTCAATGCTCCGCCAAGAACTCTGTGTTTTTGTTCTTACTCCGTCCAACAGAGCAGAAGAAGCTGTGTTACACAGCAGGACAATTGTGTCAACATCTTACTCTGTGAATAAGTTCTCCTGAACAACACAATTATCATACCACTGTAAGATACTGCTGTATTTATTTTGATGTCGGCAGAAAACTAGAGTGAAATGATTTTGTGGCATCACAAATAAATGCTAACATTGCTCCTTATCTACTTGATGTGTGAATAAGAAGCAGTTTGCCGGATCATCTTAAAAGATTATAAGTTCCAAGGAATGATTCAACGTTTAATATGCTTTGCAATTTCTTTCAGGGAGTGAAATGAGAAGATCAATCTTAGGTCTGTGCATGAAGTATTTAACTTGTGTCAGAATGTGGTTAGCTTAGCTTAGCATAAAGACTAGAGGTTTGGTGAAACAGCAAGTTCGAAATACTCAACTCAAGATAAGCTAAGCTAAGCTAAGCTAAGCTAAGCTAAGACAAGACAAGACAAGACAAGACAAGACAAGACAAGACAAGACAAGATATTCCTTTATAAGTCCCACAAGCCTTTTGGCCTCCAAGCTAACCATTTGGGCTGTTCAGACAGTGATCGTTTTGGTTACTGGCCTATTTTCTCCATTAGGAAACATCAGAGATGTTCAGCTGTACATATTTAAGCTTACACACTGAGATGAGGAGTCTGTTGTGCACACAAAATCAGAAACTAGCAGGATGCTAAATGTAGTTATCATCCATTGTTTGTTTGTTAGCTTGTAACTGGCAGAGGCTGACAGAGGTAGCGGTTGTGAAACATACAGTAATATCTGCTGCAGTGCTACAGTGTGTTTTTCGCTCTCTGTGCTGACAAGTCTATTGCACTGACGGTTTCAGGTTTCTTTTCCGCCTTTTGATTGTCTTTTCTAAGAAAACATGCATTATCCAACTTGTCTTGTGTATGTCTGAATCTCATATTTCAGTCCACAGACATCTCTCTGTTTAGTAGAGGAGTATGAAAACACAACTTTGCATAGATACAGGCCAGTAAACTCAAGGTTAGATATTATAGTCGACGTACACATAAAGAAAACACATTTTTGACTGGAGGCGATCTTTAAAATTGATATCACAGATTGAAGTTGTGTTTTTCTGACCTCTTGTTTAACAGAACAGTTGCTCAAGCCCATAAATAGTAAATACTGAGTCACACTGATATTAAACATCTTTAATAGCAAGCGGTTCAAAACATACATGTGAGCCAAACACCCACTCTTTGGTGCTGCTGAGAGCATTTCTCCTCAGTAAAATGTAGGTTTTCTGACTGTCCAGCACAAAAAAACAGCTAATAAATAACTATGTGTCTTAGTTGCGTGTTGTGTGCTTTCACACTTAATAATGTGCAGTTAAAAACGCCTCTAGCTGCATTCAGAGGCATTTCCTATTTCCCCTCCATCACCCCTCATTCTCCTCCTCTTCACCAACTAAACACTCGCTGAAACCCACTGCAATCCCCTCTTAAGTCTATTCAAGCAGAGAGGACCGAGATTTGCAGCAGAACTGAGCCGAGAGAATTCACTTTTAATTAAAGCAGAGAGATCCTCTGTGCTTAGTGAAGGTGGGAGAAGAAAAGGGGGAAAAAGCTCTTTTTCGTCTTTGAAAAAACTGAGCTGCAGATATTCTGTAGGGCCCTGAATGAAGAGCTTTGTTAAGGTTGGATAGTGGAAGACATCATTTGATCTCCCATTGACAGCGCCTCCCTGCTGCAGAATAATTACTTCTTTTATGAAGCCATTAGAGAGGACCGTTTCAAGTGATTGTTTCTCAAATGTCCATCCATGTGGCCAACTGGGATCTGGGAGTGGCAGCTACTGAGGGTGGGTCTGAAATTCACACAACAGGAATCCGGGATATGTCTCTATGTTTGGCACATCATTAGCCAGGACTGTCTTTCCTGTAACCATCATTTTCTTTTCTTTTTTTAAGCACGTCTCTTCCCAAAATAGTAGAAATTCTCTCACTAATTTCTTTCTGTCCCTCAGAGAAACAAACAGGCTCTGCATCACCAAACAAGTCTACGAGTAGAAGAATTAGCTCTAATCCAGATCTTGTGCAAATGATTTGTTCAGCTTTTGTCTTTTTGCTCATGCCTAATTGAACTCTGCTGCTTTGTGTCCACAATAACAATGCAGCTATTATTCCTTCACTCCCATTTCCTTTTTTTGACTGTGTCAGTTGCTTATCACCGTGTAGGCGACTGGTGGAAATGATGATCAGTCACTCGATTACAATGCTGCAGCTTAAAGCACCAGTCAAAGAAGAGGATTACATTATTTTTAGACCCCTTTAATTTACCTCTTCTCTTTCAGAATAAAAGGTCACCACTGAGCTTAATGGACCAGTGAGTATTATCAGGATTACAATGAGCTTTTTCCCTGCCATCCTAGGCTTAATTTTTAAGCTTCATAGGGTGTACTTAAAAACCCTAACTGTGATTGGTCTGTTCAACCTTTCCAATGCCAAATGTACGTGTATTTGTAATCATCACCAGGCTTTGTTAGAGTGTAACTGATGGGTCGAAACACAGATATCATTTCATGATAGCAATAGATCTCCTCAGTAAGTGCCTCAACCTGTTTTAGATTATGCAAGAAAAAAATTCAAGGAATGCAAACTCAACCTGCCACAAAACAAGGGTCAAATCTCATGATTTCTGTCAGACAGGATGATCCTTTCGGTGTGTATTGAACGTATCTAAAATTTATATATAAAAAGATTGACACACTTAAACACTACACACGATATCCCCAATAGCCCTAAAGTAATCATCGGCTCCTCAGCTGCTGAAAGAATAAGAAATATGTAAAAATCAACCAAATCTTTTGACTGCAATGTAAAAAAAGGTGCTGAAAACCTTTGATGGTTTGGGACCTGAAAATCCCCATATTTTACAATTTACACATGAACTTTTACTGTCAGACCACTGTGGAAAAACATGTCTGTGTGCTTTGTTTTTACAGTCAGCAGTTGGACAGCTTTTCCTTCTTTTTTGTCCAAACCAGAACTGGCAAGATCTATACGCAGGCAGAGGAAATAGAGCTTCACAGTACAACTATGACTTTGTTTAAAGGGAAAATTTGTTATGTGAAATGTCCAATCAGTGTCCACGGTACATGTAAGCAGTTGAAGCAATACATTCCTCAGTGTTTGAAATGCTGACAGAGAGAAATCTGAGTTCTTCTGCTAGTGGAGGCGTGCCAGCCATGCCTACATGTATCAAGATGCACTGAATGTGAGCAAGTTTATTTTGTATCACAAGCTCTCTTAGCTACAGAAGAGGATTGGGGCCAGGTTGGAGAAAATAATAGTGCAAGGTGGATTTTTTTCCCCATTATACAGTTCGAGAAAAAAGTAAAAATAACGAGAATGAATTAAAAATGACGAGAATAAATTCAAAATGACGAGAATAAATTCAAAATGACGAGAATAAAGTCGAGATTTCGAGAATAAAGTTGATATACGATTTTGAGAAAAAAGTAGAAATGAAGAGTATAAAGTAGTCTATGTAGTTTTATGTTTTCGGTACGTTGAACGACATTCACAGATTCATGGCAATAAGTCATTAAAGTAACATTGTTTTCAGAGAAACAGCACGTCTATCTGAACAGTTAGTTAGATTGCAAGCTACAACCTGATTTTCATAGATGTCATTAAATGAGCAATAACCACAATATTTAAGGGTGTAGTAGTACTAAAATCCCCCTACACATACATCAGCTATTCTTGGTAGTAATTATTGTTTTGGGAAAAATCTCCTTTTTTGTAATTTATGTGAATTTTTTAGACATATATTGTATTATATTATATTATATATGTATTTTTTCAACATTGTATTTCAGCTTTATTCTCGACATTTGATTTAAAAAATGTTTTTGACATTGTATTTCAACTTTATTCTCGTCATTTCGGGGGGGTTTTCTCAATTTTTTTTTTCTCCTTGGCCCTAGTCCTCTTCCATACTTAACTTTGTTTGGAGGTAGACCACAAAAATACAATGAATATCTGGGTCAGCAATCAGAGCGAAACAAGAGCAAGGCAGTTTATGAGCAGAACTGCGCGCCACAGCAACCATAGCTGAAAGAGCACTCTGTAGCTCTTGCTAACAACAAGCTACGTCGCTTTCATGTTAAATGACGGTGCGGGGATCTTGAAGAACAACAGTTTTTATAGCAGAGGCACAGAATATTGGCAAGAAATATTAACATGACATAACATTAAAACTGTTTAGTTTTACAATGTACATTAAATATATTAAAATAAAACATGTCATAAACTGATACCACACAGGTAATTAATCAAAAATGAAAAGTTAAAAAAATAATTTCATTACCAATTCATTAACCTCTCAGCAGGCCACTAATGAGAGGTTAATGAAAGGACGGTGGGGGCACTAGATGTCTGACTTGCCACCAATCTACAGCTTGTCTACACTCATTACAGCACAGATTTGTTTACTTTCATGCCACGTTTGTTCCACATGTTCAAGACTTGCTGGCAGATTACAGACAGAGGTTTTAGTTACAGATAACCTTCTGATAAATAACATACAGTAAATATCAGTACTCACAGTGGAGCACTATTTTCAGAGCTTTATCACAGGGTATTTGAAGTGGCACTTTAAAGTGTCAACACTGAAGCAGAGGTAGATGTCGTCTGTAATAAAAGGTTTATATTCATCTTGTTAGGTGCACAGAAAGTAAAATAAGGAAGAAATCACTGCCAAAACCTTGTCAAGAGTTTTAAAAATTGCTTTTCTAACTTCGAATAATCTGTCACTGTACAGAGTTTCTTGCAAATATCTTCGCTGATGAGTTTCCCTTCTGAGTGGCCACCAGTAATTAAGCGTATTGGGCGTTAAGCCAATCTCTAATGTGGGCACACACTGAGATCAAACACAGGTTTAATTAAAATGGCTCACATGAAAATCGGAAGCCAAAACTGTAGCTCATACCGTAGTGACTTTTGCCAACCACGTTCGCCAAAAAAACTGCTTTGGCAGAGCGATCCTGTTGTTATTGGAAGCAGTCATGTTCACACTCCAGTTGTCAGGGGTCACGCACTCCTTGGACTTGCCATCTGCGAGCCGCTTGAATCGGTTCTGCAGAGCAGCAAAAGTTTGGCACCTTACCGGCTCATTGGAGCTTCCTCAGCAGTCTTTATCTGAAATGCAAATGCCTTAAAAAAACCTTAATAGTTTTCACCAGCACTGTAATTTCTTGTGGTCTTGAGCTTTCTCTTGGACCTGTAATGAGGCACCAGGCAACTTTGCAAGTAGGATGGCATGGAACAATTTGTGTAAACTTGAACACAAGCATGGCCAGCATTATCACCGCGGGAGGAATGTGATCTTTAGTTTGATTTGATTTGACAAACACAGCTAATGCGCACTGGCAGGCCAAACACACCAGGAGAGCGGAAAGACAGGCCCCAGGGTGAGGGGAGGGTCAAGGCTGCTGCAGCTAACACTGTTAACTCTTCAGCTGCTGAGGAGCCCAAGACATGTTACAGTGCAGTACTTTTACAGGATGGGGCAAATAATGCAAACAGGGAGTTACAGGAACAGGACAATGAGAGGAGACTCAAATGGTTTCCTTTCCCACTAATGCTGCTGCACCTGATAATATCTTCTTCCTGTTGTTGTTAACACTCAATGTTTCTATCACAATATTGTGCTTGTAGAGGCTTCCCTCTGTACTATCAGTGTTCAACCCCGTCTTCTAACAAAACGTTCCCATACAGTGAAACTGTACACTGTAAAAAAAGATAAACAATAGCTACTCAATAAAATTAAGGCAACAGATTGCAATATTATTAATTAAATCTAACTACGTTACAAGTTGAGTTAATAACAACTTAACAGGAAGTGCCTGTCAATTAAAAACGGACTGATTCTATTAATAATAATAATAATAATAATAATAATAATAATAATAATAATAATAATAATAATAGTAAATTACATTTTTGTAACGCTTTTAAAGGTACTCAAAGTCGCTTTACATGACAGGAAATTAGACACACACAAACACAAAATACAGAAGAAAAAAACTAAACAGAGATGAGAGATTATGAGTTCAGGTATTGTAAGCTATTTTGAAAAGGTGGGTTTTGAGTTGGATTCATTCAAAATTCTCTTGATTTAGAATTACATACACATAAAGATTATATTTAATGTGATCAAAATAAGTAGATTCTATCTCAAACATTTTTATATTAAAGTTACTAAAACAACTGCCTCAAAATCAAGGACGCACTTATATTTAATACATTTTATCAAATATATTAAGTAAAATCAAATGACCACAGAATAATTTATTACAGTGTATTCTCAATTAGGTTTCAAGAGATATATATTCTCCTGGATACAGATTGTGAAATGGACAGCATTTGGTTAGGTTCAGGCAACAAAACTACATGGTTAGGTTTAGTAAATGATCATGTTTTGGGTTATTTTTTTAATTGAGTTACTTTGTTGTCCAAAAAAGTCTACTTTGACTTTTGGTTTCACACGGGACATGACCAGCGGCCTCCTGGGTAAAATGTCATGTGTTTATTTGAGCCATTCATCCACCTCAACCTCCTCTGCAGATCCTTATTAGAAATATTTTTGTGAGACATTAAGATCAAACTTAATCTGGGAGAAAATGTGTTTGTTGTTTTCCTCAGTTTAGTTTCATGCGAACATAATTTTTAGCAGGCCATGCTGCAGTGCTGGTTTTACTGTGGACCAATCTGAACCTCACTTTCCTGTACTTTCCAAACTTTTACCACTGTGAAAATACAGAAAGAAAAACTCACTTTAAACTCTGGGAGAACATCACAACTAATTTGCTTCAGCTGGTGTGATTTTCACTGGGGATTTTCAGATCGAACAGTTAAAAAACCTCACCCACATTCGAATGAAAAGAATGCTTTTTGGCAATCGGGAGGCAGGGGGAATGGAAATTGATTACATCTGCAGAACCAAGTAGCAAGACTGAATATTTTATCTGCTTTCACGACAAAATATCCAACATCTAATTATTCAACCTCTTCAGAGTTCAAATCTTGTCGACCCTGTTTAAGGATATAAAAAAAATGAATATCAGAAACATGCATCTCTTGCCTTTTTATGTATTTTCTCGGCTGTTTCTTTCCAAAACTATAATGCATAACACACTGTTAGAAGCTTTTTTACTGTCTGTGTCATACCGCAGTTGTGCTCAAGGCTTTTCAGACTCCTCATTTGTTGAACCCACCAGTTGTCCATGTTATCTGACAGCTAAGTGTTATCTCTGAACTCAAGAGGTGTCACAGAGTGGAGTTGACCACAGCTCTGTCTTGCTCAACCCTGCCCCCTGGTCAATGAGTCCCAGGACAGAAATGAAGAATATTTATTGTGCAGCCGTTTGCCTGCAGCACAAGCTGAGCTGGATGTCAGCCCACTCACCAAAGATTAACTTTGACGTTTCCTCCCCTAAATCCGCTCTGATTAAATATTTGCTGGCTCATTTAATATGAATGTGAATTAATGGTCAGTCAGTGAGTTCATGTCTGCTCCACTTGAGTAATTGCCATGATTTGGCAGAAAGATCTCTGCGGCACCTCCTGCCTCTTGTCTGTTGCATTTCCTCTTTGTCTGTCTGTTCACAAGTGTCACGCCTGATTTTTTTTTATCCCCAGGCCCTGTTTTGCACTCTAAATGTGAATGAAGTTCACCTGTAGTGGCTATTAATTGAACAGACTTGCAGCATGCTAAGTTGTAATGTGAGTTCCTGACTGGGAATTTAAGCCACTGAAGCGGCACGGCTGTAGAAATGGCAATGTCTGTCTGTCCAACATGGTCTTACAGGAATCCGTGGAATAGCCACAGAATCACTCAAATTTCTGACACGGATTTCGCAACAATGCAAGTTAATGACAGTCATATCCTGTAGCTATTCCAACATACAGAGTGATTATGTACATTCACTGAGTGAATATTTAGAAAATAAAACATATATTTATCGCTAGAAATGTGATCAAAATCCATTTTTATGCAGAAACTAAGTGAAAATATTGATTTTTTTTTTCACAAAAAATGAGAGAACTGTCCGCCATGTTTTTTATTCTGACCGCCGGGACCTTGAAAGTCACGTGACTTGGAACAAACCAATAGGAAAAAATATCCATGGAATAGCCACGGGATATGACTGTCATTCACTTGCATTGTAGCGGAATCCGTGTCAGTTTCACGGAAATTTGAGTTATTCCGTGGCTATTCCAAGGATTTTGAGTTAAGCGAATCCGTGGCTATTTCACGGATTCCTGTGAGACCAGGTTCGTCTGTCATAACTTCATTTTAATATAATTTAAACAGGTGCATTATATGTAAAATCCACCCCCTGTACATCCATGAAAGAAAAAGAAAAAAAGAGACCTAAATGTTCTTTGTACCAGGTTTTTTTTTAATGTTAACTTCCCCTGGTTTAACATTCTGCCTGCTACACATCAGCATGTTATTGTCATTATGAGCATGTTAGCGTGCATTAATCTCAAAGCACCGCTGTGCCTACAGTGTCACAGAGCTGCTAGCGTGACAGTATAGGCTAGATTTGTTTCTTTTTGCCTCATACAATATGAAGGATCTATACAGAGTCCATCCACGCTCCTGTTACAGTCATTTGAACCTGCAAATTAGCCACCAGTTCAATTTCATTTTTGTAACCAAGGGTATGAATTATTAACAGCAGTAATTAACCTGTATGTGGCCCTGTTGCATGCGTGAGAGGCAGGAGCAGGGACTGTCACGCATATTCTTCTGTTGTTGTCTCCAGCTCACCCTCACACACCTTTTTACTGTGTTTTCAGAACATAAGCAGCTCACTACTTAAGCTGCAGCCACCATAACATGACCTGTGCACACAGAGGCCTAAAACAATGTTCTCCTGTGCATCTTCGCTTACTTAGGATGTCAATCTCACCTAAAAGCCACTACATGTTTTCAGGGTACTGTTTCCCTTCACAGTGAGTTAGAAGTTGAGGCATGTTGAAATATGCAGTTTTATTTTTCAATTTAGACCTTGTAACCCTGTGGGGAACCTAACCTAGATATGATCAAATTTCTACAAGGCAAACCAAATATTCAGTTTGAAACAAAGACCAGCTTGTTTCAGAGTTACTGTGTCTCATTCGTTGTGAAATATGACTCATTTCTCCATCGACGAGAAGCAAAAATACTGACACAGGACTGAAAAATCATGGTCACAGTTACTGAGAAAGTGTAGGGGTCACTTTTCAACAATGTTAGCACAGCTGTAGAAATAAATATAAGACTTATTATACCATATAACTGTATTTATATGAATCCCTGCAGGGATGGAGGTGAAGTTGGGGTAATCATGTGGAATAGAGGCTGTTCATGGGAATGAAAAGATGACTAAAATGTATAGATGTTTCAGACACACGTGTTTAAAGGAATAATTTGGGAAATCTGCTTTCTTAGATGAGTGGTTAATAACACACTTGTGTCTGTCACAGAGTAGCCCTACCCTAAAGAATACTTCAGACCATAAATTCAGTAAGAAAATGTTCAAATCAAGTGAGAAGTAGGACAATTTGCTCATAGACTTCTATACAATATGACTACTTCTTGCAGCCAGTGGAGTCGCCCTCTGCTGGCCATAAGAAGAAATGCAGGTTTTAGGCACTTCTGTATTTGCTTCACATTTTAGACCCAGAGGTTGCTGCTTGATTTCTCAAAAAAAAAAACCTGAAAGTTTATTTGTCCTTTGCACCAAATTTATGATGGAACTCTGTACCAGCAATTAGACACCATCACAGATTTATTTTAGGAGGTGTTATTTAAAAACTGTGAGGCCTTCACTAATGAGGCTCTCTTTTGTCTTTTATGTCCTGAGTGTGAACCCCACTAAAATTATTTACTCCTCCCCCCCTATTTACTTTGACTCATCAGCTTTATCACCCTTCATTTAAACGTTTGTCATTTTCAAACTTCATTTTACTTGGGAAAAGAGATTTGATCTTAAAACGAAGAAAATACTGAATCATTTAAATGCAGATCGGTAATGAAAACCGTCCTTGCAGGTATTTCGAGGTTTCTGAACAGGACAAACACAGGAGTCAGACAGGTTGAGGATTGTCTCTGTGCTCGGATGCTGTGATTCGAGCACATGAGCAGAATGTGATCCGTTTCTCCTTGAGGGTCTCAGGCTCTCCTCAGACTACGGGAGGGAGAAGTAGAGGGGGGCCGAAAGCCAAGGGTGGTCTGCTGTGCCATTGAGGTTTCAGGTGACAAGTATTCTGCGTATTTTTAGAGAGCCACAAGGGCGAGTGTCCCCTTGAATGTTCTGGAAAATTCCCTGACCCTGAGGAGTGTTGCGTTACACCTTCCAATAGTAGCCTCGCGGGCTCGTCCCAGAACAGAGACTCCTTTGAGAGAGTCTGCAGAAAATTTGGGAAGTCAGGACTCAGTCAGTTAAAAACAAATGCAGTTATCTGTGTAAGATCTTTAAATTATGATAAGAAACAGACTCTTCATTACAGCGTGTGCTCTAAAAGTAATGGATGAGGTGACTTTATGACCTCTGCATTCTTTGAAAATCAAGTAAGCCTGTTTGCTTTCTTTCCTGTCATACATTCACACAAATTATCATCACCTTAGATCATCTTGAGTAATGTTTTTTAATTCCCTTCAATTCCCTCACACATTACTTCCCAAACACATCAGTGAAGACGCCGCAGGGTAGAGCTTTGTTTCTGTTTTTCCCCCTTTCGGCTTAACCCAATTTATTAAAGATAATGTGGAACTCTGAGTTGCTTGCAGTGAAGCTTTACAGACTGTTTTATGCACAAACTAACAACAGAGATAGAGTTTCCCAGATACTTGATTGCTTTTAATCTTTTTTCTTTGCTTATCTCTGTTCCAAATTGCATCCTCTTTAAATTAAGTTAGACAGACTATGAAAGAATGAGGACATTTTAACTTTTAACAGCATTTTAAGGACGAGATGTGTTTCCTAACAGATGCTGCGTCGACTTCATCCTTTTCTAACCTGCTCATGTTCTTTTTCCACGTGCGATAAAGCTTACTCAGGTGTGTTCTTATTCTTCTTCTTTGTGTGTTACTGCAGATGGTGAGTCACGCCCTCTCGCTCGGTGAATAGGCGGCCACACAAAGGCGGAAAGATTTCAGCTTGGCCAGTAAATAAAACCCTCTTCCTTCTGCACAGCGTGGGAGAAAGTGCCACTGTGGTCCTGGTGTGGCATCTCTGTAGGCTGATAACTGGAGTGAAAGCAGCGCTGAGGGATCATCTTTCACTCAGAGCCACTCACCTTTCATGCCGTGG
Source organism: Centropristis striata (assembly GCF_030273125.1). Lineage (NCBI taxonomy): Eukaryota > Metazoa > Chordata > Actinopteri > Perciformes > Serranidae > Centropristis > Centropristis striata. The sequence goes on from NC_081523.1 coordinate 10,666,814, forward strand.
CCCCGGAGCCAGCTCTCAGGGCTGGACTGTCAGTGGGAACGCAGAGAGACTCTCGCACGGACTCAATCGGCAGAGCTGCACGGTGCGCAGGTGTAAAGCAGCCTCCTCATGAGACTGAAGGGGCATCCATGAGGGAAGAGTCATGCTATTGTTTGGATGACCTTCACACAGGATTAAGACACTTCATCCGACTTTTTCCTCAGTTTTGTCGGGGCCCCGTGGGGCTTTGGGGTGGGAGCAGGGACAGCTGGTGTTGATTCTTCTGCTTTATGAGTTTTCATCACTGGGAAAACGTGTCTGAGTGGCAGGGGGAGCCAGCATGGCCAAGCCTCTGCTGAAGATACAGCGCTATTTCCGCAGGAAACCTGTCAGATTCTTTTCTCTAATCCTCCTCTACTTGACCGCCGGGAGCCTCGTCTTCCTGCACTCTGGCTTCGTCGGGGACAGCGGCCCCGGGGGCAGAGGGGGCAGAGACTCTGTGGTGGCTTCAGAGATGGGAGGCCGGACTTCAGATGCTCGGGGGCTTGGCATCATGAGCAGAGTGTTTAAGGAGACACGCAGGTCTGGACGCAGGTACGGCCCTCCGTGGATGAAAAAGGCCAGACGTGAGGGCCAGGAGGCGCGCAGGGGAGGAGACTACACCAACAACTGGAACCGTGCACTTAAAGGACGCACTGCCAAAGATGTCGACGATGGACGAGGTGGGTTACACCAAAACTATTCTACTATAATGTTACAGTCAGAAAATAGATAGATAGATTACTTTATTCATCCCCGAAGGGAAATTCGGTTGTCACAGCAATCCGGTATTCAAGTACAATAAAATACAATAAAATACAATAGAATAAAATACTGAGGTAGCATAAATAAAAACAATAATAGAAAAAAACACAGAATAGAACAAGGACACTTAAGAAGTTAAAAAAAGAAGATCAGTTGGTAGGTTGGCAAGATGATGGTAATTATCATTATACTGATGATATGATGGCAACAATGCTATAGGGACTAGACAGTATATAATAATAATAATAGTACAGTATATAATATATAATATAATATGTAATAATAAATAGTAACAATATAAAATAAAAACAAATAAAATAATATGATATATAATATATAAATATATAATAATAGTAATAATAATAATAAATAAGATATCATCTTATCATCAGATATCATATTGTTGACCAAATACCTTGATATGAATTTTTCAGCGTTATTGTAGGGTTGACTGTTTGTGCTGGTGGATTTTTGATAATTAGTCATCAGTACTGTGGATACAATGACTAAAGGCAAATAATAAAACAGCTGGAACAGTTTGGTTAGTTTCGAAAATGACATCACTTTACTGTAATTCAGCCTTTAAAACCAACAAAAAACAAAACACTTTGCCCGATTTGCAGTGCTATTGTTTGGCAGGTTTCCAAATACAACAACAGATCTTCTTCCACATTTAAAAATTCTAAATGAGTTGATGAATTATAAAGGATTGTTAAAACTTGCCCTTGGCATCTCCCACATGAAAAATCAATCAAAAGAACCACAATGATGCAGTGCAATACTCAGTTAGGCAGATCAGCAAAGCATAAACAGACTTTACTGGTACAGTTAATGAATTTTAAATGAGGGAATAATCACAATATGTGCCGGCAATAGCGAAGATAATTGCAGTGTTACAACATTAATGACTCCTCCTTGTTTACAACTTGCTTCTTGTGTAAAATGTTATTAGAACAATTATTACATTAACCTATAGTTTTTGTCATACTTGCTAATGGGATAATTGAAGAATAATTGAAAACATAATATTACCGGCTGTTTTATAATGCACATCCACCAGCAAACACACAGACAGACACTTCATGTTAATATGAAATTGATCCAATGTAATCTCTAATTACAAACCGCACCGTCTTAATGATGGAGAATTTCTGGTTGTAATTGGTCATGTAGGAAATCTCTTGAGAGTGGAGTGAGATGATGATTATGATTAAGCCCTCTGTGTCGTCTCGGAGTGAATCCTTCAAGGGTCTCACCCGTAGAGCTTCAGCTGCAGCTTCGCTCCGCACACGTTCAGCTGCAACAAAACAACATCTAAATGGCTTCACAATTGCAGGTTTCACAGTTGTATCTCTCTTCTTTTTTTTTTCTTTTTTTTTTTTTTACAACTGTGCCACTACCAGTGGCGGTTCTAGACCAATTTTACTGTGGGGGCCAAGGAGGGGCCAGTGTTTAATCAGAGGGGCACATTAAAAAATAATAATAATAATAAAATTAAATAAAATTTAAAAAAATTTTAAAAAAAGAGGGGCACATTAGCACATAAAAAAACGGCAAAGATGATATTTAAGCATTCAAAATCTTTATTTTAGCTTATTTAAACATCTCATTTAAGTATATTTGCAAGATACAAATACATTGATTTAAATGATGAGACTGACCAACAATAACAGTTATTTTTGTATGACAATGACATTTCTCATTTTTGTGCGCAAACACTTTTTTTATTTTGAAAGTGCGGTACAGTGAGAATGATCTTTATATATATATATATATATACACACACACACAATATTTTATTGCACAATTAAACTATTATACAATGTACACATTGTGGGTTCTTTTTGTGTAAAATTAGATATTGTTTGAACAAAAAAAAGGTAAGAATTGTTCCATTGTTCATCGTTATAAATTGATCATTATATTATTACTTTGACACAGGGGCCATAGCAGGGGCCAAGGGCTTCTTCACAGGGGCAGTGGCCCCTGAAGGCCCCTGTGTAGAACCGCCACAGTCCACTACACAGTCCTGTCAGTGTTTACATGTAAACTCTGGACTCGCATATGACATCTTATCAAATCGCTAAAAGTTTTGAAAACACCAGTGTGAGGACAGGAAGTGTCTGTCCAGAATCGACGTCTCTGACCTTGGATGACACAAATATCCTGCTTACTTTTCTCTTCCAAATGAAACATGATCAAGTGAGCTGATTAGAGGATATCATTTACCCCTGGGCCACATCGCTCTTCCTCCTCTTGGCTTTTCTTACCCTGTCAAACACACTCTGCACTATTGGATGAAATATAAATGATTAAAAACAAAGTCAAACAGTAGATTTTTTAGTCAGACCCCTAATCCTCTCTCTGTAAACAAACTCAGTTATACACAGTTATAGTGTTTAGCAGTTGTAGAAGAAGTACTCAGATATTTTCATTAAGTAAAAGTAGTTTTACAGACATTTTAAAATCCTCTCATAAGTATATACTATAAAAGTTAGTATTATAAATATTATATAGCTGGATTATTATTATTGACTGAAGTGGAACAAATTCTAAAGGCAAGGCAAGGCAAGGCAAGTTTATTTGTATAGCACAATTCAACACAAGGTAATTCAAAGTGCTTTACATACACATTAAAAACAGCAAGACACAATTGAAAACAATAAAAACAGTCAATTAAAACAGGGAAGATACAGCAGGATAAAAAAAAAAGAGATAAAATAATAAAAAGCACAAGTCAAACATTGTGTAGTTAAAAAGTAAGGGCAGTAGAGTAGAGCAGATAAGTGTTAAAGTTAAGAGTACGCTTCAGTAAACAATAGTGTTTTTAGTCCTGATTTAAAGGAGCTGACCGTTTGGGCAGACCTCAGATCTACAGGTAGCTTGTTCCACAGGTGAGGAGCATAATAACTGAAAGCTGCCTCACCCCGCTTAGTTCTTGTTTTTGGGACACGCAACAAGCCAGTTCCAGATGACCTAAGGGGTCTGGATGCTTCATAGAGAGGGAGCAGATCAAGCATGTAATTTGGTCCGAGACCATTCAGAGCTTTGTAGACCAGCAGTAAGATTTTAAAATCTATCCTCTGACTCACAGGAAGCCAGTGTAGTGATTTAAGGACCGGTGTAATATGGTCCAGTTTCCTGGTGTTTGTGAGGACTCTGGCGGCAGCGTTCTGGATCAGCTGCAGCTGCCTGATTGATTTTTTGTTAAGACCTGTGAAGATGCCATTGCAGTAATCCAACCTACTAAAAATAAATGCATGGATAAGTTTTTCCATGTCTTGTTTGGACAGAAGACCCTTAATTCTAGCTATGTTTTTCAGGTGGTAATAGGCAGATTTAGTGATAAGCTTTAGATGGCTGTTGAAGTTCAGGTCTGAGTCAATAATTACACCAAGGTTTCTGGCTTGATTTGTAGCTGTCAATGACATAGAGCCAAGGTGAGCGCTGATCTTAGATCTTTCATTTTTAGGGCCGAAAATGATCACCTCTGTCTTCTCTGCATTTAGCTGGAGAAAGTTCTGGCACATCCAGTCATTGATTTGATGAATACAGTTACTCAATGAGAGTAAGGGACTGTAGTCGTGTGAGGACACTGAAATGTAGAGTTGTGTGTCATCGGCATAAGTATGGTAGGAGATGTTGTGATGTTCCATAATCTGAGCTAGTGGTAGCATATAGATGTTGAATAGAAGCGGTCCGAGAATGGACCCTTGAGGAACCCCACATGTGATCTTAGTTCGCTCAGACTCATGGTTTCCAATTGACACAAAAAAGTCCCTATCTTGTAAGTAAGATTTGAACCATTGTAGCACAGTGCCAGTGAGCCCCACCCACTGTTCCAGTCTGCTGACTAGTATGTTATGATCAACGCTAAAGCTATTACTATAACTATTTTATGTACTATTATGCAGTCTCAGAAGTTAGTAGAAGTGTGTTTTGTCCATAAAATCTTGATCTTAAAGGTTAGTAGTCATTTGTTGTCAGATAAATGTAGTGGTGTAATATGTACAATACTTGAATTCAAGTTCTTTAATGTGCACTTTTTAAAAAAAAGTTGTTGACTATGAAAATCTTGGATGTCAGGCTTCCTCTAACAATTCTCATTAAATATGTTTAAAAAGAAAATCATGCAAGCATAAGCAAAAAAAGAATCTCATTATACAATGTTTGTTTAATGTGTAGTAATATATAACAATGTTAAATATTATTGAATATAGTTTTATGTTTAAGAAAGTAGCTCTCCTGGTCCCCGGTACAGAGTGGTGAAAATTTGGTGCACAATCTACATTAAAAGGTCTATTTTCATTCCAGCAACAAAAAAAAAATTACTATATCGGCCACCATATCGGTTAATGATTAATTTTTCCTCTCTAAAATCTGTTTCGGCATTAGTCTCAAAAATCCCATATCAGTCAGGCTTTAAAATATGTATACACAGAGGTGTAAAAAGTTTATATGTAACAGTAAGTAAAGTAAAATAACGGTTAAAGTGACAGTGTCATGGTCAAATGTCCATAAGGCCTGTGGGATGAAGCTGTCCCTGAGTACCGTCTGCCAGGCGACAGCAGGCTGAAGAGTTGGTGGGGGTCTCTGATTATATTTTATGCTCTCTTCCTGAATCGCTGGGTGTAGAGGTCCTTGTTGAATGGCAGCTCAGCCCTGATTATGTGCTGGCCAGTTTCTACTGCCATACCATTTACTCTGAAATGTGATCCAATTGAAGTATAAAGTACAAGAAAAACGGAAAAACCAAAGTTTAACATTGTAGTTAAAGTACAACACATGCACATTACAGGAGTAAATGCTCTTAGTTACTTTCCATCAAAGGTGTTTAGAAACTTTGCGAAGCAATACAAAAGCAATACAAAAATGTAAAACTACTCGTTGCAAATAAAAGTCTGTTATTTATTATTTTACCTAAAGTTAAGTCGTATTCCTGTTTCATCTTCTAGATGTACTGTGCTGGAGTTAAATATAACACAGCATCATGTTTTGTATGTGAAATCTGTATAGTAACAAGTAACTGTATTGGATAAATACATGTATTGGAGTATAATGTACAATATTTCTCCCTGAAATGTTGTCAAGTCCAAATATAAAGTAGCATGCAATGGAGATAATCATTTAAAGACCAAGTTCCTTGTAGTGAAGCAAAGTGCTTGGAGGAAATGTTTTGTTGTTATTCCTCCACAAGAAACTTTTTGTCTTGCATCTGGTTCAGATACTGCTTGACTCCACAAATTATATTAGGGAGTTTCTATTTATACGTATCTACAACATCTAATACAAACAGACACTGAGGAGCTATAATATTTTTTACTATAACTTCATTGTAGTTGTGTGGGTTTCTGGTTTGTGCAGAAGCAAGCAGGTGGAGAATCTAAACCTCCCATAAACAAAACAAAACATGAGTGTGTGTGTGTGTGTGTGTGTGTGTGCGTGTGTGCGTGTGTGCGTGTGTGTGTGTGCGTGTGTCTATGTGTCTATGTGTCTGTGTGTGTCTGTGTGTGTGTGTGTGTGTGTGTTTGTGTCTATGTGTGTGTGTGTGTGTGTGTGTGTGTGTGTGTGTGTGTGTGTGTGTGTGTGTTAGTGATCTGATAAAAGATGGAGGCAGCTTCCCTGATTTTAATCTCTCTCTACTCAGTGACGGACTCCAACCTCTCTGAGCCTGAAGACAAAACAAATAAGTGATTCTATTACAAAAACTATGAGTCACCGTACAGTACCCAGCTCCGCATTATACTGTAGAGTATTAAAGAACATTGTTTTTCTAGAGCAGTGCTAAGCTGTTTTTCCCCAATCCAAGGCCAGGAAAACAAACATGTTTACAATGTATATTCAAGCTTTGTGTTATCTGATCAAATCGAGGTCTCTCAGTCTAGCTCAGCCCTCTTCCTTCCTTCCCTCCCACACTGAAGCACCCACCTCACTGGACTGCAGACGACAGCGATGATGGAGTAATTAGCAGCTTCAAAGCATTCGTTTGCTCTCATACGTCCAGCACCAATCATTACTCTGCAGTCTGAAACCATCGTCAGACTCAATTTTTCTTTCCTCTCCTCTCACTGCAAATGCACTCATTCCCACTGGCTCTGAATTTAATTTGGAGGGAATATTGCGGCATGAGATGCAGACACAACACATGAACACATTTGCACTTTGTGGTGCAATGGCACGAGAGCATACTGTACTGAAGGGGAAACAAGAATGGACTGGGGGATAGAACAGAGCGGAATCACTGCTGACTTTACTTAATATGATCCACCAGATACTGGGAACATTTGAAAGTGCAAAACAGATCATGATAATATCATCAGCTGCATCTGCTGTTTCACCCTCATGTCATGCTGAGAAGGAATACACCACGCAAAATGGGCTTCCGGCTTCATTTAAATCAGCGTTTCCCTTCCTCATAAAGCAGATTATATTCCAGCTCAACAATAGTTAGGAGGAAGATTATAGCCGAGTCCTGCAGCACACCACATGTCCATAACAATTAAAGTAATGCGGCGGGACCAGGACTCACTTAGCCATCAGCAGAGGCTCAGTGAGGTAATGGCACAGCACAGATGGCACGAGCTTTGTTTGTTAAAGGTATGGTAGACCCTGTGCAGTGTTTTAATGAGAGGAAAGATGCTGTTGAAGGGTTGCTGTATCCCTCTGCAGAGGTTCACTGAAGCCCAACCCCCACACACTCCTGACAAGATGCAGAGAGATGACAGTTGCAGTTACAGGCCACTAGAAGGGGATGTGTGTCTTTATAAATAAATAAAGATTCTGCCCCACTTTGGACTCCGCGTGTGCTCTGTTACTACACAGTGTCGGCATGTGAGGAAGACTGCAGACTGTATTCTCTTTTATGACACGTTTATAGCTATTTCACAAATTATTTTGATTGTATGTATACAGCAGCTAAAGTAAACATCATATACTGCATATTTCTGTGTAATTTATTTTGAAATTTCTTTCTGTATAAACACTGTTACTAACTTCTGTTTCTTTTTTTCAATCTTTTTCAGCAAAGTATATCGGCTGCTACATTGATGACACACAGAAAAGAGCGCTGAGAGGAGTTTCCTTTTTTGACTACAAAAAAATGACTGTGTTTCGTTGCCAGGACAACTGTGCAGAAAGGTATGACAGCAGCGAACAAGAAAAAACACTCAAACATTAGATAGGCTCTCTTTTTCATCTCTTCAGTGGGGCTGATCAACAAAGTAGAGCTGATATGGAAACTAAAAACTCCTGACTCCTGACTCCTGTCATCTGAAAGTAATTCCTTCTTTGCTGCGTTTTATGGAGCCAGAATCACTGTAGATCTGACGGCCAGTTAATAACCAATACAGGCTTGTCAAATAAATAATGAACATTGATATATATTTATTTGTGTGCAAAACAACGTGCAAAAGAAATACACACACACACACACACACACACACACACATATATATATATATATATAAATAAAAAACTAGTTGCAGCAACCATAGCTTTCAATCAAATCCCCTTTCAAAGTACATTTTTTTTCAAAATGAAACAACAAAATGTGACTTAAATTATCTGTGAAATGGTAATTTGAGCATCGATTTGCATCACAATCACATGTGCAAAATTCATCTGCTTATGAAGATCATGAGATATGATCGAAAGCTCCAGGGCAGCCTTTGAATGTAGCTTAGGCAAGATTCTTATGTCAGTAGTCAGTTTTATCATAGTTGAAAACAGTGCACTGAAGAATAACATTACTGTGGCCACAAACACCTTTTGGCATTGGCCGATAACTGACCATCAGCCTGGTGTGTCAGGGCCTTTAGCGGCACATATTCCCAAACGGATTTCTCATTAAACCCTCTGGTAGTTCCATTTTTATAAAAAATTGCCTGCACACTGACAAAAAGCTAGAGGAGGCTCTTGAGATGCAATAAGAATCCATTTATTCATGTGCAAAAGGTCACACAATGGCGACACTTTAGCCACATCTTCACATATTGTGTCAGTCTTTGCACATGAAATCAATCAAGAACCTCATCTCCTTTTCTTTTTGTCAGTGTGAAAAGAAATTCTTCTATGAAATGAGACTGCTGATTTTAGCCTCACACAGCTGACACTATCTTTTGAAGGGCGAAAACCCCTTCACAATTCTCCCGCCCTGTGGTCCCTGCCTGCTTTGCCCGGTTAATAGTCCAGCCTTGCATCTAACACCTTTGATGAAGGAATAGGAGAGCCGACTGTGAGCCAGACCTGATGGACCAGCTTCAGTGCTCAGCCGCAGTTATGCTCTGGTGGCTGAATTGGAGCTAATACCTGCTGTCAGGTTCCAAAAACATCCCATGGAAGGCTTTCCCAGAAAAGTTTAGGCTCTTATAGCTGCACATTTATTACCCATGACTGTGGAAAAACAAGATTAACACACACATATTTGTTTCACAGACCATATAGAACAGCCTCATACATTTTCTGTACATAATTTTGTACTTAATTTAATTTAATTAATATATACGCACCTTAAAAACAACCAGCTGATGTCTTATTATTAAATTTTCTCATATAAGCATAAAAACCCAGTGTTTGTAGATTGCTGGTGTTTGTATTGGGTTAAAACATAACTGTTATTTATGCACCAGTCTTGAAAGCATTTATCTCTGTGCTCCTCTCCTCCATTTGTCTCCTGTTTCCTCACATCTCTTCTCCCCGTCTCTGCTACCTCACCCATCTTTCTTTCACCTCTTTTCTCTCCCGGTGGAAAACCGGGGACGGCTCTATTGAATGCATTGAATTACACCCATCACTGATTCATAGAGCGGAGAATAGGAACAGGGAGAGATGCTTGTTTTCGTCTCCTTCCTCCTCTTGCTTCTCGCAGCCTGCTCGCCTCCTCTCCCGGAGCAGCAGGTTAATTTAAACAGACAAACAAATGAGGGGCAACAGCACATAGCGGCGCACTGAGGTTTGGGTGAGATTGACAGCCCAGGGGATTTTGCCTGTGTGAGGGGTGTGTTAGACGTCTAATTGCACCCGAAAGGCCTCTTGGGAGTCAAATCCTTCATGCAGCAACAGAGGGAGAGAAGAGGAAGATAATAATATAATATAATATATGTATATATATATATATATATATAAAGGTCCTTAATAACCATTAATTAACAAGTAATAAGGCATTGTTCTCGCTTTAGATCCGGTAGTTGCAAAAAGCATAGTTAACTTATAGTTAACTTGTAATAGATGAGCAATAAAGTATATTTTAATATCAATAAGCAAACAAAATAAGATTAATAAAGGCATGGCAAAGACATAATGGGTGGGTCATGGGTGTTTGTAATGCCATTATTAACACTTTTATAAGCTTATAAACACACAATAATGTTAATAAGCATCTTGTAAGGACTTACAAGGGCCTTATTACTTGTTAATTAATGGTTATTACAAGGACCTTAATATAAAGCGTTACCGAAATGTGTATGGATTATATTTCCAAGTATATTTGTATAATTGCCTTAAGAGCTTCACAACATCTTCCCGAAAAGGATTCTGGAGAAACCTTTGGATGAGTCTCATCTTTACTTGAACATCCTCTGGGTTTGGTTTTATTGATCAATGTTTATCCAGTTGCTCCGTCTGATAATCTGTATTGGCCTGTGAAGGATTAAGACACATCATGAAGGCTTTCTGTCTTTCCTTTACTAATGCTTTTTCCTTTCTCTTCCCTCCAGAGGTTACATGTACGCAGGCCTGGAGTTCGGAGCAGAGTGCTACTGCGGTCACAAGATCCAGGCGCCCAACGCTTCAGATAGCGAATGCAACATGGAGTGTAAAGGAGAGAAGAGCAACCTGTGTGGAGGAGCCAACCGGCTGTCCATCTATAGGCTGGAGCTGAGCCAGGAGTCGGCACGCCGCTGTGAGTCTGACACTCTGCAACAACAACAAAAACTCCCCCAGGGCGTCATAGGACCAACATACGGCTCCACACAGGGCTGGCAAATAAACACAAGAAAGCACTGTCATGTTAGAAATTAAAATATATATTTGGTATTAAAAACGTGTGTATTGATGTGCTGAGAAGGAGCAGACCTGTACACCAACAGTATGCACAGAGGAACAAAGATGCTATTTTGATCCAAAAATCAAGCCCGGCTGTTTTGGGGGAAAATATTTGTTTTATTTTGGGTTAATGCCACAGTTGGGAGCAGGCTGCTCTGTTGTGTTTACCTCTTTCCCCGGAGAGCTGTGCTACCTACGTAGCCCAGCCAGCCGTGGTCTGCATCCTAAACACTCGCTGCTGCCTGCTGCAGGAAAACTGAAGCGAACCGAAGTGCAGTAAAGGGCTGATTAGCAGAAGTGAAAAAGATCTGTGTTTTGAGGTAGTTTGTTGAAAAAAAGTCCCGGCCAGTGTTAGGTAACTGCCCACCTTTTCCTTTCTCTCTTTGCCCTTCCTTTTTCTTTATCTGTCAATTATTCTTAGAAATAACCTGCTAAAGTGGAAGTAAAGTTAGTACACACACGCTCAGTGAATATTTATGCAACACTAAATTACCCTACCTTTCTCCTCCAGCTCAGTGCTGTTTGTTTATTACTATTTTCATTTCTGCTTTTTTCCCCCTCTCTGCTTGCCATCGGTGCTGAATAAGCGGTTTGTGTTTTCACCTCTGACCCTGATCTCCATCATGTGGACAGGAAATGTGTTGAGGTGGCTGTTTTGTGGTTTTTCACCACTTCACCAAACGCTCACATGGTTGAGTGTTTTCAGTCAAAGTTAACTGCTATGACAATCCTGCAAAGATATTATTCTTCATTTTGTCCTTTGCCTCGATGTTATGCAGCCAAATTATGTTCTTCTACATTTCTCTCAGCTTTGTGTTTGCGTCAGTGATATTATTTGCTGAAGACCTTGCTTGAATGCTGCATATGTGTGGTGCGAGTCAACAGCCCACAAAAAACAGCATCTTGGGTTGATTTAAAAGGCTCTGCCACATGGGAGGGCAAATAAGGGTAACAAAGAGAGGAGGCAGTGAAGATGTACTGCAGGGAAATAAAGAGAGGAGAGCAAGGACATGACATTAAAAATGCAAGTTTTAGTCAGTGAAAAAGGTCAAATATAAATAAAACATTAGATACACACACATGACTACAGCTAATTTGCAAGGGGTGCTATCTTATGTTGAAGCCTCACAGCACTGATAGTTCAAACTAGCTCAGCAGTCTCTGGGAAGTGTTGGTCACATTCAATAGGAAGAAATACCGCAGACGCATAGCTCCATGTGCATATTTTATTCAGCGACGTTTGAGCGAGTAGGCTGTTTTCATCATGGCATCTGTCACAGGGAAAAGCTTTTAGTGTGAGATTTTTTTCCTCTGTTATAAATGCTTTACATTATGTAGGCTACATCAGTCTGGCTGAAATGCTGACAGCCTGAATTATATGTGAAACTGATATTTGGATTTTCTTCTGTGGTGGCAACAGCGGTTTTAACCCTTTATCGGGCGAAGAATTATATTTGGTAACTTGAGCAGATATCAAAATGAGGTCCTCATGTCTCTCTGTGAGGTCGTAGAGCCACATGGATTTCTCCCACCTAATCAGCAAAGATCAGGCTACGTCACAGAGTACAAATTTACTAGATTAAAGTGGAAAATCTGAGCGAAAAAAGTTGCAGATTCAAGAGATTTAAAGTGGCAAATCTGAGCGAAAAAAGTTGCAGATTCAAGAGATTTAAAGTGTCAAATCTGAGCGAAAAAAGTCGCAGATTTACGAGAAAAAAATGGGGGTGAAAACAGCTTTTTTCTTGCAGATTCACCACTTTAAATCTCATGAATCTGCAAAAAAAATTCTCGTAGATTTGCCACTTACATCTTATAAACTTTTTTCTCAAAATATTACCACCCTCCCCCGGGTCCGTATGTTTTTTTTTGTTTGTTTTTACAGATTCTGGCTGTATGTAATATCCTCCAATATTCTCTAGGGTTGAAATATGGAATTTGCAAGTATTTCAATGAGTGCCCTATTAAGGGTTAAATCTGATATTAAGAAACAGTCACTGGCTGCACATGATAAACCCTGATTTAAAACCACTTCCTCTCTTCAGGATGTTTTGTTTAGATTTTTGTATTGGAAAAGGAGCTCCAATCTTTCTGTGATGAAGACGTGAGTGCAGGAGTAGACATTTGAAAATATCATAAAAAGGGATAAAGCAGAATTTTACAGTAAAAAGCAAAAAACATTTTTATTTCCCCCCAAAATGAATTAAGTTTAAGTTGTCCTGTCATCATATATTTCCAGGGAATGCAGCTAAAGTGCTGTATAGAAAGGAAATTACATTAAATTAATACACATAGGATTAGCATAAAACAGGGATAAATTGCCATAATTAATGGAAAATAAAAAAACAAGTACACTTCACGATAATAGTAACACCAAAATAAGATGAGAATAAAATACATAGAATGCATAACAAAAGATGAAAATAAAATCCACAATAATAATAATTATGATAATCATAATGATGTTGTTGATAATAATAATAATGATAATAATAATAATAATAAAGTAACAATCTTAGCCCATATTTGTGGCATCAGTTAATAAGATTTAATTTTTAAGATGAAAAAGTATCTTAAGGTGATTTGGTTCAGCTGTGAAATTTTATGCCCCAGACGTACTTTATCACACTTTGTTAGCCCAAATTTCACATCTTTATTAAAACAAATCTTAACAGGTTTTCAGTTATTCCAAAATATCTTTTTCAGCTCATAAAAAGGGATAAAGCAGAATTTTACAGTAACAACTTCCCATGAAAGGAAGATACAGCTCTTCTTTGCTGTTGTGATTTATGCTCTATCCATCACACCAGAGTGAGGTTCTGAGATTAAAGGTCATCAACACACTGCAGGGATGAGAGAGCTGCTATTGGCTGAGTCTGCTGGCAGGTCAGGGCCTCAGTAGACTGGCGGAGAGTCCCAGTGGGATCTCTTCATGAAGGGTCAGTGAATAGAGGCCAAGCTGATGGAGTCTGTGCTCAGTAACCATAAAACTGGAGTATTTTGTGAGTTTTTTTCTTTCTGTTGCTGAATAACTTCTTGGTTTGTTGTGTCTGTTTCAGATGGCAGCGCCATTTTCAAAGGATGTTTCCACAGACCAGACAATGTCACCCTGGCACTTCCCTTCAGCGCGGTCATCCAAAACATGTCCGTAGACAAATGTGTGGACATGTGTACAGAGAGGGTGAGGGTTTTTTTAGGATGTGTGAATTCATGCATTGAACATTTGTACAAGCGAGTGTGTCTTCAGTGTTTAATGGCAGCTGTATTTCAGGAGAAATCGCTGGCCGTCCTGGCTGGAGATCTGTGTCTCTGCGGCTTCCCGACTCCTCTCTTCTCCCTTCATGAGCTGGAAGACGAGTCCATGTGCCTCCACCGCTGCCAGGGGGAGGAGTTCGAGAGCTGCGGGAACGACGAGTACTTTGTGGTGTACCAGACGCAGGTTCAAGGTAATGTTTGGTGGCTCGCGGCAGAATGTAAAGGGCACACAGGAATGAGAGGCATGTCAGGGAAGTTAGCCAAACCCTGCGTGAAGGAAAAACATACATACACATCAACAGCACAGTGTCCCAAATGTGAAAAACCTTGCCCTGTTTCTCCTGATATGTTCTCAGATTTTTTTTATGATTTGAAAAAAAATGTTATCCCCCCCAAAATGAATTACGTTTAAGTTGTCCTGTCATCATATATTTCCAAGGAATGCAGCTAGTGCTTTATAGAAAGGAAATTACATTAAATAAATACACATAGGATTAGCATAAAACAGGGATAAATTGCCATAATTAATGGAAAATAAAAACAAATACACTTAATGATAATAGTAACACCAAAATAAGATGAGAATAAAATACATAGAATGCATAACAAAAGATGAAAATAAAATCCACAATAATAATAATTATGATAATAATAATAATAATAATGTTGTTGATAATAATAATAATAATAATAATAATAATAATAATAATAATAATAAAGTAACAATCTTAGCCCATATTTGTGGCATCAGTTAATAAGATTTCATTTTTAAGATGAAAAAGTATCTTAAGGTGATTTGGTTCAGCTGTGAAATTTTATGCTCCGGACGTACTTTATCACACTTTGTTAGCCCAAATTTTACATCTTTATTAAAACAAATCTTAACAGGTTTTCAGTTATTCCAAAATATCTTTTTCAGCTCAAAAAGTCTAGTCTCAGTCTGTCACTATGCATATGCTTTTTTTTGTGGACGTTTCCTCAGCGCAGCAGGCAGCAGTAGCTTGGATCAGCAGAAACACAGAGCCCAGTAAACAAAAAAAAGGAGGTTTGATGCTGTGACGCAAACAAAAAAAGAAAAAAGAACAAGCTGCAGTGGGAAGTGAAATTTATGTAAATATTCTGGACAAGTTGTACTCACAAATCTGCACGAACTGTGAAGTATTTTTCCAGTATTAACATCACACAGAAACATCAGTAAGTGGGCATTGTTAGGCAATCTTACTTACTTACTCACTCACAACAACACGTAACTCCAGAACGTTCCTGAATCCCTTTACTTAGACTGGCTTTGACCTTTTTCTCCAATGATGTTGAATGTCTTTGCCACAAACTTCCAATGTTTCACCATAACTTCTTTGTCTTAGCCCCTGTTATTACAAAATAAGTCAGTAAGTGGGAAGTGACTAACTTTCAGTCCCTATTTAAAGCTTGATTGTGTTAAGCAACTTGCCAAATATATTGCAGAGTCATAGTACATGGTCTTTCACCCCACCTTTATATTTACTGTCACATATACATGCAACAAATCAAAATTATAACTATTCTGCCTTTGTTTTGTCAGATAACCGCTGCATGGACCGACACTTCCTCCCTGCTCGTGCCAAGCAGCTGGTAGCCCTCGCCAGTTTCCCCGGAGCCGGCAATACCTGGGCTCGCCACCTCATAGAGCTCGCCACGGGTTACTACACCGGCAGCTATTACTTTGATGGCTCTCTTTACAATAAAGGTACGCTTCGATGTTTACCTGACATTATTCACAAACACTAGCCTGGGTATACCCATACTGCCTTGCGCGCTCGATTTCATTTCGAACCTCCAGGCAGTCTGGCAACGATGGCCCTGTTTTAGGGATCCAATCACAGAGCGGGGAGGGACGGCAAGACGGTGACGCGTACTACTCGACAGATGGAAGCTTGTAGTTTTGTAGTTTTCTTACGGATCCAACATGGCTGTAGCAGACGCGAAACTCTCTTTCTATCTAGCTGACAGCATTTTAAATAGTTTAGAGCGTCAGTTGATTTTAAAAGAAGAACAACAATTGACTTTACACTCTTGTTTTACCGCGAAAAAGTATGTTTTAGCTTTGCTTCCGACAGGATTTGGCCAAAGCCCAATCTACCAACTAGCCCCGCTGCCGCTCGCTGCCGTAACGCCGGTGATTTCGCTATGAGCTGGGAGCAGCGGAGCCGCCGAGAGACCCGCAGCAGCTCGTCTATTGACCATAAAATCAGTGGATGTGTGTGGCTGAATGACATGAGGAGGAAATATGGTTCAGCCAGAGTCAGAACATGCTGCAGAAAAACGTAGCAGAAGCACAACTGAGCATTTTAGTCTCAAAGTAGAGATGCTAGAGGGCTAGCCCGGCTATGTAAACATCCATTTATGTCGCTCTACATACGTTATCTGGTATAACTGATACGGTTGGCTAAGAGCGACCTACAGACGCTTTTGATAGACATTCTAAGCGCCCAATAAACGGTTCTGGAGGATCGTAAACCACGCCTCCTCTACGGAAAAGTGAATGGCTGGTTTCCAGACTAATCTCATTTGTGATTAGTCTGGTGTTAGCCAGGCTACACAAACACATTCATTTAATAATTACACCTCTGTGGATTAAATAAAGTCACTGTTATTGTTTACAGGATTTAAAGGGGAGCGGGACCACTGGCGTAGCGGGAGGACGATGTGCATTAAGACACATGAGAGCGGCAGGAAGGAGATTGAAGCCTTTGACTCCAGTGTCCTCATGATCCGAAACCCCTACAAAGCTCTCATGGCTGAATTTAATAGAAAATATGGTGGCCACATTGGATTTGCCTCCCAGGCCCACTGGAAAGGGAAAGGTGAGCTGCTGTAGCCAAGTCTTGCACAATATTTGTGCAAATGCATGCTGTACAGTGATAAACATATTGAAATAAAACCTCTTTTTAAAGCTAAAGGAATAAGGGGGGGGGGGGGAAAGAGACTTGTTTTGATGAACAGGCTTTGAGTCAACAAGAAGAAGAAAGCAAGATAGTTCAGATAGTAAATACCTTTTTTCTCTCTCCTTTCCTTCAGTTTATGGGGTAGGCTATGATGTAAGAATTTGTGAGCATTTGGCCCAAATCTGTCCAGCTGAAGAACAGATGAACTTCATTCCTCACACTGTTAGTTCTCAGTTACTCAAAAAACAACTTCCTTCAGCCCCATTGAATAAAATCAAGTGGAAAACTGAATTAATAACCATGAGGTGTATTCTGACACCTTTTTTTAACGTGTTGTTGGCACCGCAAGAACTAAAAACGTAGTTCTTAGAACACCATTTTAAGGAAGTGTCTTAGTTCCTGTTTCAGAGGAACTTTAACCCATAATAACCCACAGTGACACAGGTGTAACAAACACTTTAAATCTTCTATAGTCTCCCATATTCAGCTTTATGCCTGACATTAACTCATTAAATCCCTAAGCGACACATACTCAACACCCTGTTGTGGTGATCATGTGACTTTGACAAGAAGTGACTTCTCCATAATGTCACAATTTTAATAAATGTTGTGGAGATGCAGAGAAAAAGGCAAATTTGTGTTTATGTATGCAGAAAAGGTGTCAAGTTTATTTATTTTAAAATAAGAAATATATGTTACATTGGGCATTATATGTTACATTGACATTTAGGGGTAGTATTTAAAAACATCATAAATGTGTTCTATGTGGTCCACTTGGTCTGTGGTATATGCGTAGATGTTACAGAAGCATCCGGTCTATCAGAACAGGAGAGTGTTTCTTTCTTTAAAAGAAGAGACACCAAATAGCACTGAAGGCTTTCGCTCCTCTCCTAAGTGGTTTTTAGCATGGACTGTGCCAGGTATTTTTTGAAAGCTGCTGTTTTTCATATTGAAAGCAGGAGAAAATGATCTATGGTGACGTAGAATGGTGAAGAAATGGAGGAAATGAGCACCGAACCAAAAACTGTTTTGAAGTGTTTTGACCTTATAAACCACTGTGGATGAGCACAAAGTTTTGCACGTTCCAAAACCACTTCCAGCATGGTATCAGGCATGATCAGTCTGTTGTTAAAAATGAGAAATGAAACAATTAGCCATACAAACACACACACAGACACTGCTAGCTGAATCATGAGTTGTGTCAGAAGGTAAAACCTACTTGTTCCTCACAAGACTCTCGTGCTAGATATAATTATGTGGCGGGGCTGTGTGTATAAGAAATGTATACATGCTGTGGTTCCTCTTTCTGTGGTCGAGGTCGATGAGAAGATTGATACCGGTCTCATGTCTGTCTGTTCAGTATGAGTGAAGCTACTACCAGCAGCTCATTAGCTTAGCTTAGCTTAGCACAAAGACTGGAAACACTTGAACAGCTAGCCTGGTTTAACCAAAAGTAACAGAATCAGCACCTTGAGAAACTCAGTAATAAACACATTATATCTAGTCCGGCGCAACATCCCCCATAAAAAGATGAATTACTGTGCTATCCTTTATCCAGCATGTACGTGTAAGTTCCTCTAAGATTAAATGCTCAAGAAATATTTATGGTTTCTGTAATGATTAGCAACTTGATTTATTATATCGTTGACATCATTTTATTAAGACGGTGCACTGTTACAGACAATTTGTACATTTTGTCTCACGTCCAGTGTGTCACCCAGCATTGTGCAACTGTCTAGTGATGTATCAGTGCAGTTTTGTGAAGTAAAATTCCTCTTGAGGCGACGTGACAATTAAAAAAAGGGATATTACTTAAGGTCATTGTTCATGGCATCGTTAGAAGAAATGTAACCTCTGGGTCCAGTAGCTCTATCTATAAAATGTTATGTTGTTACTAAGATATATTTATATTTCTGCTTTTCCCAGCTCATTCACCCTCCTCCTTAGTGTGTCTTGGTAACCATGGCAACTGGTTTTTGTCTGGTGCGTGTAGCGTCTCTCTGACTTTCAGTGAGGTTTAATCGATTTTCCAGAGGCTAGAGAGTTGCCGACCCAGCAGTTGTCTCTCTTTGTGGAAACATCAGCACATTTGGCCTGCCATTTCCAATGAATGTTTATTCCTCGTGTTGGTGGGGAAATGATGCAGCGACATCAGTAAAGAGAAAGGCTTTTTGACAGCTGCCACTTCGAATACAGAGAGACGATCTGGTTTGAGAGTCAGTGTGACATTGTGTTCTGGACGCAACATGTACGATTTGATGCACTCACCTCTGCGGGGGGAGGCTGTGGGGCTCGGATGATGTTACTGACACTGATGCCTTCCAGTGTGGCCCCAAAAAGTAAACTCAGGGGCAAGTGTAACTTATTTTGGAGGGCATGTCATTTTACAAAGCACACTCTGTTATTTTTAGTGTTGTCTGGTGGCTGTGGTTAAAGGTTCCCTTCATAAAACCTTTTATTTGGGTTTTTAAAGTGAAAAACCTGCTAATGAGAACATCTTAACTAGGTATTGAAAAAACATTAGCACAACATGATGTTCACAGGAGAGCTGCAATTTTTTTGTTTCCTTCTTATTTTAAGTTCTTTCTTTGGTAAGCCTGAGAGGAAGTAGAACAGACCTGGTGTGGTCGGTTCCTCCCTGTTTCAATACAGCTGGTTGTGTTTTTAGATGCAGCATATAATATTCTGTCCACTGTGCCTTTCTCATTGGTTTCTGAGACAGCACTGCAAACTCAGCAGGCTTTAAACTTTAACGACAACCTCTCCGAACAGTAAAGATGCGTGCTAATGCAGCACAGCTCCTGCCAGCAGCAGCTTTTATGGGCCAGTAGATTATCAATGAGTAAAAGTTGCAAGCAAAGGGTTTTCTTACAGTACCTCTGCAGTTTGACTGACAACCAAGAATGTCCACTTTACTGTCCAAACATTTCAGAAGTTACTTAATGTACCCTGAATTGCACCAGACCTCAGGGGCTAAATGACATCAGTTCATTCATGACTCACTTCCCCTTTATTCCTTACCAAATTTGACTCTTTCTTCGTCATTTGTGCATTTTGCTGAGGCTTTGTAATGAGATCATGGCATGTATTTATCAAACTGCTAAAAGTGGCATTTTAGATTTTAGAAAAAGCTTTAAGTAAAACTCCATCAATCTTACTCCTAAAAAATAAAAAGCCATTTAACAAATTTCATACAACTTAAACCAGACATGAAAAACACATTTTTTTCAGTGCTTTTCCAACGCCTAGATCAGTGGTTCCCAAATTCACTATTAATGGCTCACAGCAGTATTGCCAAAATGAGGGCCTGCTACTGGCAGCAGGAGATCATCATGTCCTCATACCTAAATGTAATCATTGCTATTTTAAACATGTGGTTAATGTTGGCAAGCAAGTTGTTTTGCTTTAGGCACGACATCACACATCGCATCGACATCACTTGAAACCACCAGTAATAACCCATAGAGCCTTTGGTCAAAGTGACCCATATCACAGAGCATAAATGGTCAATGGTAAATGAAGTTGACTTATATAGCAAAAAATCCAAAGCGCTTTACACTACACACTACACTCATTCACCCAGGTGGCCGAGGCTACCAGAGCACACTGGGGCCACCTGTCACCATTGGGAATTAATTCATACTAATGAACGCAGCATCAATTTGGGGTATCAGTATCTTGTTCAAGGAAACTTGGACATGTAGGCTGTCACAGTCAGGGATCGAACCACCAACCGTCCGATCAGTCGACAACCACTCTACCAGAGCATTCGAAGAAAAAACCAACACGTAATTATACATAAACAGATGGTTTGTGGTTGTAAAAAAAAGGCTGCAGTTTCATTGAATTTAGGCTATAAAACTACTGATCTAGGTTTAGGTCAAAACATTTCTAGTAAGGCTTACAGAAGACAGTTTAAACAGTAAATAAATGCTGGAAGTGAAGTAGTTACGAGGTTGACGTGGCTACTGTAAGTAATACTGAAAGTATAGGTATACAGGTGTGCCTTGAGATTTTGGCTTGCACTTTGGTGTGCCTTGGGCACAAAAAGTTTGAAAACCATCATACATGCTTGCTCATTAGTATGTACTGCCCCCGACAAACTCCAGTCTTTGACCAGAAAGAATAAATTATCTAAAATCCCCACTTTGTATAGAGAGAGAGCAAAAACTGCTCAGTGTTGACCAATTATTCCTAAACATTTAATCCAAATGGCTATAATTTAATGGTTTGATTCTGCAAACTGTCTTTTTAATTTAGAATTTCCTGTTCATGTCTGGTGTGAATCCAACAGTCAGTGTTGTTATTTGGAGTCAACCTGTGTAACTGTGTCCATTAGTTAGTAGTGGAAGTAGTTGTGTTTAAGCCAAACCCTGGTCTTAAACTCTGGTGGTATTATAAGTGGTTTTATTGCCTAAAGTTAACCGTTTGCTGTGAACGTGGAAGTTTATTTTGAAAAGCCACAATGCATGTAAGTAGTGGAAAGTTACACAACATGTCAGACATGTCCGAAACCGAAAAATCTTGTGTGTCGGTGTCACACAAAGCATCTGACAAGTTGGGATGAGAATGTGATGGGCAGATTGAATATTCCTGCTCTGAGCATACATGTGATAAATATTGTGTGTAGTAGAGGAGCTACTCCTAAAAAAATACTCCTACACTTCACTCTAATTAGGAGGAAGTTTCTTGATAAATGTGTGTTTTTCTTCAGTTAAAGAAAAAAGTTTTTAATGGCTCTGTTGAGGATTTTAAAGTGCAATTCTGAAACTTTAATAAATTCAGACTCTGACTTCTTCAGTAAGTCAAGCTGAGTGGTTCTTCTGTCTCCAGTGTTTCAATTTGCACAAAATAATGGGCTTGTTTAGTGCATCGACACCCACACATGTTTGTTAACATATTTTCTGTGTTCTCATTTGTCCTGCAGAGTGGCCAGAGTTTGTGAAGAACTATGCCCCTTGGTGGGCGTCCCACACGTTGGACTGGTTGAATTATGGCAAGATCGTCCATGTGGTCCACTTTGAGAACCTGAAGAGGGACCTGTTCTCCCAGCTGAAGGGGATGGTCCAGTTTCTGGGTTTGAAGGTTTCTGAGGACCGTCTTCTCTGCGTCGAGGGGCAGAAGGATGGAAACTTCAAACGATCAGGGCTAAGAAAGCTCGAATATGACCCTTATACTCCTGAAATGCGAGCGAACATCAACGAGCTGATCAGAACAGTAGACGCTGCCTTGAGGAAAAGGAACATGCCTGGAGTTCCAGATGAATATATGCCAAGATGATATATGTGATCCCCTCATTTCATTTTTTTCCTCCTTTAATTGGACTGTTCTGTCAACAGACTCTGCACCATATTTTGTAGGATTACTAAACATTTTTTTCAATTACATTTCTGCAAACACAGGTTGAAGCTCTAGTGAGAAGAAATCAGTCGCTCCTATTTTAATTTTCTATTCACATTCTTTCATTTTCTGTTGAACCTCAGCAGCTTCATGCATTAATAATAAGAGGCAATTTAACTTTTTGTTATTCTCTTTGCCTGAATGAAAAGCACTTCTTATCCTGCTCTATGCACATGTGCTGTGTAGGCATGTGCACATGCCTTAACATGAGGGTACAATAGCTGTGACTATAGAGGGGCTCGTCTGACTGCGCTGCCAGTGAAAAACATGTGACCCAAAAAATATTATACAATACTGCAAAGTGTGTTGTATGAGCTTATTTTGTGCAAAATAGAAATACAAGAAATTAAAACATTGAATTTAATATTCTGCTGCTATCACAGTCACAGAAAAATACTATTTTCTACATGAAAACTTTAAAACATTTAACCCTTTGTCAGAGGGGACAAATGCAATATACAGGCTATAACTACCTGATGATGATACTGTGTGTTTCCTAGTTTTTGTAAGTTATTCAGCTTGTATGTAAGAGGAACCTTGTTTTCAAAGATGAAGAGATAAAGAACTCAGCTCCGATTATTCAAGAAGATGAATAATCCCTCTTGAAGGCACTGATTCAAGGAGAGAAGAGGATTTATCTTGACAGCATTTATGTATCTTTGGTGTGCGGTGCACAGGTCGACTAATTTGGTTGTGAATATGTTTTCTTAACACTGGACTCGATGCAGAAATCCAAAAAGCACGTCGCTGTGCAACACTTGCCCCAAAGATCACTGAGGAATTAGGCGTTACACTCGTGTTATAGATCAGAGGTTACATTTAGCAGTAGTGATCTTTTTTTTTGAAAGATTTATTTTAAAACAGTTAATCATACTGAATGTGAAAACTGTTTTTTGTTTGTTTTACTGCTTTGTTGTAAGAAGAGCTATGAAACAGTTAAAAGCTGGTGATAATTTCACTCTTCATAACTTAAAAAAAATGTGTGAAAACTTGTGCTCAGATTTTATAAGCAGCACGTCTTACAAGGGTACTCAATGTGCTATGCCATATGCTTAAAATAAACCATATATAAATAAATAGATACATGAAAATATAAATAAATAATCACTGGTGAATAAGAGCCAGAAAACATTAACTGACTTCCATTTTCAGAATGATATAAATATATTTTTATAGTGTGTGCTGACACATCGACAATATTTGTATTGCAACAAGCAAAACGGGAGATGTTGTTTCTATTTTTAACACATGCTTTAAACTTTATTGGCTCTCGCTTTCATTGACAAGCCGGCACTTTCTGAACATAGGTGTCACATTTGAATGTATTTTCTATGGAATGAATGTAATGTGATAAGGCCCAATAAATGAGTACATAAATGGATGTGGTCGACTGTTATTTATGAAGAAATTGAATTAAGGTGCACTGCAAAAAAGCCAACTTGGATTTTTTGGCCTAAAACAGTGATTTAATTTGGTAAAACTTATTTTAAAAATAATATAAATTACTGACATTTAGGGCAATAATGTAAGTTAGCACAACAAAGGAAGCCAGTTGTCTGCTCAAAAACAAGTTTGTGAGTTGTTGTTACTTATATCCTTAAGTTGGGGTTCAAAACAAGGGACAATAGTTCTGCTAACTCTTATTTCTTTGTTATGAAATTTGGTCATTAGCGAAAGCTAGCGGCTAACTGATGCTAGCGGCACTGCTTGTTACAGCTACAAGAGTAGCCATTAACGTATCAATGCTAACTCAAAATTGTGGTCACAACATTAGCTGACATTCATAGCGGCTTTACAACTGTGCCAGAGAAATTCAAAGTTGAGCAGGCTCAAAAACAAAACTTAAAATATTTAGTTTAATTGTCCAACTTAAAATTTTATCGAAGTTTGTTGCCTTGAGATTTTGAGTTCACCCAACTTTTCTTTTTTTGCAGTGTGTGTTTTTGAAGACAAAAGAAAATGTATTGTAAATGGATCTCAGTCTCTCTGGGGTCCTCCATCACATTTATTCAAATAGTAAAAGGAAAATTAACACCACCTCCTGTGTGTTTACAGTCCCGTGTGCAGATCTAAGATCTCCTGAATGACACAGATAAGGATATGCAGCCATTAGATCAAGCCTCCTATGGAGTATAATATATGTTTACAATGCACCATTTTAGATTAGCCTGTTAGTACGCAAACATTTCCCAAATGCAATGACACTCAATGGCCAATAGTGCATTCACATGCTCCTCGGCTCCATTTACCGTATAAGGAAGTGCCAGTGTCTCATGTCACCTCTGCAGTCTGGGTCTTCCCCCTGCCTGCCTGACGCTGTTTCAACATAAAGAAAACCACCTCCCACGGCACATACACATCGATTATGTCTTCTTGTGCACAGTAAGAGTGTGAGAATTATTTTCACCCTGGAGATGTTGCACCATTTTACTTTATTGTCAAACTCTTACTCAAACTCTTAGAAGTGGAGAAATTGGTCACACTTCTACTACTAACAGCTGGTGAGAGGTGATGATACAGGTGATATTGCATTATTTCTGCAAGTGAGGTATCAATAAAATAAATGATCTTTCCATGAAATTTGAAAGTGGTTGGCACTTTTTCACTTTAAAAAAAAAATTAAAATTCTTCCATAAAAACACCATATTATAGTATGTCTAATTTAAAAACAAACACCATATAGTGTAGTATGTTGGAACTAGTAAAAATATGACGGATTGTCATGGTAATAATATAGTATGATTTTTTTAAAACACATTACAGTATGTCCAAAAAGCAAACAAAATAAAACCCCAACATATTATAGAATGTCCCATCATTTGAAACATAACAAAAAAAGTAATGCTATAGTGCGTCAAAACAAATAAAATAATAAAAAAAACAGTCAAAGGGTAGTTTGTCCATAAATACCTAAAACTCCTAACTCTTAAATTATTCTCATCACGTCTGTGGATGAATTATAAATTAATTGATTTGGCCTCCATATTGAGAATTGAACACATTAAAGAGTTAAGTTTGATATTTACAACTTTATTTATTACAGAAAACAGAAACATTATTGCACAAGTCACGTTCACTGCACAGCACTCATACATCAAAAAACAGCTGGTAAAAACATTTGGGTGTGTTATATTTCTATGATTCATGAGAACAAACTTCTCTGTACTCAACAACAGTCCTCTAACCATTTATTAGGGTCAGTCTGATATGACAAACATACATGTAGCAACAGAAAATAGTTGCGTACTGAGGTGTCATTAGATAAAACCACAGAACATCCCTTTTTTTTTAACAGTTAAGGTTTTATGTGCAAGGAAAAGAAATACCAGCAAACACTTCTTGGCTCTTTTCCTTCATTTAAGTTCAGAGATCAAATGAAAAAAACTATTAATTCTACAAATTGAATACTTCCTTTAAAAAACAAAACAAAGTCTGAAGCTTTATTCCAACAAATATGCAACAGAAGGTTATTTCCTTTCCTATTAATTTTCATGTTTTTCATTCATCAAAATACTTTTTACTACAATTAATGTCTGAGTATACAAGAGTCCTGCAAGACTAAATATATCTGTAAATTAAAGGAGTCCCTGGAGTGTTCATCTTTCTTAATACACCTTCAACCAATGCCTAACATAATGATAATAAATGTTTATGAGCTTATTATCAGAAAAAATACAGACCTCGTATTTACAACTAAAATGATCTGATTGCTGCAGTTAGTAAAAGCCTGCAGAACTCTCCACAGTTCTGGAAAAACACTGCTTCTGCTGGAGGAGATTGATGCACCCTGCGATGCACAACGAGCAAAGTACATGTTTAGACATCGGCTCAAGCCTGAAGATTCTTCAACTACATTATATGTTTGGCAACAGATTTCTCTGTGCTGCCAACAGCAGGAAAGTGCAACAAAAATGCTCGCTGGCACCGTGAGACTATACATATTTCTTGAGTTAATTACTTGCATATTTGAAACAGTACTTTTGTGAGTGAAACAGTTTCCTCTAGATGTGCGTAGACGCTCTGTTGTCCATAGAGCTGGACCTGGACAGGTATCGGCTGGTGGTGCGGCCTTCCTCGCCCATCGCGTTCTCCATCTTTGAGAGCATGGAGCTCTTGAACTTCCTCTTGAAGTCATTCCCCATGAAAACATACAACACTGGGTTGAGAAAGCTGTTCGCTGCCGCCATACAAGTACCTACTTTGAGCCCGGCGGTTAAAATGGCATGGTCGTAGTTTTGATGGTTGACCTCCAGCAGGACGAACACGTGGTACGGCAGCCAGCAGATGAAGAAAGCGGCGACGAGCGCAGACATGACTTTGAAAGGTTTGTTGTTTTTGGTCATCCTGTTGGTTCGCAGTTTGATGATGATGATGGAGTAGCAGATGATGATGATGATGAAAGGGACGATAAACCCTGCGAGGAAGCGGCTCCATGCAATTATCATGTGACCGTGTTTGCTCTGTGTGTAATTATTGTAGCAACTGGTCCTACTCAGGTGAGTGCCAACATCTCGGAAGATGACAGAGGGAACGCTCAGTCCGATGGCGAAAAGCCAGGACATGCAAACAACCACAGACGCCTTTTGAACAGTGCGATGGTTCTGGGCCCAAACTGGAAACACGACTGACACGCAGCGGTCGATGCTGATGACGACCAGGAGGAAGATGCTGCTGAACATGTTGAGGAACATAATGGAGGGGGCGAATTTGCACATAAAGCGGCCAAAGATCCACTCCTCCATCGCCATGTTGGTGATGCTGAACGGGAGGAAGACGCAGAAGACAAAGTCGGAGATGGCGAGGCTCAGGTACCAGGTAGTGTTGACCGTCTTCTTCATCTTGAAGCCAGAGATCCAGATGACCAGACCGTTTCCAAAGAAACCCAGCAGAAAAATCACCACACTGACCACGAGCAAAGACACACACAAGACTTCCTTTAAACACGTCGACTGGTGATGAAAAACTGAAGACTCAGTTAGAGTGTAATTGCTGTCGTCAGTGTAGTTATAGTCCATTTGATATTCATAATCCTCCGCAATTTCCATTTTGTCTTCTATGAGATTTCTGTGGAGAAAAAATGCAAAACTTTTTATAACATTTGACATACAGTCATGGAGAAAATTATTAGACCATTGTTTTCTTCAATTTCTTGTTCATTTTAATGCCTGGTACAACTAAAGGTACATTTGTTTGGACAAATATAATGATAACAACAAAAATACTTCGTAAGACTTTAATTTAAGAGCTGATATCTAGCCATTTTCCATGGTTATCTTGATAATAATCAAAATCATTATCAAGAAAACCATAATAAGGTCCTTAATAACCATTAATTAACAAGTAATAAGGCATTGTTATCGCTTTAGATCCGGTAGTCGCAAAAAGCATAGTTAACTTATAGTTAACTTATAATAGATGAGCAATAAAGTATATTTTAATATCAATAAGCAAACAAAATAAGATTAATAAAGGCATGGCAAAGACATAATGGGTGGGTCATGGGTGTTTGTAATGCCATTATTAACACTTATATAAGCTTATAAACACACAATAATGTTAATAATCGCTAGATATCAGCTCTTAAATTAAACTCTTATGAGCTTTTTTTTTTTTTTTTTACAAAGCTTACTAAAGGAAAATGTTTTTGAATGTAAATTAACTCCTTTATGACAACAACAACAATGGCATACCTGCAGCACAGACCTTCCACTGCTGTCGACTCGATGGTGTCCAAAGTTTAGTGTCAACAGAGCTGTGCTGTTCCCTTTAGACTTGTTAGAAACATCACAACCCATCTGCTCAGCAATCAGCTGACAGGGTGTTTCTCAACACTTCCATCCCCTGAATACTTTCAGTACTGCATTTTGAGGTCTTTATGATGCTGACAAATTATATAGCATTTGTTTTGTGGTTGAGAAAACCCTTTGAAAACAAAACTCAAGCTTTTTATATCAAAGAAAAATGATTGTGCTATTAAAAGTATACAGTCATTTCCTGTTCTGTGGTTGGTTATAACAGAAAGTATATGAATACAAATAAGCCTTTATCTTCTTTTGCTGCCCTGTTTAAAAGAGAAGTGTGGGTAACGCTGTATAATAAGGTCCTTAATAACCATTAATTATCAAGTAATAAGGTGTTGTTCTCGCTTTAGATCCGGTAGTTGCAAAAAGCATAGTTAACTTATAGTTAACTTATAATAGATGAGCAATAAAGTATATTTTAATATCAATAAGCAAACAAAATAAGATTAATAAAGGCATGGCAAAGACATAATGGGTGGGTCATGGGTGTTTGTAATGCCATTATTAACACTTATATAAGCTTATAAACACATTAACATTAACATTACTTGTTAATTAATGGTTATTACAAGGACCTTAATATAAAGCGTTACCGATTTATTATATTCCAGAAAAGGCAGAATCTCCACGGCCGATTTCTCCAACACTTAGCAATCCAAATGGATAAAAATCACTACAGGTAAGAGTGTGAAGTGAACTGTGAAGGTGAACTGTTCCTTTAATCTGAAGCTCTAAAACTGTCCCATAGATCTGGTCCTATCCACCTGATATTTTGATGCCAGTTTTTTTTTATTTATTTCCTCATCAGGAGCTCTGATGTCATGTAGTATGTCATTGGTGTTTGTGATTCATAGGCCTTGGGAAAAAAATGCTAAAACTGAGGATGACTACTGGATATCTACACATTTTCTTTAGATTAAAAGAAATTAATTATTAATGGTTATTACAAGGACCTTAATATAAAGCGTTACCGAAGTGTGAAGCATTTTGTGATAGGCTCTGATGTTTCTCTTTAGGGGTTAAATGCACGCCGTTGGCCAGATGTACATGTTCAAAGCAGACAGAGGAGTGGGGCATGTAAAGCCAAAGTGTTCATTAAACCATAAAGCATTCTTCGGCAATAAACACACTGATTTTAATTTGATATTTCAGCCCCAGACTTAGCTGCAGATGTTTCTAATAACACAAAACAAAAAGCAACAGCTGCTGTAAATACAGGCCACAGAACATCGTTAGTGACTGAATCAGCCCTGTATGGCTGTCCTGCTTCATGATCAGCGAGGCAGATGCATCCGAGGCAGCAGCAAGAAGACAAGCCGCAGATGGCAAAGTTATTCAGTTTGAAAGATGTTATTATGACTGAGGAGGACCGCAGCATTCTCAAACATAACACTTGAGTCCTAAAAAAGAAGAAAATAAATGGATTAGGTTTAGTGGGACGGAGAGTCACAATCAGAGACAGACATTATATGAAAGAAAAACATACAAAAATATCCAGAAATGATAAGGGCCTCTCCGCAATACAGTTTTGGGGACTTAGAAGTTTCAGTGAGAGGCGACTGGGGAAGGGCCAAATAGCTACAACAATTGGCAGCTGCAGATGGATTCCATCGTGCCCTGCTGCTGGAGCTGATCCCAGCCTACTTACTTATTTATGGTAGAACCACAAATAATTTGTATCAACGAGAATATCCAAATAAACACAATCTGAAAGATGTGTGCAACACCAGATTGCAGCCTGAATGCAGTGCAGCTGTGCCTAGTAAGATTTTAGGTAACGCTTTATATTAAGGTCCTTGTAATAACCATTAATTAACAAGTAATAAGGCCCTTGTAAGTCCTTACAAGATGCTTATTAACATTATTGTGTGTTTATAAGCTTATATTAGTGTTAATAATGGCATTACAAACACCCATGACCCACCCATTATGTCTTTGCCATGCCTTTATTAATCTTATTTTGTTTGCTTATTGATATTAAAATATACTTTATTGCTCATCTATTATAAGTTAACTATAAGTTAACTATGCTTTTTGCAAATACCGGATCTAAAGCGAGAACAATGCCTTATTACTTGTTAATTAATGGTTATTAAGGACCTTATTATAAAGCGTTACCAGATTTTAGAGGTAGCAAATAGTGGTCTCACTAGAAGGAAATGGCTACTATGGGGAACACTATCACATATGAATAAAAGTGGGCTCAATGAATACACAACACTCTCAGCTTTTTTAAAAACTTTTTTTATGCAATTCCAAGACTATTTAGAGACCCTAGTATGCAGAAATATTAAAATACAGTAGGTGAAAATAAAACTGTATTGTAAAATAAACTGTACTGTGTGTAATTTGCACTGCATGAGAAGAAGTGTGCAGTTTTTGATTTGAAATGCATGTTATCAGCATAAAGTGGGCATGTATGTAAAGGCGAGAGTCATGGTTACTCATAGAACACATTTTCATTTAGCTATCATGAGGTCAGAGGGTACGGGACCCCTTTGAAAATGTCAGTTTTTGGAGTTGAATAATTATTTTTTAAGTGCCATGTTTCATGTTCAGTGTAGAAAAATAAAAAGCTTTTATTTTGTGTTTCCTCATGTGTCGTCATGTTCCTGTGGTGATTATTATAATAAACAAGCACATTTCTCATGTTCTGAAAATGAGCTCATGAGTGTAAATCCTGAAGCAGCTCTCCGGTAAATTATGAAATATTTAATTGCGTACAGCATACCCACCTGACCGATTTAGATGCATTTCAGCAAATCACTTTCACTGCAGAGGACACACAGACCTGCTGCCGGCCCGCAGATTAGATTTCCTAATGAAGGATGAGGTTATAAATAATCAAACACACTCAATAACCAGGTATTATGTTTCTCTCGGAAATGAGGAAATGTAGATTTTTGATTCATATTTCTGAAGAACTGAGAAGATTTTCACTTCCTACTTCTGCTCAAATATAAAGTTAAGAGGTAACTTGGATACAGCTGAATAAAGCATTTAATAATTAACAGCGCTGTATAAGTTGTGGAGTGTAGAGAAATCCCTTCACATGCATCTTTGAATTTGATCCATTCTACATTATAACATACAGACAGAGTTGAATGCATGACAGTGAGGTCGGCACAGTAAAAAATAAAAAAGCCATCCTTCAACTGATCAGTTGAACCTTTAAATACCAATGGAGCGTCCATTGAGAAACTTCAGCTTTGTTGCACTCAGACTTCTCTTTAGAGGAGGAAAGCTCAGAGGAAAACTCTCCTATGAGGAAAAATAAAGCACCACTTTATCTTTAATTGATAATGTTCAGCATTTCAGCAGAGTTTTATTGTAAAGTGGGGAAGAGCAAGGTAAGGTAGCTTTTTAAGGTGCAGATTGAAATCAATTAAATCGCCCTAAAAGGTAAAAATGCAAAGGTCGTCTCTAGAGCATGTGTTTGGTTTCTAAATCCAACACACTGACCTTTGAAATATTTTTACTTCCCTCTGAAGACACTAACAGTATTAAGGAGTTTGTTGTTGTTCAAGAATTAAATCAGTTACATGTATACAAGTTCATTTATACACTCAATGCAATCAATTCAATTATCATTTTCTTTTTCATTTCTTGTTGCATTTATGCCCCTTATGTTTTGTGAAATGCAATCATGGTGTTAAAACACGTATTTGAGTGTGTTTTTGTTGCTGATGATGCTTTCATTGAGCAATCCCAGGCTGCCTTACTCACCGACAGGATTTACGTACATACGGCTGACGTGGGAACAAACTGGTGATGTTTATTCTCAACATAAACCCACAACTAGAAATTTCTTCTATGAAATATAACTAGAGTTCCAGCTTTAGTTAGTAATTAATAAATCACTGTCTTTCCTGCTTTTTAAGGGTAAAATAATGAATCTTAGCTTTGAACATTTTGAGGAAACGAAAGCTACTATTTCTGTTGCTGTGACCTCTGATGTCACAGCTATAACTTCTCTGCTGTTTCCATGGCATCCCTGTGGTCACAATAATACCAGTATTAATCCATTTCCCCAGCTCTGCTGATGAATGCAGCTCACAGGCTGCATTACTCATCAATAGGCTGATTTTATGCTTTAAATCATTTGACCTCAAGGCCAGCCACAGTGTATACAGAATACCAGCACAGATGTATCCTGATTAATGAAACTTTTCTATATGAAAGACCTCTGGATACCAATCAGCCACTGTGTTTTTCAAGCTTTAAAACCCTGAAAACAAGCCGCCAGTAAACATTTATTCCTGCAATCAGCACTGGTCTCCACCGTCCTCGCCTGCAGGCTGATGGAGGGTCCTCTGACATACAGTATCAGCTTCCTCTTCAGCCAGCCAGTCAGCCATTTGAATTGTATTTTGAAGTAACTTGAGCTACATTAGTGTCTTCCGCTTAAAACCCATTATATAGATTAGAGCTGCACCAGTCAACAGCATAAATCTGCTTACCTAAAATCCACCTCCACAATGCAGATTAAAGTGGACTGAGTTTTTGAATCACAACGTCAGAAATAGCTAGTAATTGTGTTGAAATGATCTGTGAAACAAAGTGCTGTATTAACCTCAGGAAGTGATGTTGTAACTTCATACGTCTGAACTCCACCGCCATGCAGTTATTATTAGAAACGCGATGATTTTGCAGTGTTACTTGAGAGGCAAAGCTGCAACTCTCAGTTGGGCTGTAATAGTTTTCACAGCTGATAGTTTGGCTCTGAATATCACAGAGAATTAAGAGACTCACAGGGAAGTTTCTGAAAGTGGGGATAAACAAATGTCAAGATATATTTGCATATGTATATAATTGCACTCTAGTCTGACTGACTGCCCCTGTGGCTAATTAGAGCCTGTCATCAACACAGCTGCAAGTTAAGTAGGCAAGTCAATCACTCAATCTCAGTTCACTATGGTCCACAGAAAAATAGATTTTCTCTATTTGTGACATTAGTGCCTCTCAAAAAGGCCGGCAATTTGTTAATGTTGGCCTCAATAGGCTATTTTAAGCCATGCTAGCTGCACAGTGAAATGTTAGCATGCTAACATGTCATTATGCACTTTGAGGAAAAAGTCAAAATGTCAAGAAGAAAGTCGAAATACAATGTTGGGGGAAAAAGTCTAAATGTCTAAATGAATAAAGTCAAGTTTTTGAGTTCAGTAAAGTACACAAGTACAAGCTACAACCTGATTTCGGTCAATGCCCGACCCCCCAAAGGGGGCGCCAAAGATCCATGGGGGGTCGCGAAGCCCTCTTGATTTTAAGGGATGTAATATATCTAATGCGTTAAATATAGATGAGTCAGCATTAGTGGGACAAAAACTACTAAATAAGGGCTACATTAAACGTTTCATTTATTTAAATAGAAAAATCACTATAGAAAAGTTTAAAAATAAAGGCTATATCGTGAGAATAAGGACATGTGTAACATCCCTCCTGCAGTATACACAGGTAACCTCACCTAGTGGTAACCTCACCTAGCGGTAACCTCACCTAGAGGTAACCTCACCTAGTGGTAACCTCACCTAGTGGTAACCTCACCTAGTGGTAACCTCACCTAGCGGTAACCTCACCTAGAGGTAACCTCACCTAGCGGTAACCTCACCTAGTGGTAACCTCACCTAGCGGTAACCTCACCTAGTGGTAACCTCACCTAGCGGTAACCTCACCTAACAACAGAAACACAGAGCTAATGGAAAAATGGCGAAGCGTCAGGGAGACGAAAATGCTGAATATCTCAAAAAGAAAAAGAGAGGGTACCATGAAAGTCACATTGAGTTCGGCTTCATAGAAGCAATGGACAATGAGGGGGTTGCCAAAGTTTACAATGGTAAAAATGTGGGTCCCTCAAGAAAAAGGTTGGGAACCACTGATATAGAGGAAGCTGGAGAACCAAGAGAGAACCCACACTGACACGGGGAGAACATGCACTCCACACATAAGAGCCGCAGTCCGGAACCAGCGACCCTCTTGCTGTGAGTGTGTAAATCCGTTGCTGTTTTTTTTTTTTTCTTTATGTGAAGCACATTGTGTTGACAACAGAAATACGTTTTGTTCTTTCTTATTTTCTTAATATAATAAAAAAGAATATTAATATGCATTAAAATAACCCTGAGTACTGTGTGGCACCGTGGAAGACTTAATAAATTCATAAAAGAGTTGTAAACAAAACAAGATTTGAAATAAAGACATCCTGTGCTCAGTTAAATCTGTAGTACATTGTTTGGATTATTATTATTAATATTATTATTTAAAGTGATGTGGGGAATCCAGGAAAATCCCACTGTACTATATTGATGTCTGTATTGTATATCTACACCAGGAGGAAATTATAAACTTTGAGAAAATTGAGCTTGGATGAAGAGAGGCTCCAGCCATTAATGTTTATTTGTCTTGTGATTGTGTATAGACAAGGAGCAAAGGGGAAAAACAAGACAGCAGAGGACACACACATGCCCTGACATATGTGATCTCACACACACACACTCTCTCAGGAGGATTAGAGCTGACTGTTTGCACAGATGGACTAACATGGCTCCATGTTAAATCTTTACATTAACAGGATTTAATCCACCCAGACCAGCGGGAGGAGAAGAGTTCATCTAGAGATACATCTGTCATTTATACAGAAACAGAAACATTACCGTCCCTGATGTTATTTACCCACAATATGACAAAAATGAAATTCCACACAAAGATTTTTTTTTAAAGTTACTTATATAGAGCAGGTTTCTTCACGTTCACTTCTGCTAATACAAAAAACTCTCTACACATATAGTTCCCAGCTAAAGGGAGAAGTACTTAATGGGTTTTTCCACATTGCAAGTCTTGCTGTTCTGCCATTGTGTCAAACTAGAAATTTATGAGCTTTGACGAGAAGCTGACAGAGAGCAACTGCCTGTGAACTCCGCCGCAGGAGAGGAGGTTATGTGACACAGGAGTGGCCGAGGAGAAAACACTCAGGAGAAAAGTTGAGAGCTTAAAAGGCTGGAAAAGAGCTGCTACAGCGACCTTTGACCTCTTCGCTTTTAAAGAAGAATACAACTGAGCAGATCTGATGCCAAACGACAGGTCAGTCTGTGTCGGTGACCACTGATGGATCCTAATGCAGCCTGAGGGAAAGTAAAGTGCAAAACACAGGTTGAGCCCACAGCGACAACAAAGCTGAAACAACAGTTTTACAATAATGTAAAACTCATCCGGATGTAAAACTTTTCTAACATTTGTTTTTCATCCATTTACAAAACCAGCCTCTATCATAATTAAAATATAAATGTTTGATCTCCCTCTTAATAAATAAACTGAAAGCAGGCATTTAGGAATAAGATGTACTTATTAAGATGCTTACCATCTGGTTGAAAAAAATATGTAACATAATATCAGTATATTTTATATCTCACTGAGCACACATATTCCACACTGAAGCGTTTATTAGAAAACTACCTATCACATCAGGGAAATTGGGATAATGGGATCGAGCAGAAATGTCATAAATTATGCCGCAATGATAATCCAATATGGCTCTGGATCTGTGGTTTCATATGATCATCTGCACAGCTTTTAACCATCTAAATCCTGTTAGAGTGATCAGGACAGATGATATTGCAATGAAAAAGTCAATTAACAACTCTAATCCTCAAAGTGACCGAGGCTCATGATCATGGGATTTCTGCTTATAATCACAGTATCACACCACTGTGCTGTGCCTCCAAATTATGAATCAGTTAGATGGTAATAATCTGTACATCTGTGGCATCATATGAATCAGAGTAATAACAGGACTCTTACATGTTAATATGATTAAAATGTAAAGGCAATCATCAGCTGATGCAGCAGGTATAATGTTTACCTTGTTCACCATATTACTACCTGATGCAGTGACTGAGCAGGGACCCTCTACTACATACACTGTAAAAAAAAACTGTGTTGCATGCTACTGGGCCTAAAATAAAGCATATAGTGCCATGTATAAACACACCTAGCTATAGTACACACAATAAGCTATTATTTGAAGCTATTAAAATAATATTTATTAACCGTTTTGCTTACAGTGCAGAAATGTGCTTTGTGAACACTCAAAAAACAACAACAACTTCATTGCAGGAGTTGACATACCATCGTCTTCATACTTGTAGCATTCCTGCAAAAATGTTTATGTCTTATAGTGAGGAACAAAGAATTGTAAACCTAGGATAAACAACAATGTAAATATGTATATACGATAATAATATGGTTGGAAAAAGAAGAAAAAGAAGAGGAGAAAAAATAGATAAGTGTAATGATGTTCATACATATATACATAAATAATAGGGAAGAAAATAAATAAATATTTTTATAAAAAAACAACAACACCATTTCAGGGCTGTATATTGTTATATTATTTTTTTATTTGGGATTCTCCTTTTTAGTCTATTCATTCCTAAATTTAAATATTCTTTTTCTTGTTTTCTGATCTATTAAGTTATTTTTTTCCATTTCTACATTGCTATTTACTTTTGACTTCCAGCTGTTAAATGAAGGTGGAATAGGCTTTAACCAGTTTCTTGTTAATACTTCAGTACTTTAACCCAAGTAAAAATTTGACTGCCACTTGTATTGGAGTAATATTTGACTTTGACTCAAGTACTGGAGTTGTGAACTTTGTCCACCACTGGAAAAAAATAGCAATTGATTTGTGAGGCAGTAGACATTATGACTGACTATTATAATATTATATGTGTGTGTCGCTGCAGGCAGGCACATTTAAAAAAGCAATCCAATCTCAGGCTGGGAGAACAGCTCCACTCAGACAAAGTGATTAGTTTCCCCTGCCACAAAATCATGCATCCTGCATTTGCAAAGTCTCATAAACAAGTTACAAAACAGCTAAAGGCGAGCACTTTCAGGGGAGCACACATAAGTAAACATTGCCATCCGGTAGTATTGTGTTGTATTTAATCGTGTTATAAGGAGCTATAATTTTATTTTGTACGCCCCCCTGTACGTTACCAAAGAAACCAAACAAAGTCACCAGCAAGTCATCTCTTGGTGGGTGAAGAAAATAATGAGCTGCCCACAGTTGCTGAGTCATCGCTGTGTGCTGTAAGATATGCCTGTTAGTGCTGGAATTGATGCATTTGACAGAGCTGGCGGCTCGTACACCCCCTTCTCTGAGTGGCGCAGGCCAGTGTGGAAGTGAGATATAAGTGAAACAGCAAGAACCGCCTGAGGTAGGTTCCTGGTAATGACTGCTGCTCAGTGGAGACCTAATTATTTCTGTCTCCTGTCTTTCCAGCGGATCATAGTCACCCGCCGGACCTGCTGTGGCCCTTGAGCAGGTGACCAGCCTGAAGGGCCGGACCTCGAATATGAAGGAGAGCATCTAATCTGAAGATATATGCTACAAACAAGCAAAGACGCCAATGTTCAACACATCACCAAGACCAAAGATCAGATGTAAAAACCTGCCTGTTCATTCTACTGCCCCCAAAACAAACACAAATCATTGTCTTTGTTCAGTCATTCATAAAGGGTGTCTCTATGTGAAATGGCTCCCTTTAGGCCTTTGTGACAATGAGAAAGAGGACAGACAGCTAGGAGCACGGATTGAATAAATCATGTCCAGTCTCTACAGGCTTTAGGCAAGAAGCCACGTGGAAAAAGCATCCACACTACCTCCTGCAGCAATCATTCAGTAAAATTAATTATCCATGATCCCACTGGTTTATATATTGCTGCATTTTATGGACTCTCTGTAAGATGTAAGTTCAGTGAGCCAGCTTGGGTATATTCCTGCAGGAAGTCTTCATGAAGCTTGTGTATATGACAGACTGGAGGACAGCTTTTTAAGGAAATCCCAGATGAGACACATGAGCAGTAGCAGCAAGTGTTTGCAGTGTTTTGCAGCAAGGTTCACAAAAGAACTGAGCAGAAGAGTGGGGGCGGAGAACTAACAGCCTAAACAGACAACCTTATTGTGAAATCTGTGCTGGATGTACTGTAGTGAGCAGAGGACTCTCAAACCCCACTGGAGTACTCTGCCTGGACTACCTCGCAGACATTGATGTATTACAAAGCAAAGGTCAAGACAAGACAGGCGCAACTCAGAAAACTCGAAAGAAAGACGAGCCTCATGGTTAGTCTGTCCAGTTTAAAACGCCACATATGTAGGTTCGTAGTTAGCCATGCCCTCTAGGGGCCAAAGTAATTATGAAGGAAGCCAAGGCACAGTGTGAAAGCAGAGGTGAATGTAAGGCTACAGAGTATAAAGAACAATAAGGTACACTTAGGGTGGGCAGGAAAGGTGGTGAGAGGGTCAAACAAACACAAGACTGTGACCCAGGAGACGGCAATCGATTCCTGTGTGAAACCAAAAGTCAAAGTTGTTATTTGAGGTTATGTTACTTAGTTTCCCTGCATAGCCTGTGTATCTATTTCACTCCCGGTAGTCATGTTCATTTTTTTTATTTTATTTTTAACAGTCGTTATGCCAGTAGTTTTTCCCCAAGGCTTGAACAAATAGTTTTGGAGTATATACCTAATCATGCTGTGACCATTTCACAATCTTAAACCTGTGTTTCAAACTGAATGCCAACAGTAGGGGTGCTAATTTTGGAGATACACCTGTGGGTTGTATTTGAGGTTAGAAACTAAAAACTTATGTGGTTCGGAGGATTTACTGCTCATGCAACAATTGTCACATGTCAGGAAAACATTATTTTTTTTTAGCAGTTTGCATTCAGGTGATTTGAGTATTTAGCCATGATAGAAAGTGTTTTCTAGAATTTGAATATATGTAAGACTTTAATGCAAGTAAACATTATACTTCCTCAATGAAAAAAGCAAAACAAAACATGCATTGCAAGAATCTAACGACAAAAGGTTATTTCGCAGAAAAAAAAGCTTAATTTGCATTATTTTACTTTGTTGCACTGTTGATTGCAAAAAAATTAGATTTGTTATTATTACTGCATTTAACTGTCAATTGTGTGGAGTGATGTATATTTTAATATTGACCAAAAAAAAAACAGTAGTTGTAGCCATGGTTTAAATGAAGTAAGTTAACTGCAAAGTTTTTTAAAGCACCATACGTTCTTTTAGCCTGGCTAAAACCAGACTAATCACAAATGAGATTAGTCTGGAAACCAGCCATTCATTTCTCCATAGAAGAGGCGTGGTTTACAATAGTCCAGAGCCATTGATTGGGCGATACGAATGTTTATCAAAAGCGTCTGTACATAGCTCTTAGCCAATCGTATCAGTTATTACAAGATGACGTATGTAGAGCGACAGAAATTGATGTTTACATAGCCAGACTAGCCCATCTCTACTTTGAGACTAAAATGCTGATTTCTGCTTCTGCAATGTTTTTCTGCAGCATGTTGTGGCTCTGGCTGCTCACAGTCTACCGGCAGTGTTAGTGTGTGTGTGTGTGTGAGAGAGAGAGAGAGAGAGAGAGAGAGAGAGTTGCTTGCTGCTTTGCTTCTCCAGTTCTCTTTCTGCAAGATTATTTATTTTTACGCCTTATTTCCCCCTCATGTCATTCAGCCACACACATCCACTGATTTTATGGGCAATAGACGAGCTGCTGCGGGTCACTCGCCGGCTCCGCTGTCCCCCGGCTCGTATCGATCACCGGCGTTACAGCAGTTAGCGGTAGCGGGGCTAGTTGGTAGATTAGGCTTTTGCCAAATCCTGTCGGAAGCAAGGCTAAAACACCCTTTTTCGTGGTGAAACAGGAGTGTAAAATCAAACTTTCGCTCTAAACTATTGAAAACGCCGTCTACAGCTAGATCGAAAGAGAGTTTCGCGTCTGCTGCAGCCATGTTGGATCTGTAAGAAAACTACAAAACTCGTCTCGCCGTCCCTCCCCGTTGGATTGGATTCCTAAAACAGGGCTAAGAAACGGTCGTATTTGCCAGACCGCCTGCAGGTTCGAAATCGAGCGTGCAAGGCAGTATGGGAATACCCAGGCTAACAGTCTTTCATGTCCTTCTGTAGAGCCAACAGAGGAAACTTCAGCATCCCAATGTGACAGTGTTGTGAACTGAGGCTCCTCCTGCTCCCAGTGCAGGACAGCTGTAAGGACAGAGCTCCAGTAATTACCTGTTTGATACCTGGGGAGGCAGCCACATGCCTCCGTTTTCCTCTGACCTCCTCTGACGACAGCAGAGGGGAGTCTCAGCATGCACTGAAGGAAAGGGGGAGATGGAGGAAACATGAAATTACTGTTGTTGTGACACAGGGAAGTTAAAGGCTGTGCACTGTTATCATGTTGCAGGTGTTTAAATCTCTCTGATTTCCTGGAGGAGCTTCAGGACAGGCTGTCCTCTGCTCTTCTCACCAGAGAGAGAGAAAAAAGACAACCTGACCTCCCAAATCGTCTTGTAGCATCACTTGTCAGTCTGCCAATGACGGTGTGGGTCGTGCATTTCGGCGCAAACCCTCCTTTTAGATAGGTATTTTGGATGCTGACAGTCGAGGACAGTTGTTGCTCCCTGTGCAGCTCTCCTTCACGCTGTCATCCATTTTACGGCCCCCTCATCCCTCTTTTCTGAGCCATCCATACCCAGAAAGTGGAAAGAGAGCCACCATCCCTCTCCCTATAACAAGATCCTCTATCTCTGACACCCAGCTCTGTCACCCAGAACAAAGCCTCTTCTCAGACAGAAAGGCAAGCAGGCTGACGGCTCCGCAGAGGCTGGAGAGAGGAGCACGAGCCGGTAGGGGAGGAGGCGAGGCGCCTGTGCCAGAGGGATTTATTTCCTGCCCTGACAGGTCGCTTTTTTTCCAGGTGGGCAGATGGATTTTCTACCTCTTGAAGCACAGTTCCAGCAAGTAGTAAAAAGACAGGGTGTTATTTTAATAGTCTCCGACAGGTCATCTCTGGAGTGTGCTTCAAGTTAACGTGTCAGCTGGCGTGAGGATCATACTGATGCATGTAGCAAGCTATTCTTTTATAAAACTGCAAAATATTCAGTGGAAATTGTTGTTTTTCCCCCCACGCAGTTTAATGAGAAAGCCTGTAATTCATGTTCCATGCATCACAGTCATTTAACAACACTGATACAGAGATAAAAGCATATGCATTAAAGATAACAGACGCCTAACCTTTCATTACTGTTCCATTCTGATAATAATCCCAAAGTGACATGAGGCATTTAATTGCATAAACACAGCAAAAACAGAATTAGCACTCATCAATGATTTTCACTGCAGACTAAGTTTTATCTGTTTCCACAGCTGAAGGGGTTTTTAGCTCATATGAGCATATGCCAGATGGGCATAGAATTAGTCCACAAAATGACCCGAGGGCCGTTCATTCCATGCCATCATTTCTCCTTCATCAGTCGCCCATTCTGCCATATTTGTCCTTGGTTTTCAACTAAAGCTGAGTCTAAACTCAATTGTTGTGCAGCCTCATATTGAGAAGCAGCAAATATATCACTGCTGTGGTGCAAGGAACTGGACGGCTGCCAGATAACAAATTGATTTCTCACACCAGTTTAGCATCGATTTATTTGAGGAACCCTCAGTTTAAGGAATAAATATTTTAATTGATTTCCATCTCACTTTTAATTTGATAAAAACTAGATTACAATCATAAAGTCAGCTTCACAGGAGCCTTGAAATGCAAATTGACTTTTTCAAAACAACAAAAGGCAATTAAATAATTCAAAGAAAGAAGAAAGCGAGAAGTTAGACGGTACTTCCTCAGTTCCAAGGGGCACTATTTAAAAGCTAGGTTAAAAATAAATGATCAAAATCAAAGCAGAAGAGGTTGCGATTTCATATTTTAAGTATGTAGCATGGCCTAAAATCCAGCAACACTGGATCCTACATTTCCCACAATGCAACAGCTGACACCTTCTCATTAGTCTGATAAATATCCATGTCTTTTAATGCCTGCATCTCTCAATTACTGCCAGTTTATAACTCATTTATAGCAGTTTTCTGTTATAAATGTGAAGTCCTCAAACCCAAGATGAGATGACATCACCATGACACCACCAGGCTTACTTTCTCAGATTTGACAAAGCTCCTCCAGAGGCACAGAAAACATTTCACATTTCACAAAACCGTTTTTCACCAGCTTCGAAGTGCTGGTCATGGTGAATAAACTAACACCTTGCAGGACTGGTGTTACGAACCTCCACAGGGGTGAACAGAATCAACACTGCCTCAACAAAACCTGGACCTTATGACCTTAAAGTGGTAGTTCAGATTTATGGAAGCGGGGTTGCATAATGTACTCATCCACAGTGAGTGTAATACTGTAGCTGGCATACAGCACAGACGCTAAAAACTGACACAGAAGCTAAGCAAATGTAGTGCAGCAACAGCAAAATATCTATATCAGTATAAGTGTACGCCATCTTTATAATATTTTCACTGTAAGGTGAAATTACTGTATTTGCAATGTAGTCTGGTGGCTTTAATCTGAACCATCCCTTTAAGAGAGTTAGTAAAGGTTGTATCCCATCACCACAAAGAGATGTGAAAACCTGAAGACCTAAGATTTGGAGAGATTAATACAGACGGTACAGTCATCATTCACCTGTTTCCTTGTGTCTCAGCATTTTCTGTTTTGCCAAAATGCTTTCATGCACAGTGGCTGTTGCCAACATTTCAATTTGCTGCTAGAATTCAAACAGTTTTGGCAGATGTGATGATTAGTTTTTCAGGCATTTTCTGCATGATACTATAACATAAGAAGCTAATGCTCACATTCACACTGAGCACCAAAATGAAGCCAGAAGCCTTCGTAGGCTCCCCGGTTACCTGATCTAAGATACATGATCCGACCCTTTCTGTGCGGTTCTTGAGGCCAGAGTTTGAAGTGGATGATAAGTCCATCCCCCAGAGAAGTGCAGTCTTTCTTTCATGAGTAATGGTCTCACTGGAGAGAGGTCTGAAGGAGGTCTGAAATTCTCTTTTGACATGAGGTGTGCTCTCGTATATTAATAGGAAATACCATTCTTTTGTGCACTTGTCCTCTGTATATGGGCTTTCTGCTGGGTCTAAGAAAGCATATTTTGAATGTTTTTCTTTATCTGTGATGTTAGATCAGTAAAATAGCTAATAAACATAAAAATATACTGATCATGTTATCCGGGTGAATGTTTTGTTTTTGTTTTCCTGTTCTCATCGTAACGAGCTGTAGGTCAGTTTCATGCATTATGGAATAAAAGCTGTTTCCAAGCCAAAAAGCAATATTAAAAGTGTCTTGGTGCAGTGGAAAGATTATACAGCACTGAGTCTGATTTGAACCCCAGATACACTAAATTCAGAGTGGGTATCCCACAGGCAGCAGTAAGTCGCCCTTCCCCTCTTCAGTTAATCATTCGCAACATGCTGATTAAATATTTCCCCAGAGGTTTCTTTCTTTCTTTCTTTCTTTCTTTGAATAAGTAATAAATGTCAACACACTCTTGGCCACTGTTACTTTGCTTTGAGAGCTGTGGGATAAAGCACATGAATAGAAGCAGTAAAGAAAAAATAATGCAGCTCAAGCATGGCTGCTCCATTATCCTTCAAGGTGAAATTGCTGTGGGTCAGAGCAGCACAGAGGGACTCTGTGGTGGTAAATGAGGTTAGTGTGCGGCTCCACAGCTCACTGGGAGTTCACTGTGCAACATGACTTGACAAATTCTAAACCCCAAATTTCAGACAGACCTATTAAATCTGTAACGCCGCAGAAAA
Organism: Centropristis striata; assembly: GCF_030273125.1. Taxonomy (NCBI): domain Eukaryota; kingdom Metazoa; phylum Chordata; class Actinopteri; order Perciformes; family Serranidae; genus Centropristis; species Centropristis striata. The sequence continues at coordinate 10,710,699 of NC_081523.1, forward strand.
TCATCAACATGGTTGTTCATTCATAAGTTCCTCTGCACCCTCTGTGGTGGCAGCGTGTTGCTGCAGAGTCTCAGGCTGTGTGTGAATATCAGCTATTTAGAGCCGATAGCCTGCCATCTGTTGAAGATACGTCTAATAGTGTTGGCTTTGGCACATCGCCAGGAATCAATCCTCATCACCATAGGCTGTTCCCTGGTGGTGGAAATGTCCGTAAAGGCAATTTCACTACAAATAGAAAATGCAAATAAAAGTACAAAAGCTTTAAAACCTAACAAAATGGAATGACATGAAGGCAAAATATAAATAGAACTGAAATATTATTAAATGTTATTAGAAAGAGGCACCACATGAGAGTGAGGGGGAAGATATGGATCTTTCTACAAAGCTTCATAAAAACAGAGATTCCTTTTTATTGCATTCACAAACTGGGTTACATAAGAAGAAATCTTAATGAAAATGATTTTGAGGCCAAGAGAGCTACTGCAGTCTTCAGAGAATATGCTGTACTATGACTATGGTGTTTGCATAACAGAGCAATGCTGCCCTCTTCTGTTGGTTAGTGCATTTGCATACAAATGGAAGAGGAAGGACAACTGGCAGCAACGCTGGAGCTGCATAATCAAAGAATGCTGAATAATTTAAAGTGCCATAGCAAAAACACCTTTGTATTAATTTCCGTAATGCAAATTAAGGTAAAGTAGATCAAACATCTTTTTTTCCACTTCCCAATCCCAGAAAGTGTGTTGGCAGACAATGCCATGCACAATTATCCTAATATGAATATCCTCCTTTCCTTTAATAATGAATGACAATAAAAATGTGATTAGGCAAGAAAGTATTAATATATCTGTTTTTTATAGCTAATTAACTATGTTAATTATGGTTGTAGTCATGGGAGGTGGAATTGAGTGGCTTGAAGTGCAAGAAGTGTTCAATTAAAAACTGTGGGGTTAAAGAAAATACTAGCACTGTCCTGCTCCATATGGCTATGTGCACCACCTTTTTAATTGTGCTGGAAATGTTGTAAGAACAACCTGACACAGTGGGCCTCCTGACAAATATAGTCATAAACTCTGGGGTTGGAAGAGACACACATTTAGAGCAGTCTATTTCAGTATTTAAGCTCTCAGTTGAAGCAGCTGTAATGGGACTTTTTGCCCAGAGTGATAAAACATGAAGTAAAAGCCTTTGCAGAGACTGCAAGGGAGTTCAGGATTAGGGGTCAGGGTTTTGGTTAGTTTCTTGGTATCCTGACAATCACAGGCAGTGTCATGAAAAAACTCAAATGCAGTGCTGAAACTGCAGCCTAACACAAACTCAGGCACATCCCTGAAGTCAAGAAATAACCTTAAAAACCAAACATAACCATTTCATTGGTAAAGAAAAGGTAATCTTGAAACAGAATAGAAAGTAATTTAAGTGTGGGGATACACCTTAAAAGTGAAAATATAGAAATATTAGGTTAATCATTAAACAGAAATCTACAGTACGTGGATTGAAATAAAAAAAACATCTTCAAAGGTGTATAATTGTATAGTATACATGGAAATAAAAATTGATGGGAAAAAAGGCAACGTATATAATTTTACCCAAAATAAAGCACATGCTGTACAGTGTTTTGCCTGAAAGGCTAAACGTAGGGCACCAATATAATACTATTAGCCAATCAGAAAGCGTTACGAACACTTTGTTGTATTGCTCTGTTTACAGCCAATCAGCATCGCTCTTCAATATACTGCTGACCAATGATATGTAAGGATGTTCACACGTTCAGACTGAGGAAGTCGATGATGTGTATTTTGTACACAGCTGTACACTTAATGGAGAACAAGTTAACAGCCGTCCAGCTTTTAATGTAACGTTGTCGGTGTTTTGGAGTTTCAGCGACAGCTCGCGAGCTGACCTAGTTATCGTTAGCTAACTTACGAGCTGTAAAAGTTTTGTACCTGAGCTGAATTTCCTCGGTAGTGTAAGTAGGTACCAGCTGTCATGTTGCCCGGGTTTTCTCTCCTGTCAGCCGCCCCTCGGCTCTCCTGGCGGGGGTGGATGTCCGCGGGCAACCGTACCACCAGAGGATGGAGGGTTTAACCGGGGATCAACATGGCTGCTGTGACGGTGTGTCGTGTCAGCGGCCGTTTCCTCGGAGGATGGGGCCCGCTGCTGTGTGTCCTCCTCGGCTCTCTGGTGGCCGTCCTGATGCCCCTGGTGGGGCTGGAGGACCACCAATGCTGCGCCGCCCTGAAGGGCTTCGCCCAGCTCCGCTGCCAGCTGTGGGGGAGCCCCGAGCAGCCTCCAGCTGTGCAGTCTACCAGCCTCACTGTCCCCTTTACTGCCCTTGATCTGCTGCCTCTGAGGTCCAAGCCGAGCAAAGGTACAGGCGAGAAAAGATGTATTCATTAACAGAGCTATTCATCTCAATATATTATTAAATAATGTTACAACAAGATTAGATGTTCAGTACAGCATAAGTAAAAGCCATCTTAATGTCAATTCTCAATGTATTTTGACTCTAGAATTGTCAGTGTTGGTATTCAGTGTAAAATACAGTTGATCACATACATACTAGAAGGTCCTCAATACGATGATGTTTGTTTTCACTATTTCCCACCCCTGTTGTTGAAAACTTATATCCTCTTCACTTGTTGCTGATGACTCTGTCCATGTTGTGCTTGCAGAGATGGAGCTGGAGGCCAAAGCATCGCTGCAGCTGGCTCTGGAGATGAAGAAAGTGGGCAAGAGAGAGAAGGCTCACAAGCTGCTGGTGCATGCACTCAGCATGAATCCAGACTTTGTGGATGCCCTAACGGAGCTGGGGACGATTCTGGAGGAGGAGAAGGATGTGGTCCAGGCCGACCACCTCTACACCAAGGCCTTGGCCATCTCACCATGTAATGAAAAGGCTCTAGTGAGCCGGGACCGAACTCTTCCCTTGGTGGAAGAGATTGACCAGCGCTACTTTAGCATCATTGACAGTAAAGTGCGCCGGCTTATGTCCATTCCTAAAGGCAACTCGGCACTCCGCCGGGTGATGGAGGAAACCTACTACCACCACATCTACCACACGGTGGCCATCGAAGGCAACACACTCACTCTGTCTGAGATCCGTCACATCATCGAGACGCGTTATGCCGTCGAGGGGAAGAGCCTGCAGGAGCAAAACGAGGCCATCGGTGTGGATGTGGCCATGAAGTACATCAACACCACGCTGTTATCCAGAACAGGATCTATGACTGTCAGTGACATCCTGGAGATTCACAGACGGGTACTTGGCTACGTCGACCCTGTGGAGGGAGGGAGGCTGCGCACCAACCAGGTGTTTGTGGGCCACCACATCCCTCCACACCCTCAGGACCTGCAGAGACACATGCAGGAGCTGGTTCAGTGGCTCAACTCTGACGAGGCCCTACAGTTGCACCCTGTGGAGTACGCCGCTCTCGCCCACTACAAACTGGTGTACGTGCACCCTTTCGTAGATGGCAACGGACGCACGTCAAGGCTGCTCATGAACCTCGTACTCATGCAAGCGCGATACCCACCGATCACTATTCGCAAAGAACAAAGGGCTGAGTATTACGCAGCTCTAGACACGGCCAATGAGGGTGATGTACGGCCTTTCATCCGCTTTATAGCCAAATGTACAGAGATGACATTGGACACGTTGTTGATTTCTACAACAGAGCACGCTGTGGGGCTGCCGGGCACCAGCCACGACCAAGCATGTCCCGACTGCAAACAGACCATCCCGATTCACAACTGAGCTGGAGACAAGAGGAGACTCTAAAAGCTGTTTAATAACAATCCCGTCATATAACAGGCTGAAATGCCTCGTCTTTCAGTCATAATCCTACCAGTATCACCCCCTTGCTTCAGGTTGGGTTCTAGACCTGCTGAATTAATTGAAGCTGCTGCAGGATATCCACTTGATATCTTAAGTTAAGGTTTGCTTTCAATGAAAAGAAAACCCTTTTCCAAGTTTTAGTTTGTAACCATGTTCCTATAGGAGTGTTAATGAATATCAATTTCCATCAGAATACGATGTGAAGTTTTGAGTACTGGTGATGTGAAAAGGGAAGAAAGCTTTCTGAGCATGATGTTTGACCTGAGATGCTTCAGTGTGGCTGTGTGTGTATGTTAATTATCTATCTTTGGGATGAAGGTCATAACACTGTAAAGCACTTTCATGTTTTATTTATTTTATTTTAAAATAAAAGTGTTCTATTAACTTTCATTATGTCTTTAGGCTATAAAGTGTTTGAGAATGAACAACGCTGGGAGTGTCGTATTGGGATCAAAGATGATTTACATGACTTTATTAAAACAACTTTTAGACCAGAAAAAAATACATGACTTTCTTTTTTTTTACAGGACCCCAAAACACAATGTAGAAATTGGTAGATAATAAGCAGGTAAATAAATACTGTGAACACCAAAAAAAATGCCATTTATTACTTACCTCTCTATACCAAATTCAAAACATTGACTATAGAAATTATACAAAACAACAGCAATGCACAGACACCACCTTTTAGTATTGGACATAAAACAGAAGGTGACTTTAGAGACCAACATATTTAGTTTTTTTTTTTTGATTAGGCCACTGTGGTGAGAGCGAGACATATAGCTTGTATTCCGTCTGTTTGAAAACTTAGATTTATATTTATTACAAACTATGGTGACCTTTTTGAAATGAGCATACTGAACACTATTTACACAAACAGAACTGTTAATATGAAAACAAGACAAGCGGACAAATGGCGACTTCTGACGTGAGGGATGGGAAAACTGCATAGATTCTCGTTTTGAGAAGAGATGCAGATGTGTAGACGACGGCAATAATCTCTTTACACCGAAAACATAAGAGCTGTCAGCCGAGTGTGGCTCATTTCAAAGTTCATTCAGCGGGTGAGATCAACTCTCGCTATTACAAAGAAAACCGGCTCCAAACCACATTTATAAAACTGAAGTTCCAGTTTATAACATTCTAAGGATTCACTTTCACAGTGTAACACACAACAGAGTCCACATGTACTTTCTAGCATTTAGTTATCTTTTTTTAACACCTTAAAGTGATTAACGTCTTCTCTTACAGCAATGGCCTCTTGCACGGCTGCAAGTAATACATTCTATCGATTATTCCCATGATTTTTTTCTTAATTGTTTGGTCTACAACACTTGAGAAAACTCACAATTTTCTAGAGCCTAAGCTGACTTCATTAAATGTATTTTTTCCTGTTAATAATCTTAAACCCAAACACATTCTGTTCAACAAAAATTAAGAAAAGCAAACAATTCTCACATCTGAGTTTAGAGCTGCAACTAATGGTAATTCTTTTTGTTTGGTCTATGTCAGAAAATAGTGGAAAATGTCCATTCCAGCTTCTCAAAGTCCAAGACTCTTTAAAGATTTTGTTTAGTTCAAAACTCAAAGACATTCAGTTTAATGTGATATAAACCATTAAAGCAGGAAATCTCCATATTTGAGAGGCTGAAACAGCATTTTCTGCAATTCCAACATAAAGATTTATTTCTCTGTCCATCAGCTACTCATTAATGGATTAACTGTTGCAGCTCTATCCAAGATGCCCAAAATAGAAATTTGACTTAAAAGATTAATGATCAAAATAGTTGTCAATTATTTCTTCATTAGCCACCTAAACTGTTGGGCAAGCAGCCAATTAGACAAATGTCTTCAGCATCATTAACAGTCTGCTCACATGTGCACTCTTGAGTTTTACAAGCTGAAGAGGATGTGGTTCATTCTCTCGCTCCAAAGCACGTTTATCTAAAACAATAGAAGATGTGATGATGGATGTTTTTACCCTGAACAGAGAGGTCACATTAACAGTGATGAATGAAAACAGAGAAAGTATACTAAGGAGTTCTGTAAATACTAGAACTGATATTAAGCATTAGCAGTGACATATAAGGGCAGATTCCATACTCCAATAACATGCCCTCAGGCCAAGATAAATCCAGTTAACTATTACTAATTGAATGGACCCTATATAGACTCCATAGCATCCTAATACTGATGATTAACAGCAGATGGTATTATGTAAAAAATAATTACTTACTTGTACTATACAGTCAGAAAAAGTCATTGCTAGCTTTGTCAACTTTGTCTTCAAGAGGTCAAAATAAGTCGCACAACAAAAACCCTAAAGGTTCCCTAAAAACATCTGGAGAATAAGTCTTTTTTTTATCACTGTAGAACGTCCAACTTCTGTACACACACACCATCTATATTACACCACATCTTAACTTTTGCATATAACCCTTTTAAAACAATATTCACGAGGCTGGCTGTTTTGAATATTTAGAAAAAATACTCTCGCATATTCTTCTCTCGGATTTCTTTCACATTACCCAACAAAAGAAGACACTTTGCAACATGAGGCATACAATTTTAGATACAGTATATTTACACACAAATATGATACACTTTTCTTTCTCTTATTTTTTTTTATAAAATAGCTGGCCAGCCACCTTCAAACAAACCAAAAGAAATCAATCTGTCACACTGGTGAAAAGTCTTGGTTGAAAAGGTTTTCCGATGGAGGGCAGGAGCTCGGCGATTAAGGCAAATCTCGCAGAACGGATGATGAGAACAAGACTGAGATTAAAGGGAGCCGGGGTAACCAATTACAGAAGAAAAGAAAAGAAAAATAGAACCACCGACACTAATTTGTAAGGACACAAGATGGCTTTCAGTGTGAAGGCGGTCATAGTTCTCTCGCTCGTCTTCTCACTTACTGAGAAGCATCCTGGCAAAGTCTGAATTCGACAAAGGTTTCGTCTCTCCGGCTGCGTTCGCTGCTGCTGCGCTGGATGTTGCTGGCACCTGCTCGGCCGCGGTCCCGTTCTCCACTTTACCCGCGGGCCCACTTTGTCGGTGCAGGGAACGGGGGAGTAATGAGAGCTGGGTGCGTCCTCTTCCTCTCCTGGAAAAGCAAACAACAGCTTGAGACTTTGAGTTTTGAGACAGATTTGAGACTTTCAGAACATTTCAGTTCGCACGAAAATAGAAGTGCGTCTGTAAACTTACGCTCCAAAGACTTGGCGAGGCATCAAGTCCGTTGTGGAACCGGGTTTATCCATCATACTTCTGCGAGGAGGGTTACTTATAGCAACAGAGATGTTCTTGTCCTCTACGTCCATGCCGTCCATTTTCAGGACTGCCTGAGAAGCCTGGGCTTCATCTGCAAACTCAACGTACGCCAGACCCTGCAGAGCCACGCAGCCAGAGAGGGTTAAACACATCAACATCTGCACGGTCATAGGTGGTAATCGTTAGCTTAATCAGGTTGACTATTTTTAGCCAAACATCTGGACAATGCCCTTTGTAGCTCACCTTGGGTTTTCCTGAGCGATACGTGACCAGACGAATATCTTTGATGGTTCCGTGAGGTTTGCAGATTTCTTCCAGTTGCTCTTTAGTGCACGAGAACGGCAGCCCGGAGATGAAGATTTTGTGTCTCTCCAAGTTTGTGTTGTACTTGAACACCTACAGGAGCAACAAGTTACATTTAGGACTTTTTAAGACCTTTGTAATACCACAGAATTCGGTTTAACACCTGTTTTACATTCACACTGGCCAAAGTGTGATGGAAAGAGGAATATAACAACAATTCATTATGATATAATTAACTGAATGTGCCCTGGATAAGTGGCATAACATGAACAATTGGATGGATACACCAATTAAAAATGTTTAACTAACTTAAATTCAAGGCAATTAAATATCTAAGAGGTATTTAGAGATCAAAGATTATTTATCCCTTAAAGTATTTTTCAAATATTTTTTATACTTTTCTAGACCAGCGAATACTTTGATTATAATAAAAACAAACACGTTTACCTTAAAGTCAGGATTTTTGCTTTTGTCTACACAAGGTGACACAAACATGGGCCTTCCCTCCACCTCTTTTCTGTCCAGCTTCAGGGCTTCGGGGACAGACACTGGGGCTTCGAACTGTACATAGCAGTAGCCTTTGAAGGTCCCTTTGTTGCCGAAGACAGGGCGGATCTGTTTGATAGGACCACAGGTCTCTAACAGCGTCCTGAGCTTTGCCTCTGGCTCCTCCAGCGTGTATGCCAAGTTGCTGATGAATACGCTGCTGTTATCGTTGCGAAGCTCCGGCTTGTCGTCGTTCTGCCTCGGGGCGTCGGCCGCGGCTCCCTGTGGTGCTCTTTTATTGCCGGGTGGAGGAGGCTTATAGCCGGGGGGAGCAGGCCTCCCAAAGAGTCCGGTCTCGGTCTCCATGTACTCCTCTGTGTTTTGGTCCCCGTTTCCTCGGTGCCTTTTAGGAGCTTGATCTGTCACAGAGGGGAGGGAACAATTATTGACATCATTCTGTCAATGGAGTCTGGTGGCTTTGTAGAGATCATAGACCAACTTCAGTTTCCATCACATAAGCTTGTTTGTACGGAAGCGCATTGCATTCACTGGATAAAAAAAAAAATAGACACCTTATCTCATAATTACGAGATCTTTTCTCGTAATTATGAGATCTTTTCTCGTAATTATGAGATCCTGATCCCTTACGGGGGACAGCGTGAGATGCATGCACAATACAGACGAACAGTGTCTGCTAAGAAGCACCAATCCTAACAGGTAGCATATCAAAATGACGGGGAGAAACTCAGCTAAAAGCCATTACCAAGCATTGCCACCCAAACCAAACATAGTTCAATCCCGACGAAATGATATGGGTATGTAACAAAAACACGAAAACGGGGCATGTTAACTTTAGTGCTTCTGCTACTTTCACCACTTCAACCAAACCACACAAAGAAAGAGAGCGACATCCAGCACGTCAGACTGGGCTTTCCGCCTGAACAGTCCTAACGACTTGAGATGCCTGCGCAGTGTTGACATACTAATATTAATACCATCCTCATTTTTAAGAAACATCAGTATTTCTCAGTGTCTCAAACCGAGAAGGTAGTAGTAGCAGATTAACTGCGATAGCACCATCATTGCCACTGAGAGAGGATTTACAGACGTTTCCTTTTTCTTTATCGAGAAAAGATCTCGTAATTATGAGATCAGGATCTCGTAATTACGAGAAAAGGTGTCTATTTTTTTTTATCCAGTGAATGCAATGCGCTTCCGTATGTTTGACAGCAAAGTAACATCATGAAAATATGTTAAATATAGTGTACACTGAAATTGAGATTTTTTTTTTGGTGGTTTCGCTGCAGCCCTTGTCTACAGCAGTACCCTGCTTAGCTTCTGTGTCAGTACTCCTGCCTACTTCTCCAAACTGGCATGCTGACTGCCATCTACTGTAGGTAAAGTACCTCAAACAACCCTTATTAAAAAAATCTGAATTATGCCTTAAAATAAATAAATAAATATATTACAAAAATGATCTTTGTTTACCCGAGTCATCATTCCATTCATCGTGATAATCGTCTTGCTCTGCTTTCCTCTTTTCTCCAGCTCGACTTCCCTTCTGAACCTTCTTGTGAGCCTTCTTGTCTGCCTTGGTCTTCCGCCGCTGATCAGCTCTTTCCTCCTCTTGGCGAGCCAGGTTGGCTTCTTTCTCAGCCACCTAACAGATGGCCAGAACATGGTAACGTTAGCCAAAAGCAAGATAATACACCTGTCCAATACAAAGCTGATATGTGCTCCTACCTTTGCCCGTTGCTCATTAATCCTGTTTAGCCGGGTCTCTGTTTTCTGCACAGCCACATCCCAGTCCTCCAGAGAACCTGTAGGTGAGCACACAAAACACAGAGACATGCTATAAATCAGGAAAAACGTCTTTATTTTTATGTTATGTTGGATTTTTTTTAAACAGTGGGACTCACCTTCCACCCTCTCGAATGTGAGCAGGACTTCACTCACATGCTCGGGGTAGTCTGAGGTACACTGAACTGCTCTGTGGAGAGCTTTCCGACAGTGAACAGGGTCTCCATAAGACCTATGGATAAAGGACACCATAAGTATTGGTTAAAAATGAAATCACTTCAATTAACCTCTTCCCCCCCACAGACACTGATCTACAGACCTTTCAAGGTTATAGTACTCCAGCCACATGTTGGCATATTTAGCGTTCCCTTTGGTCATGATGGTGTCCCACAGTTCTCTGGCTTTTTGGATGTTCTTGCAGTGGAGGGCCTGACAGGGAGAAAAAACTCAAATTATCAGATGTTCATTTGTGCAGACCATAGAAAAAGAACAGGACGAGGACAAACATTACTACTGAAATCGATGTATCTGGTTGGTCAGAGCGATGGCCATTTCTATGTGTATAGTTGCGAGTGATGACCATGTACACTCACCGGCCACTTTAATAGGTACAACTGCTTGTTAACGCAAATATCTAATCAGCCAATCAAATGGCAGCAACTCAATGTATTTAGGCATGTAGACATGGTGAAGGTGACCTGCAGAAGTTCAAACAGAGCATCAGAACAGAGAAGAAAGGTGATTTAATCCATTTACGCCGGGAAAGCATTACCGCATTTCTACCATTGAAACCGGGAGCGCTGTTGCGTTACTCTATCATTAAGGCCGGGACAGCGGATATGTCATTTTGTAGTATTTGTATTTTTTTCCACCTATTTTCGGTCTCTTGGCCAATGAAATGCATCAGAATCATGATCAGAATACATGCGGGAGTGTCGCAATGCAACATTGGACTTTTCCAGAACTTTGAAATCATGGAGGAAGACGACTATAGTGGAGGAGCTCAGAAGTAAGTGACGGAAGCGATCTTGATGAAAACAGCGCCGATGATTTAATTGCTGATCCGGACTTTGAACCCTCGGAACCAATCGACCAGCATTTATGGATGAGGAATATAATAATTATAATAATTAATATATATTAATATTAATAATAATAATAATTGATTGTGATGATGATATAAGAAACCATGACTGTTTATGTCTTATATTACTTTATGCGTCGTTGAGTACCCTGAAAAGTGCAATATATAAAATGTAATATTATTATTATTATTATGATAATTTTTGTTTTTATTATTACAGTAGGCTAATGAGAACTATGTCTTGTTCTTCCAATGGTCATATCATGTTTGCATCTTGCTAATGGGCATGTATTAGTATTATGCATAGGTTTTTTATTCAGTCAAATGTAACATTTGCTGAGATTGTTGATTTTTTAAAAAACTTTATTGAAGGTTTGGACAAATAAACTCAACTTCTCATGAAAGCCACGGGTATAAGCTCTCAAATACTTTTTGAATTTCATTTCTATCTGCTACAGAGGCTGGAAAATCTTCTGTTGAATTTCCAGAAAGGTTTTAGGTTTCAGGTTTTAGGGGGTTCTTTCAAAATCGTCCATAGGTTTTCCAGGCATTTTTTTCCAGGCGTTTTAGGCCTTAATGGGTTAAGTCACTTTGAATGTGGCATGGCTTTTGGTGCCAGACGAGCTGGTCTGAGTATTTCAAAAACTGCTGATCTAGAGACCATCTCTAGGGTTTACAGAGAAATGTAGAAAAAGAGAAAATATCCATTGAGTAGCAGTTCTCTGAGCTAAAATGCCTTGTTGGTGCCAGAGGTCAGGGGGAAAGTGTTCAGACTAGTTTGAGAGGATAGAAAGGCCGTAACTCAAATAACCACTCGTTACAACCAAGTTTTGCAGAAGACCATCTCTGAACACACAACACGTCCAATCTTGAAGCAGATGGGCTACAGATGCAGAAGACCACCCCAAACACTTTATTAGGTACACCTTGCTAGATTATAAAGTGGCTGGTGAGTGTAATCTTCCATATAATCCATTAAACCTAAGTGGACTCTGTTAGTTGAGGTTTTACAGTAATGATCAAGAAGCAGTGGAGTAGTACGAAGCAAGCAGAGCCAACCGCTAAATGACCTCACACTGAGGTTCTCTTTTTTTAATACTAAAACTGCCTCATTTTGAACAAAGTGCTGCCATAGTTCAGTAACTGGTCCTGTAGCCCTGTAACAAGTGTCTCAGTGGGCCTGAAGTAGTACTCTCATAATGCTTTAAGGTCATTTTGTAGAACATTTATGTGATAAGAGCAGATGTAAACACTTGATCTTTTACTAATCTTAAATGGCTAAATCAAAATCAAGATAATATTAACTGAAAAATACGTAAAATGAAACATTCAAATTCAACATAACAGAAATCTGCTTTCAGAAGTAACACTGCTTACCTCTATCCTCGCCCAGATCTGCATTATGATACAAGAGGGGTCGCCACTTTCACCAAATCCTACAGTGACACAAGAAAACGAATTAGATGCAAACCAACCCAAGAATATCATTAAAAGAAAATAAATCTCAGTCGGATTTAAATCAACCTACTTTCTTCAACATCTTGTTTCATGTAGTCTAGAGACCGAGAGAAGGCTCCTCGTAGCTCCTCCAACTCTTTACTTGACTCTGAAAAAAAGAAAGAATAAAAAAGAACCACAATAAGCAAGGGAACAGGCAGTGAAATCAATAGTTTCCGAACAAAGACAAATTGTCTCAAACACAACCTCTCTCACCTTTGCTGAAATCCACACGTCTCCTCAGGTAGTCGAGGTACGCCTGCCAAATTTCCACATAATCCGTCGCCTGAATGAAACCTGCATTCAGCGCCTTTTCAAAAACATCTGTAAAGAAGACAAAGATACTACATTATAAGGTGAAGCAAGTACACATATACCAGAATAACAGTCCGGGTAATTTCCTCATAAAAAACTCAACAACTGCATGAAAACAGGCGTCATCTGAGGGGCTTCTCTCTGCACATCTGGTACCTGAAACAGTGTGATGGTCAGCTCCGTGCCTCTCCAGAGCTAACAGGTAGCTCTTCCACAGACCCATGGTCCAGGGACAGTTCCTGACGGCACGTTCATGACAGGAGAGAACCAAGTCTTTGATCTTCAGCTGACGATCCTGTAGAGTCCAGAGAGAAAAAATTACAAAATGGTTAAAGATATCAAAGGCTGTTTTCAGTAGGGCTGGGCGATATGGCCCTAAAAGAATATCACGACATTTCAGGCTATTTTTGCGATAACCATATTCTTAACAATATTACGAAATACTTAAAAAGATAAAGAAAATGATTTTTTTTGTCTGTATAATTAAATAAAAATCTAAAATGTAGTGTGTGCCAAATACAAAAAAAATTACTCTTGACTCTTGAGTATGAGCAAATAATAAAAATATCCATTTAAGGGTTTCGGGGGCATATTTTAATGACATTTTGTAAAGGAAAATAAAGGTTCTTGTATGTTTTATTTAAGGCATCTTATTTTGACAGTCTTCTTGTAAGTTCTGTGGTGGATTCTGTTAACACACTGTGCTCTTATTTTGAAAGCTGCATGTGTTTAGCGACAGAGAGTAAGTAGCTTTTTGAGATTAAAACAACTTTAATTGTTAGCTAATATTAACCTTATGCCACTACATCAATAAGTAGGAATGTTGCCAATATCATGATATGCATTTTTTTTAACTATAAAAAAAATATAGATATTATCGTGAACGATACGATATGGCACACCCCTAGTTTTCAGACATTTTAGATTGTTTGCCATTGTTTGCCCTGGTCTGCAACTCTGCATCAGTTCATGAGCTTGTAAACTTGGAGCATTTTCCAATCACATCCCAACTGATTTTTTTCTATATTTTTGTAAAAGTATATTAATTTACCAGTTTACTAAACACTGTTGAACCAGCCAAACCTTTAACATTGAAATATGAGTCAAACAGAATCACATTTCATCAAACAGGGCTCTAAACACTTCGAAAAAATACCTCTAACAACGCTGTGGCCACATGATAATCCAATAGGATAAAGATGAACACCAGTGAGCTCTTTTCAGATTAGTGACATGATTATCAACTTGAAGTATCACTGGTTACAGTCCAAGTTAAATGTCAGAAACTAAAAAGAAATTAAAAAGAATAATGAATCCATTTTAAGACAAGCTTTTGGAGAAATCATGGCTGTAATTAATCAAAAGAACCTCAGTGCAACATTTTGATCAGAGCTGTGTCGCCCTCCCTGGCTGGCAGACGCTGGGGTTGGCAAGTTTTAGCCACTAAATAAGAGCAGTCAGACTGGGACGGTAAATGCCATGTGAAACGAGTCCAGTGAACATTACACTCTGACAGCACCACGCCAAACACTCAGCAATACTCACAAGATAGGTGGTGTATTTTGCCCACATGTCTGGTACCAGGCAGTTCTCCGCCAGGGTCCGCTCAAAGATGATCTGGATCCGTGGTGGGTCGCCCTCCTTCAGCTCAAAGTCGATGTAGGACTGGTACTCTGCCAGTTTAGGAGGTTCTGCTACTATCTGCAACCACACAACCAGCATGTACTTAAAGCCATGCACGATATTCAAACACATAAAAAAGGGGGACAAGTGTAACAATGACAATCAATGCAAGTCAGTTACCAGTGATTCTTCGAGGGATTTGCACTTCGCCATCTGCTGCGAAGCCTTTTTGTACTGCTGTTTGACTGTGTCAGCCACCCCATGTTCAGACCACTCCTCATACTCTGCGTAGGTGGCTTCCATGTCTGCAAAGCAACAGAGCATGATTTTTTTGAAAGTTAAAAAAAACACTTTGAACAACAATTACATACACATTACATGTCATTTAGCTGATGCTTTTGTCCAAAGCGACTTACAATAAGTGCATTCAACCTGATGGTACTAGACATAGACCACAGGAATCGAGTAAGTACATAACTTTAAGAGCCAACTGTCATCGCTACAGGAGTGCTATATGTTAAAGAAGAAAAGAAGAGACACCACACAAAGTATTTACAAAATATAAAGGAGTGACATAGAGAAATATATCTTCTAAGTTAGTGTGTTGCAGATGTGTGTGCATTTGCAAATGTTTAAATGTATTCTGCCTATTGTGTCTCCTTTACTGCACAATTCATAAGTGAGATGTTCAGATAAGAAAGGGTTTAAAACATTACAGAATGCCTCTCGTCTCCATTCAGCTGGGACAGAAAAAAAAACAGCACAACACTAGACCATCTGGCTATCTGTCGCCCACTCCTGCAGCAAACTGAAAGCGTGCTCAGGGCCTGAAGAGGAATGTTCTCTTTCCAAATTTGTACGGTATTTCAAGAGCCACATCACAACCGTACAACAATTAACCGATCCCACAAAGCAGTGTTATGTTTTTAAATTCAAGACTTTGCAGCTTTGCAGGTTTTTTGACATAGGGACCTCTCAACACGAATCCTGCCTGTTTTACAGCAGCCCGTCTGGACAGAAGAGGCGGCATGCTTACCCATTAAGGGGACGGCCAGCTGGCGGCGAAACAGTGTATTGATACGCTCAAGCTGAGTTTGCAGCAGCTCCTGCTCCTCACGGCTGGGAATCCTGCCAGGGGGAGGCTGAGAGGAATCACAGCAGAGAAAACGGTATCAAAATTAAGCAACTACTCATTTAGTCTTACATGAAATAATACAAATTTAGCAGTTAAAGTTAAAATCGCCAAAATGACACTATTAACATCAGATTTTGACATTTTTTAAGGTCCTTGAACCAATCATGTGTAATGGAGGTTTCTGTTATTAAAAAACAACAACTCTACGCTTAAAATAGTGCTACTTTATTAAAATCTCTATATTCCGTGTCTAATTTAAAACTGAAAAACATCAAATTCTGTGCACAACAGGAAAACCAAGAAGGACTCGGCTAAGATCAATGGTCATGTGACAAAAAATGAAAATTACAACTCAACTGTAGGCTGTTTACACGGAGCAGATAGGAGAGGACGTACAAACGTACATAGTTTAATATGTAGAACATAAAAAGCAGCATTTTTTTTCCAACATTGGGAACACTTTTTGGCACTTGGAAATGTTGCATATATAGCAAACTTTTTCTTTTTTTTTCATTTTTTGTCAAAAGAAATGATCAAAGATACGTAATTTCATTTTTCTTTTTCTTTAAAAGGAGTTATGAATTATTACTGTGCTACACTGCATTTGATTTCACCCCACTTCTGGCCATGATTACGCTGTTGAGGGCAGTATTTCTTTTTTTTTTTTTTTACATTGCAGTAAAATGAGGCCATGGTGACAAAAGCAGAAATTGACCTGAAACTGCTTGAGGTTCAGAGGGTTAAAGTATTTGTATTTACTCTGAGTCAAGGGAGTGAAATATCATTCAAAATCATGCTTTGACACAATATTAACCTAACAGAAAATAAATGATATTGTCTGCAACTACACAATGCTGAGTGCTTTTGAAATTGCAGAAAATAAATCTCTCTCTGACTGGTTTATGTAATCATACAGCAACAAAATCAGACCACTTGTCTGACCACTGATAAGATCATAGTGATGGAAACACCAACCTGTACTGTGGACAGAATGGCATTCTCAAACTCTCTGTACGCCTCCCACACCATCTGTCCCTTGGTCATGTGAAGCCCCACAGCTGTCACGGCTCTCTCAAAGATGGACCTCACCTTGTCGATCCCACCTGGTGAGCCCATGCCACCAATTGAATACTGAGCATATTCAAGCCAGATATCTGGACCTGGGTATAAAAACACAGATTCAATATTTAGATTTTGAAATAACTGAATGTCAACTCAAAAGCAATGAGCAATGGTGCCATGCACTCACATATGTAGTCTTTTATAGCCTTCTCGAAAAGCTCATATACTTTCTCCCTGTTTGGCTCCTCCTCAGTCAGACGGATCTCATCCTTGAGCCAGTCTAGCCAGATCTCTGCAGGGTTTCACAAAATACGGTTTCAGTTTCAAATAACGATCAGAGCTGCTGTCAGATAATACGTCTGAGCCCAAACCTGAATCACACATGTACCAACCTTCAGTGAGAGGGAAAAGCTCACTCATCTTCTGCCGTGCCTTTCTCAGACGGAAAAGTTCTCCCTCCTGCTTCAGTAGTTTGATGAGATCCACGTGGCAGTTGTAGTCGAAAGCATTGATGGAAAGCTGAAAAATCATACCAAGATGACAGTGGTGGTAAGATGCTGAACAATACAATTTAACATATCAACTCCCTTTTGCTTTTTATTAAATATCAGTAGTGAGTCTGTACTCGGGATCATATATTATGACATTATCTAACATGCTTAATAACTCTCACAAAGACACACAAAGATATTGATACAATATATACAGTGCTTTAACACCCTAGCACTAATCTAATGCTAGGGCTGCACAATTAATCATAATTTAATCCACATCACAATATAAACTAGTGCAATATTTGTTAAATCTAATCATGTGTCAAAACATTGTGAAGAAGAAATATCCTGGCCCTACTAATCAAATTCTACAGACATTAGAAAAAATATTTGTTTGATAGAAGATCCTTGCAAAAATGAATAAATAAATCACAAATTAATATTTTAAGATGCTTTTCAATTAAATGAGAATAATAACAATACAAAAAGACCATTCTCCTTAATATCATGAATCATATCACACGTCAAAAATAATCACAACTAGATATTTTTTCCCATATTTTGCAGCCTAATACGTACTATACAGAAATTCATTCATTTCAGGAAGATGTTGAGTCAACATTATGATCATTTTGAAGGCTGGTTTGCATTATATCAATATGTTATTGAGTTTTAAGTCTATTCATTTCATTGAGAGCAGACACCTCTCAGTGCAATATAAAATCATATAATCCAACAGCACCACAACGTACATCATCCTAAATGTCCATACATTTGATTTAACACCTCTCTAAAGAGCTGCTGTATTGCATTAATTTTTTTATTTATTTACGAGGTGCACTTAATAAACTAGGTGTAATAGTAATGTTATAAACGTGTTTTTTCTGTTGTGGTAGTGGAAGGACAGGCTGCAGCCTTCACTGTATCACTGCAACATTCAATGATGAAAAATGCAATGAGACGTCACTAATACAACAGATTAACTACATTACACCATACTCAATAAAGTTGGGACAATGTGAACTTTATGTTTGCTCATGTACTTTCTGACTAAGCTGCACTAGGAGCTGTGATGTCCCTCTGCACCGAGATAGTAAAAAAAAAGGCGCGTGTGACACGAGACAAGCCATTAGCATCACAGATTAGCAGCTCCGCTAATCACGACAGCTATGTGAGTGACGTCGTAACAAACGCGGATATTTAATTGTTTTTGGATAACAGAAACTAACATTAGTAGCTATATTTTCAGGTGGCATGTTTAAACCAAAGCAGGTCAGAGCAGCTGATGCTTTTGAAGCGGCTGGTCCGTTGTAGCTGGCTGTGTTTACCATCCATTCATTCTCATTAGCTCGTAGGCTAGCTAACGTTATGAACTCCGCTTTGCATTGGGTGTTGGCTAATTACCTGCTCCTCCAGCCGCTGGATTTCGGCTTCATTTTCTTTCTCGTCCTCCGATGAATCTTCCTCTTCGTCGTCTGAATTTTCTACTCCCATGCCCTCCTCCTCTTCTTCGTCCGATTCCATGCCTCTCTCCTCCATCCCCGCATCTTCCTCCTCCATATCTTGCAACTGCGTTTGCTCTGCGTTGCTTGGCGCTGCCATGTTGGAAAGGCTGTCTGCCTGGTAACAACCCTAACAAGACAGGAGTATCGTGAGAGGTGGAGTCTGTCCCTGAACTCACCGTGGATCCCCACACAACGTGTACCGGCTCCTGTTAGCCGCTAGTGGGGGCTCCTCACCCTCCTCACCCCCGAGACACCGTCCTTCTTCGCTTATTTGTCAACATAAAGAGCTCGTGCTCACTCGTTGATTTCCGTTCAACTTCGACATTTCCAACATGGCGATTGCGTCTTTACGAAACTCCGCGTCCTCGCTGTTGTTATTAAGCAGACGTTTATCCAGCCCGGAGCTGAGTGCTGTCTGTTCATATCACAAAAAGGTAACACATTTTTTATGTTTTAATCCAATTATTGTAACCAAGTGATGAGTTTTATTCGCATTTAGCTGGCATGCGTGTGTGTTGTCTGACTGTAGCTAGGTGTAGCTAACTTTACAAGCTGTGTCCTAACTGTCTATCACTCAAAACTACTCATTTTCTTTTTCTACAAGGTGCTGGACCACTATGACAACCCAAGAAATGTGGGAACTCTAGACAAAACCTCCAAGAATGTGGGGACTGGACTGGTGGGTGCACCAGCCTGTGGTGATGTTATGAAACTTCAGGTAAGTTGGAGGTCAAACGCAACTGTCACGACTGTCCTCATGTTTTGCAACAAAGTGTTTGATTTTATATTGTTTCCAGATCCAGGTGGATGAAAATGGCAAGATTATTGATGCAAAGTTTAAGACATTTGGCTGCGGATCAGCCATTGCCTCCAGTTCTCTAGCGACAGAGTGGGTGAAAGGGAAGTCGGTGAGTTTGTTTTTTAATAATAAAAGGAGAATAATTGCTTCACAAGTCCTGCCTGTTGTGTTGACGCTTGTTTACTTTCATCCTGCAGGTTGATGAAGCTCTGAAGATCAAGAACACAGACATTGCCAAAGAACTGTGCCTTCCTCCGGTCAAGCTTCATTGCTCTAGTAAGTTCACAGCAATAAAATTAAAGAATGAAACAATGTTATAATGCTACATGCTTGCTTAGTACGTAATATCATATGCATGAAAGCTTAATGCAACTACATGGAGTTAAGGTCATAACTTAATAGTGAAGCCTCTGTAAGAGGCAAACAAGACCATCAGCGAAAAGACTGACTATTTCTATATAGTTATTCTTTATGCCTGTCTCCATGTCCAGTTCCCCTCACTTTCATAACAAATTCACATGCAGCCAGATCAAGGTATTTAAGGCATGAGGCGGTTTTATCCACTGGGTCGCCAATATCAAAACGAATTAAACGTTTCTTTTAGTTGCTTTAATAAACATATAGATGTTTACACAATGAGCCGCCAGCAACCCTTGACTGCTCCTTTTATAGATCACACACTTTACTGAAACTGAACTAGGGAAATTAATAACATTATCCCAAAATTTAAATACCTCATTAGGCGTTTTAATGATTAAGATTAAGATTTCCTTTATTTGTCCCACAATGGGGAAATGGAGAGCACTGTCTAACAAATCAGTTGAATATCTCCCATGCATGCTCAGTTGTTGTTGTTTTTTACAGTTTCTCCTTGTACTTCTTCAGGTTTTCCCTATAATTTGTCACCTGGCTGTATATTTCACTGTAAATATCAAACCTTTATATCATGCTGAATTTTTTTCTAAAACCTCCTCCCTTCTTTTTCTTTCAGTGCTTGCAGAAGATGCCATAAAAGCAGCGCTGTCAGACTACAGAATAAAACAACAGGAGGAGAAGAAGGAGGAACGTGTACATGCCACCAACTAATGTGCTGTTATTAACTAGCCATTATGCCCAGTACCAGCCCTGTAATGTTTCACTTCAATGCTGTTTGGAAGTTTGGTTACCATAATACTACATCAGGTCTTTCACCCTTTTATGGGACTTTTAAACCCTTTAACCATCTCTGGTGTTAGTGGTGATTATTTCCTTTTCCTCAGATAATAATAATAACTCTGGTTGATGGTGATTTTGGAGTTGAAAGTTCACAATGAATATATTAAGACAGGTTTGATACTTAAAGCTATGTGATGTAGGGTTTTCATAAAGAAAGAAAACAACATATTGACTCAAAAAGAATCCCTCTCAGTCATCAGTGGTGGTGTCAGTATCTGCAGAGATCCTGCATTCTGTCTGTATTTTCTCTTTTTTTTTTTTCATTTTGCTGTGTTCAGGGTGTTTCAGGGCAGCACAAAGCTATAAAAAAACATGCAGACACAGCACAGAAAAAATGCAGATTTAGCAGGGCAAAACACCAACTAGACAGAGCTCGTTCCAAGATGACAGTGAATCTGGAGTTTGTTTTCACTTTAATTGAGCCGGGGAGGAGAGTCTAAGTTTAAAACTTTTGTATACAAACCCAGGGCTTAGAGTTCTCCAGCACTATGCCTGATTTCAGCCGTAAACCTGCTTGGAATTAATATAATGCTTAATTAAATACAATATACACGTTTCCTCCTGGACAACTTTTCAAACTCAGATCTTTTCTTGCTTTAAGACCTGCAAACCGTAAGCAACAATTCCTGCATAAAATGACTTTACACAGCGGAGCTCAGCATTGTTCTCAAAGGGAAAGAAAAATTTGAAAAATATAGGTCGAGCTGTGTTTTCTTTCATACATATTTTTGGCATTTATTTGGCTTGATTGTATAAAATTACTGATCTTATGTGGAGGACTTAGAGTGAAATTGCAGTTGACATCTAAAGTACACATACAAAAATAAACGGAGTATTGCATGAGATTGTGTGCTTATTGTAACTCAAAATAATAAAAAACATTTTCAGTGTGTCTGCCAGTGTCATCCACTAGATCCTACATCAAGCGGAGCCACCCTCTGTTGGCGCAGAATAACCTTTTTCAGTACAATTAGCACTGCCAGCATTAGGAGAGCTACTAATACACACAGCACAGCAAGAAGAGAGATGACCACTGCAGAGTCTTGTCTGAACGCTCGTGGCTCGGGAGTGGGCCAGGGTGTGTCTCTGTTTGTGGGGAGCAAAGATCGTGTCCCCTCAGCAGAGGTTGTGTTAATATGAGGTGAACGACCTGTGGTGCACTTCACTTCCTCATCAGGGATAGTGGTGGTTTGTAAATGGAGTGGCTTGACTGACTGTGTTTTATTTAGGGACAAACACTCCTCATAGGTAAGTGTCTCCAAAGAGAAGTGGTCAGGTAACACACGAGTGTTGTGAACGTCTCCGGGAAGAAGTCCAGCAGTGGTTTCTTGTGATACTTTCTCTGACAAGTTCCCCAAATTTCTGTTATTTTGAGAAAGTCCAGTGGGTTTCATTGTCAGCGCCTCCAGCTTTCTCTCCAGTGCAGCGTTGAAGTTCAGTTGGTGTGTCCTGTCATTTGGCTTCAGGACACGAGGACAGATGGCCATGACGGAGAGGTTCAGAAGCAGTCGGTGAGCAAGATGCACCGGCTCGCTGCACACCAGGTCTGTGGCCATCCTCAGCTGACCGCTCAGCAGCCAGCGGTAGAGATACAGGATGTCACACTCACACACCCACAGGTTGTCGGAGAGGGCCACAGATCTGAGACGTGGCAGGCCGTCAAAGGCGCTCTCTGGGACTGAACGCAGGCAGTTGCTGTTGATCTTCAGGACCTGCAGGTTGACCAGGGCAGACAGCGAGGGCAGGTCCAGGACAGAGATGCAGTTTGCTGAGAGGTCTAGATGTGTCAGTGATGGAGGAAGATTCAGAGGGAGCCTCGTAAGCTTGTTCCCCTTCAGTGTCAAGACCTGCAGCTTGTTGAGGCCCTGAAGTGCCCCGGGTTGGATGGCACGGATGCGATTGTCCTCCAGATCCAGACGAGTGAGGTTCCCCAGATGTCGCAGGGCGCCGATGGTGATGTAAGTGATGCGGTTTTCTTGCAGCAGCAGGGACTCCAGGCTGGGGGGCAGGCCACGAGGGAAGCGGGCCAGCAGATTGTGACTCAGGCTCAGCTCCTGTAGGTCCGAGAAGGGCCGTAGCAGGTGGTCCACGTTACAGAGCTGGTTTCTGGCCACAGATAGAGCTGAGGTACTGAGAGGGACAGAGCGGGGAAGTGACCTGAGACCCAGAGACTCGCACAAAACCAGGAATCCTGGGCGAGGACAGCAGCAGCCAGGAGGACAGGGAGACGCTATGAGGCAGGCTAGAGGACAGATGCACAGAACAAGTAGGACACCACATCTGCACCAAAGCATGACTCACTGCAGGAATAATAAAGGAGAGAAAACCACATTAAACAAATTAAACAAATTATTTACTTTAACGTTAAAAAGGTCACTACTTCAAATAAGGCACATTTTATAAAGGGTTTATTAAGTTTTATCTGAGGGCTTTATTCAAGGTTGATACATCATTAATGCTTTATGCATCAGACATAAAAAAGAGATTGGGAAATATATCCAGCTATCTTTTTACAGTTTTTAGTCATCAGATCCCCGTTTGACCTCTGACCCTATATAAAGAGCTGCAGGGAAAGTGGACCAAAGTCCATTTATAAACAACTTAATATTTACAGCTGTAGACTATTTATAAAGCCATTATTAGATTTATTACTTATAAACCAATTTACAAAGGGTAGGGCTGGGCAATATGGCATAAACCGTCTACCCTGGTATACAGTAGGTCACTATTGCATATCATAATATGTCAATATTAACCAATCATATCTCATATCACAATATATTTTTATTTAAAGGCAATAAATGAGTACATGGAATTATCACTCAGCCCTAATGAAGGGCTATAAAGGAATGAATAAAGGTCAAGCACTTACCATTTTTCTCTTCCTGTATTATCTGCTCCACTGAGGAGATAGGCAGGCCTGTCACCACATGATCCACCGTCTCTCGAAAGATATAACCACAGCTGCTGTTGAGGATTCCTGGCAGATGCTCATCAAAGTTTAACGACAGCCTTAAGGTGCTGTATTACCTATTCTGGATCCTCTTCACCGTTCAAATTGATTCAGAGGTCCTATTGTTTGTCAGTGAAAAGAGTCAAAATACACACAGGAAGAACTTTAGTGATAGATATTCTGAGGGAAAAAAAGGAAAAAGGAAGAAATGGACAACACAGGTGTCTCAAATATTTCCTTATCTGAGTTTACGAAGGGTCCTAAAACTCAAACAGACAGTGAAAGTAGCTAACAGGCCTCAGACAGGACAGAGAGGGTTGGGTGGTCCTGTCGCCGTGTCTTCTCGTCACCTGGTGGGAGGAAGAGTGAAAGTGAAGGGGTAGTATTTTCTCGAATTATTTAGCACCTCATTGACAAAAGAGCGGGGAATCCGACCCTGGTGCAAGGCTCTGTCAGGGCTCATGTTTCAACCAGCACAGTGCTTCGCTGGCCTTTGAGCTGTTGGGCTGTTATCTTTGATCTGTAAAGGGTTGAGCCACTTATAATTGTAACTTTTTTTGTACTGCAGACAGTTTACCAATATTTAATCACACTTTAATACACGGCACAATTCATCTTAACAATAGATGTCAAAGGTGTGTGACTATATCAAGATGTAAGTGGTAAATACAAAGCAATGCTTTAACATTCAAAGACTGATCCATCAGTACTCGCACTGTTCACATGAGGGCAGTATTTCATTGCTCTTTTAAACAGGAGACCCCTAAAGTTCAGGCTTGTTGTTTGAACTTCACTGGAACAAATCAGTGTCTTCAGATTTCAATCCATGAGGTCTTGTTTTGGAGCAAAGGGCGCTGTATGTATCTGGTTCACTGCTGTTGAATTATTGAAACAATCTTGTACAGTAGCCAGCGAGGGACAAAGGCGGCCCTCGTCATCTCCAGGCTCTGATACCTTCTGCAGGCCTTTGTTTGTGTGTGATGGTGCCAGCTGCCTCGCCAAGGCCAATCATAAAAATGTGGAGGAGTTGGTGTTACTGAGCATGTGTGTGTGTGTGTTCTTGTACTTCCTACACAGTGGGGACCAGAACACGTTTTTAACCAACAGAGTGAGGACATTTTAGTGAAGTGAGGATATTTCTGCCGTCATCACTTCTTTAAAGGCTTGTTTGAGAGTTCAGACTTTGTTTTAGGTTTAAGGTTACAATTAGGTTTATGTTAGGGTTAGGGTTGGGCATTTAATTGTGATGGTGAAGGTTAGGGTAAGGGTTAGGGTAAGGGGCTAGGGAATTCAATATTCCAATGAGGGCTCTCACAAAGATAGAAGTACAAGGATATGTGTGTGTGTGTGTGTGTGTGTGTGTGTGTGTGTGTGTGTGTGTGTGTGTGTGTGTGTCTTCCGCCGCAGGCTCAAGACCTATCTCTTCCAACAATACCTCGGTTAAGTCATGGTCACCTAACACATATATTTATTTTTAAAAAATAAAAAAATAAAAAAATTGTACTTATTTTTTCTCTTCTTCTTTTCTTCTTTAACATGTAGCACTCCTGTAGCGATGACAGTTAGCTCTTAAAGTTATGTACTTACTTGATTCCTGTGGTCTATGTCTAGTACCTTCAGGTTGAATGCACTTATTGTAAGTCGCTTTGGACAAAAGCGTCAGCTAAATGACATGTAATGTAATGTAATGTGTGTGTGTGTGTAGTGAGAAGACAGCTCATGTATCCAAAGAGCAGATATCACAAATCTGACATTTGGGTAAGTACCTTAAAAATAGTTTCCCATGATTCTTGAGTAAATGCAGCTCAAAATTACAGATTCCAGAGTTGAACATAATGTGCACGTAGCGAGCGTCCTCTCTTTTAGACCTTTTCTAATCTTAGGCTTCTTCAGGGCTGCATTCGTCTTTCATCATGAAACTGTTTCCAGCACTTTTAATAACGACAGAAAACGTCGTTACATCAACAATTTTATTCAACATAAGCAAAACAAAACTGTCATTTTGTAAACAATACAACCGTCACTTACAGAGGAAGCATCTGTGTGGAAACATCTGAGAACAACGATCTGAGGTTAAAGAGGATTTAAACATGACAAAAGTCTGGCCTATAATTCAAACAAACTCACACTTTTGGTTCTAAAGCAAAGAGTCATTAACTTGAGTATCGGGGCAGTATCCTTTAACTTTTAATCAAATAAAATCACATGCATATGAAAAATATGCACTAATCTTTTGCTTTTTAAATGCCATTTTTAGCCACCATGAATCAAAAATAACTGTCTATCCCTATACTCAAGTTTTTTGACTCATTACAAATTATTACAGTAAAACAAAACCCATAATTTATCTCATACATAATTATTACTTATTAAAGAAAACTCAAACCTTGATTCATAAAGTTTCTTAACCAAAATAACCCCCTCCTTTTAATGTTGAATAATAATCCTAATTATCAACCCAATAAATATGTAGACAGATAGATAAACGATATATATGCATGTTTTTACTCCCCATAAATAACAGCTGAGGATGGTGCTTTTGGTGTAAAAAAAAATTGTGAATAAGGTTTGTAAAGTAAAATACAATACGGTATAACATAAAATAACACAAACAAGATGAAGTAAATATGAATGTAAATATAAAGAGATTGTTTTGTTACTCATCCAAAAACTAAAATTTACTGGCGTCTCACTTTGCATTATTTACAGCAGCAAAGATTTTATTCTAAATGACTAAATGACTGTTTCAGCTACAGCTCTTAGCTGCTGAAGAGATGCCACGACGTACAGCAGGACATACTGAGGAGGTTCCTCTGTCTATAGGCAGGCAAATAACGTAATACATCTCTGTATTAAAAACACTTATATTTGGAAAGCATGGGGGTAATGCTTTATATTTAGGTCCTTGTAATAACCATTAATTAACAAGTAATAAGGCCCTTGTAAGTCCTTACAAGATGCTTATTAACATTATTATGTGTTTATAAGCGTATATAAGTGTTAATAATGGCATTACAAACACCCATGACCCACCCATTATGTCTTTGCCATGCCTTTATTAATCTTATTTTGTTTTCTTATTGATATTAAAATATACTTTATTGCTCATCTATTATATGTTAACTATAAGTTAACTATGCTTTTTGAAACTACCGGATCTAAAGCGATAACAATGCCTTATTACTTGTTCATAAATGGTTATTAAGGACCTTATTATAAAGCGTTACCAAATAATTTATTTCACTCTTTCATGGTCTTAGGTGGTTTAGGCTCTGTGGTAATCACTGATAAAAACCACAGTAAGACAAACAGACCACTGAGCCACTTTAAACTGAATTTAAAGAAATCAGCCATATAGTTTTCAACATCAAGTGTTGGCTTTTTAGTCTTTGTATGAATCTTTGAGATGCAATATTTAAATATAGGCTTAATGCAGCAACATAATTCTTCACATATCTTCTATCATTTAAATTTTTATGTCAG
The DNA here is from genome assembly GCF_030273125.1 of Centropristis striata. NCBI lineage: Eukaryota > Metazoa > Chordata > Actinopteri > Perciformes > Serranidae > Centropristis > Centropristis striata. The sequence continues at coordinate 10,737,561 of NC_081523.1, forward strand.
GCTGTAGTTCATATTTACATGAACGTTTAGATTCAACTGTTTAATCTAGTCAAGTTTTAATCAAGTTTTTTTCTATAGGGGCCATGAGCCGAATCAATTTTTCTTTTTCTGGCAGTTTTTGAGACCGGGGTCAGTTGTCACATTTATTGCTCTTGTTTGAAGTTCTCATCATCAACACAATCTTAGAATAATAATTAGACACTCTACATTAGAGGGACATTTAGGTTGAAATAGATATCCCCTTCATTCTTGTAACTTATTTATACAGCAAGTTATCAACCATCAAACACTCTCTAGGCACATCACAAGTTTGGTTGTCACAATGGTTGTACAGGGTTCAAAAAAAGTTTTAAAGTGATTTTAAAAAACAATTGTAAGTTTTTAATTTTAGAAACTAAAGACATCAAGTTTGAAAATAGAATAATTTCTCTATAATACTCATCAAAGCTCTTTGTATTCATATATTTGTTTAAAGTGAATGTGAACCATGATAATTTGCTTTTTATCCTCTGTAATGAGAAGTAAAATAAAGGGGGGGTTTATTAACCCTTTATCAGGCGAAGAACCGTAGATACTTCAGCATCCAAAAGAAAAAAGAAAAATATTTTGAGAAAAAAGTTGCAAATTTACTAGATTAAAGTGGCAGATCTACAAGAAAAAGTCACAGGTATAAGAGATTTAAAGTAGCAAATCTGCGTGGAAAAAAGTCACAGATTTATGAGAAAGAAGTGGGGGAAAAAAGAAACTTTTTTCTCGTAGATTCACCACTGTAAATCTCTTAAATCTGCGACTTTTTTGCACAGATTTGCCACTTTAAATCTCTTAAATCTGCGACTCTTTTTTCTTGTAGATTTGCCACTTTAATCTAGTAAATTTGCAACTTTTTTCTCGACCCCATTTTGATATCCACTGAAGTTACCAAATACAGTTCTTCGCCTGATAAAGGGTTAAAGCCGCAGTTTCATAACAATTAAATCATTGTCCCAAGTGTGATATGTGTGACAACCAACCCCAAGAGCACAGAGACGACCATCTCCTTCTAACCTCACGACTTTTTGGATCTTCCACAAAACGGCCCGATAGATGCCAAATGCTTAATATCAACATGATGGAACAGCGCCCTCTAGTTTGGCTTAATAAGCACAGTGACAACCAATATTTTTTTCAATGCATTTCTTAATTTTCTTCAACCTGTGTGCTGTATAACCAACCTGTACGATCTTGTTTCTTTGTCATAGTTGCAACATTTCACCTCTCATGCCAACATCAGGCCTGGTGCCCTAGTGGTGGCCCTTCTTCAGGTGGCAGGTGCAGACTGGGTGAGCGGAGCTGGTGCTGGGGCTGGAGCTCTGCTGCACCTCCTCCCTGAACTTCGGCTGCTCTTTGTGCTTGGGCTCCTCTCTCCGCCTTTCCACCTCCTCTGCCTCCCTGACCCTTCTGACCTCCTGGCGAGGCGACGACCTGACGTCCCTCCCCTTCTCTCCCACCAGAGCCTTGGAGGGCACGCGCAGGTGCTTGGGGGAGGCCATGCTCTGAGTCTGGACCCTCTTGACGTGGTCGACGGCGTAGGGCCTCTCCTGGGCCTCGCTTGAGTTCTTGCGTCCGCCTGTTTTATCAGCCACGTGCTTCTTCTGTGAGTGAGGAAGAGGTTTGTAGGCCTCCAGCTTGCGCTTGTGACTCATGGCAGAGGCGCAGCAGATGATGAACACCATGACGATGAGAAGAGATGTTACGACGATGATGATGAGCAGATTCTCCTGCAGGAAGTCCACGACGCGGGTAAAGACGAAGTCCTTCAGGCGGATCATGGTGGTGGTGATGGTGTTGGTGAGGGAGGGAGGTCCGGTGGCAGTGGAGATGTGAACAGGTGCTCGAGTGGAGAACGATGTTGGAAAAAGGAGCTCCAGCTCCGCTTCATCTCCGCTGCCGTCCAAGGATGTGTTGTAGAAGAGAGGAGTGGCGTGACACAGTGACAGCAGGGCCACACAGGTGACAAGAAAAACCAAGCGGGACGTCATCTCTTCCTGCAACAACAACAACAATGGACATCTTGAATTTAGGATCATAACTATTTCCAAAGCTAATCTTGGAGGGATCCACTAACACAGAGGCTGGAGACTCTTTAAAGGCTCAAGCCTGGAGGTTGTTAGCTTAGCTTAGCATAAAGACTGGAAACAGGGAGAAACAACTAACAAGGCTCCAAAGGCTACAGAATCCATCTACCAGCACCAATAAACTCACTTATAAACACTATCGAATTTGTTTAATTGCTATTCAAAAGTTTTAAAATAAGTAATGTGCTGTAACCATTTGTTGGCGACCAGCTGCCTGGTGCAGTGACTGCCTGGAGATAAGAAGCAAACAGTTCCTAAAATGCTTGTTTTCAGATTGATCATGGCTGTGCTGTGTCTGTCACCATTTAGTTGAAAATATTTCAACTCACACGAATATGCAAATTATGAGAATACTGCATATTCACATCATTTGTGTTGTGGAATTGATGACATTTGAGTCTCACAGTGCAAATAACATGAATCTTAAGTCTCAAACTTTGCTTTGCATTTGCTGGGTCCCAACCCTCAGGTTAGGAAACACTAAAAGGTAACGCTTTATATTAAGGTCCTTGTAATAACTATTAATTAACAAGTAATAAGGCCCTTGTAAGTCCTTACAAGATGCTTATTAACATTATTGTATGTTTATAAGCTTATATAAGTGTTAATAATGGCATTACAAACACCCATGACCCACCCATTATGTCTTTGCCATGCCTTTATTCATCTTATTTTGTTTGCTTATTGATATTAAAATATACTTTATTGCTCATCTATTATAAGTTAACTATAAGTTAACTATGCTTTTTGCAACTACCGGATCTAAAGCGAGAACAATGCCTTATTACTTGTTAATTAATGGTTATTAAGGACCTTATTATAAAGCGTTACCCACTAAACTAACTAATGTTAAGCAGTCTTCCCTGCAACAGACTCACACTGAGATGATAAAACAATGTTTTTAGGGGCATATGAAATGTAACTCCAGTGTTAATCTTTTTGTAGGTTTTCTGCCGTTCCCCATCTTCCACCAGATCTATTTTAGCAGGCAGCAGCAGAGTAGCCATTACTTATTTGGGGTGGAGACAGTGAGTTTGGTGCTGAAGGCCTTATAATTTGTAAAAGTAGAGGGAGGCCACCCATCCACCACACCAAAGCCAGGAGGAAGCTATATTCCAGGGGGGAGAACAGAGGCGTGGGAGTCCTGCGGCTGTGGCCTCTATATTTACTCTGGGCAGCAGCTGCTGTTCAGCAGCCCACAGCAGCACAGACCTGATGAAGATATTTCTGCTTCCAGGAAGACCTGCATTTACCGACAGCACAACTGACTAAATAAACCTCCTGAACCAACATTACTCTCCTTCCATTATTCTCTCACTACGCTTCTTCTTAATGTGAAGTCAAGCTTCAACAAAGGACACCAGTCAGCTCAGTCTGTTTCCATTTAAATATGTAATTACACACTGCTGAGCTTCTAATCAGCATCATACTATAGTGAACCTGATTTACACGACGCAGTGTGAAGCCCCCTCCCTGTGTGGTCGAACATACAGTATGGACCACATGATGGGCTGGGTCTCCATCCTTGGATGTATAGCTATAGGATAGCACTGCCCCTTTGGATCCTCATAATTACAGCTATAATTACATTTCCTGTATTCCACTGCAGCTCCACATTACCTTCAACTGAAGGCCAGCAGACACCACATATACAATTAGTCTATTTTATGACATCTGAGTGCTAAATGTCCCAAACTTTTGATTTTCTTTAAATTAACAAAAACATTTCAAACCCAAAAGACACATGTTTTATGGCTGTTATTTACACCAGATAGTATATAGGCCGATATATCTCTGGTATTATTTATTACACATTTACCTAAAATTTTGTCCGGTGGTAGTTTTGAAGACGTCTGGACTATAAAGTGAAAATAAAGGTAAGCATGTTTTAACAGTGCTTGCCAAGTCAATAAAAACTTGAAAAGCAAAGATGATGAAGCCATTGACAGAGTTTAGACCATCTTGAAGTATATTCTAACATAAACATATTTGGTAAACTCCAGGTTTACATTGATAGTAAAAAAAAAACAAACAGAATAAACATGAATTACATTATTGATTATTTAAACAGATTTAAGAAAGAAAACAATGTAAAGTAAAAATAATAACAATGTAAAAAATATTATATTACAATTAAAAGTAATATATTAATTTTAATTTGGTACAACTACAAAAGTATTATTAGCAAAATGTACTAAAAGTATCAAAAGTAAAAGTACTTGTCATACAGAGAAATAGATGGCTGCTAACTTTTTGTAAATTATATTATTTTGATTATTACAGTTGTGGAGTTGAGCCTAATTTAAATTACATTACATATTGTTGGGAAGTTTAAAGCAACAACTTACCATCAAAAACCTGTTAAATACTAATCTGTAAAGTAACTGTAGATATTAAATAAATGTAATGGATTATATAGTATAATACCCTATCCTAAAATGTAGTGGAGTAGAGGTATAAAGGAGTATAAAATGGAAATAAGTACAACACTGTAAACAATTGTCTTGTAAATTAACAGTAAAATACTGGCAGCAGGGTTGCCAGTATTTTACGGTTCATTTTACAGTTCCCTTACTGTTATCTACTTTACAGTATGTTACTGTGATCAAACCACATACTGAATTACAGTACAATCCTGTATCTCCTTGATTTGACAGTAAAATACTGATACTGCAAACATCATCTAACAAATAAAATATAGTTCAATTTACGCTGTGATTTGCTCAAGAAATGCAGGATTAAAATGGATGTTCCAAGAAAGTAAAGACCAGAGTTGGCTGAATTTCTCCTCTAGAAATACAGCAGCTTTGCGTATTTTCTTAGCCTCACCGCTGTTGATTCTACCATAACTCCCAGAATGCAATGCTATTTATGGTATATTACAGTATTTTATGGGAAACTGCAAACTACCTACAAATATTGCCCAGAATGCATTGTTTTCTACAGTATAATACCTTTTTAATGGAAAACAGTATGTTACTGTCACAATTTGGCTGTTTTTCTTACAGCAATCTGTTACAGTGAAGTATTATCTTAATATTACAGTTCATGAGTAAAAGTACTGGTTACTCTCCACCACTGCATTTTAGATTTATAAACAAACTTTAAACAAAATGAATCACATGGATCAAAACATTTGAAACATGAGAAAACAGAGATTTATTTTCCTAAATAATTTTCTTTCCTTTGCTGTAGTCTAGGGAACATCAATCAAACTGCTGCTGAGTTGTCTCGCTTATCAATCTCAAACTTAAAATTTTCCTGAATCAGGAAAAAAAAATTGGTTTATTCATCTTTGGAATGACTTTTACCTTTTTTACAAATGAACTCTTGACTGCAGTGAAATAAATGAAATGTCTGGCTGTAGTTTTTACTTTCTTGATAACACCCTAAACTCTAAATTCTCTACAAATACAAATATATACTTACAGAAAGTGTGATCCCGGGTTTCTCTTCTGAACGGCACTACTTTCAGCGCGGAAGACAGAGAGGGAAATAAAGGGGAGACAAAGTAACAAGAGGAAAGTAAGAGTGAAAGAGACTTTCCGAGCATCCGCCCTCCCTGTTGAGTTATACTGACTGTTTTTTTTTACTGAGCCCTAAAAAGTCTGCTCACTGCTGTCCACCCCTTTATTTTCAGCTTCTCCTCCCTCTTTCTCAACCTCCCATATTCACTGTGCATCCTCCTGCACTTCTGGGACGTCCATTTCAACCTTTTACCCTACCTTTTCTGCATTATGATAGATGGAACAGACATATAGTGATACTGTACATTGTACTGTACATTATGATATTTTATCATACATGGAGTAATGCTGAAGTGTCTCTGAAAGGGTTTTTTATTTTTGCATCAATGTGTAATTTTCCACAATGTGTGCTGAGTTTTACAAAGTTTGACTCATTAAACTGAATCTCAGGTTGAGTTTTGTGCTTTGCAGCTCACTGCAGAGATGTTGCAGTCAGTACATGAGTCTCATGTTTTAAGGAAATGGGTATTTCTGTACTTGGCGGGGCGAGTCCCAAGACTCCTCTGCCTCCCACTGAGTCCTCTCTAATTAAGTCCCTGTTGATTACAGCCTGTCTCTGCAGGGCACTCAGGACCAGCGCAGAGAGAAAGCAACCCCTTTCATCCAGAAACACATGTACAGAGCGAACATATAAACTTCATGGTCTTTTAGCAGCACTTATCTCTGGCTACGTCTCTAAATATGCAGCTCGTCTATTTCGGGCTGCTGATGCCTCCTTTCTTATTTCATTCACTTATTTTGACAGGTGGTGTGAGATGTTAATATTATAGCTGGTCAGTGTGACATTTTGTGAAAAAAAGGTAGCAATTTTCCAGGTTCAGGACGCAGAAAAGAAACTATGACAGATTTTTCATACTGTGTGTCGTGCATCGCTGTAACTACTGTGAGCTTTGTGACTTACAACTCTTCTGTGTTTCTAATTTATGTTCTTCAACAAAGTCTAAAATGGTAGCTTCGGTTATTTTGGTGGCTGAAACACAATAGCTGTTCTACAGCTGCACACTCCATTCACTATCTGTTTCTAGCCATCTATTTCATAACTGCCAGTACAGCTGGGGTCAGATAATACAAGAAAATAGCATGTTTAGTTTCCTGAACACACATTATGAAGGCTGGCAATATTTTACTTATTGTCAACAAATCCCATGAAAACACCAAAACCAAACATGAATGGATCCTTATATGGATGTACCTGAATCTGAATATTTTATTAGAGAAAGCACAAATAATGTAAAGAAGACAGATTCTTCTACACAAAGTTGCTTGTTATTGTTAAGGAGTAAAAAAGCCATGATTGACTTGTCTCTCATGCATCAGGCATTATGTTTCTTGAAATTATAATAACATGAGAATGTGGAAATATATTTGGTAATAATTTGGTATATACACTTCCACTTGGGGTCACTTATTTTTGAAAGAAAAGCACAATTTTTAAAAATCTAAATAACAGACATACAATCTAGACATTGTGAACTAGCTAAAATTAACATTGCTATAATTTGCTTCATTTTAATTTTAATTTTATTTTTTGTGTGATAGTTACTTGTTTTAATTTAACTTGTGAAGTTTAATATAGGTAGAGGCCCTGTATAAGCCCTTTTGGGGTTTCTTGCCACTACCTTGCACCTTCATTTTGTTGTTATCTCATTATCCTTGTCTTATTTGTGCAAAATAAAAAAACTTCAAACTTCAATGTGGTAAATGACTATCAAAGCTGTAAACTGCTGATTTTCTTATGAAATATCTATTATTTATTGTCAGCAACCATCACTCGTGTTCCAGTGGCTCATTGTGTTAATCCACGTTTATTGTGTTGAATGGCTGATTGATCATTACAACACATGTGCATTATGCTAGCACAGCTGAAAACTGTGTTGTGCTGATTTGAGAAGCAATAAAATGATCCTTCCTTAGGCTAGTTGAGTATCTAGAGGTAAAGTTAGAGATTTGTACAGGTCAAAATGATTATTTCTACCCTTGTCAATGTCTTTATTATATTTGATTCATTTGTCCTGTATAAAAATATTTTCTGGGTAGACAACACCTGATATTGCTTGTCCCGCTGTGCCACAGAGCTGCATAGTATATTAAAGCTGACATGTTTCTTCCTTACAATGAAAATCAACCCTGTGGTTTATTTTAATCAGTCACATATATGCTGACCAAAAAATTGATCACATACTGCCGTTCTGAGGTCTTCACACCGATTTCTGTCAATAGATTTCAAATACTGTTGTTGGTTTATGAATGATTTAGGACCAATATAGATTTCTAAATGTCCAATACAGCATGAACCATCCAGAGCTCTCAGGTCATCTGTGACAAGTCTGCTTCCTGTCCCCAGAGTCAAAACTAAACATGGAGAGGCAGCGTTCACTATTTATGGACCATACATCTGGAACAAACTCCCAGAAAACTGCAGCTCTCAGTTCAGTTAAATCAGCTGAAGACTTTTGTTTTCCACTGTCTGAGATTCAATCAAATAATTTCTTTCAATGCACCGTTACTTATATTCTTGTTTTATCCATTTTAGCTTGCTCTTCTTTCTATTCTTCTGGCTTTTTAATATCCTTTTTAAATGTCCTTTTATAATTAGCTTTTTGTCTTGAAGCTTGTTTTCTTCAAAGCACTTTAATTTGAAAATAACAAATTTCAAAGAAAGATGAGTTATGGGCCTTTGTTTGGTTTTATCTGAAGTATTTATCTTCAGCTTGTTTTCAGTGCAGGTTCAGATTTGTTGTACTCAAACTAAACTTTTAACTTGCCCTGAAAGATTCAAGAAATCCAGAAACTAATGACTGAATGCAAAAGATACAATGAGGCCATTTTAAAAATTCTTTATTAATTTTTCTTATAATCAATGTTTGATACTTGAAGCAAGAATAATGAACAAAAATGCTGAGCAGACCTCCGACATGAGGCTTCATCCCGGATCGTTTTCGTCTGATTTTCTTTCTTGATATTCGTTCGCCCTCCGACATTAACGGAGGTTCAGCTTTTCTCATGATGCATTATGGCAAGGTGCAGGGAACACATACAAGGGGAAACATTTAAAACCCACCTCCCACACAAATACCCTCTTCAGCACAACCACAAAACAAAAAATGAAATAGAAAAAAAAAAAATACAGAAAATATGGTCATGTTATTTACACAGCTTTCACTCAGTTTTCTAGACCTAAATTACAAACATACATCTATCTTTCAACTGCACATTTCTCCAACCTACAGTGTCCCTTTGGATCGCTATTCTCTACTACTCCTCAAAACTTCGCTCTCGTGCCGACAGTGCTATAAAGAATCCATAGAGTGGGCAGTCTGATATACAAGATAGGGCAGTATAATTTGTGTCAGACACACATTTCTGTAGCACTCTTTATTTCCACATATATTCTACGACTCTCGCTGTGTCCTCAAAGCCCACGATGACTCAAAAGGCTGCTTCTCTCGGCTTGACATCACTGTTATAGATGTTTTAAATACCCGTACCGAGGTGAAAAGTGTCAAAATGTCAGAGGCTTACTAACAAACCCAGACCAGTAATGCCGCCCGGTGCATTGTGGGATGGATTGGCAGGACTTTATGATGTCATCCAGGTGGCTGACACAGGACTTCAGCAGCAGGGTCCTTTGAACATAGTGTCTGTACTAAGCATAGCACCTCAAAGTGTTTTAAATCTAGGCACCTATCATCTCTCTCCCATTTACTACACACATCTACTCTCACAACAGTCTCCTACAAACACTTCCATGGTCACCTCTATGGCACTTTCAGGTCTTTTACAGTGGTAACAAATATTAAAGGCAAACAACAGACTGAACCATTACCCGTTCTCAGCTTCCCAACGGGAAACAAATCTAAAACATCAAGAGGAGCTTTTATCATCAACAGCTCAGACTGGACAATTCAACGGTTCCTTGATTTTCCTGATACTTAACAGGGGGCATCGGAGAAATAAACCATTTAAAAAAATGTGGAAGTGCTAAGAGGGATATAAGCACAGCTGGAACAAGAAACAGGCTAAAACTAACAGTGAAGCAACTCTTCAATTCATCCAAGTTAGAGGCAAAGTCTCGGATGCTCTACTGTTCATTTCATGACCCTCCCCCACAATAAGAAACAACGCAGGAACATCCATAGTGACAGGTACCCAAAAGACCAAAGACATGAGGCACATATTCACACACAATCCAGGCCTTTAAGGTTGATCATGAACAGTTTCTGTAGCAATCTCCAGTTTTCTCACCAGAAGGTTTAAATAGTCAAGTCAGAGTGTGATTACTTGGTGTCATTTCCTGCCAATTCCTGTTTTGTTTGTACAGAAGATACAGATCTGAGATGCTGTATGCTGTAAAAGGAACAATGACAAAAAATAATCCCACTACACTTGACTACATTTGAGTGTCGAGCAGAGCCTGCGGCTGCTAAACACCGAGGTCGGTGACTGGACCTTTTGTATAAACAAAGCAAAGCTGAGGTTGAAAATACACAAAGTTGGTCTTTCCACAGGCAGCACAGAGATGTCACAATAACAACCAACCAGTGTAACTGCGTCACTACAGCAGAGTGTTCACAGAAAAGAGGAACTTTATCGAAGTAATTTTTCCCCGACACCAAGAACTGCCAATGAGATTTGTGGAATGTGTTTGTCATTTTCTCCAGTAATGTTAATGAAGCAAAGGAATGCATGTTTACGCGGACTATTGTCCACAGTCAGAATGACGGAAAAGCAAAAGGAATGAGGAAAAAAATGGCAGAAAGCAGGAGGTTAATTAGTGCAGCGTCAACACAGACAGCAAGAATTGTCATTTATGTAATGCCTGGGTGCTTGGTGTAGACTCTGGCAGCTAAATGGGTCTTCAATTTGAGTGCATTTCCTCCTAATTACAGAGTTTGAGATGTCAATCTTCCTAGCATAACCATCCGATTTATAGAAATTATTTTAATTTCATAGTTCATTATTGATGACCTCCTTACATAGTCAGTCTACTGCACTGAGCGTCCCTGTTTGCGTTTTGACTCTTGCCACAAAGAGAGAGAAAGAAATACTGTTAAGGAGGTGTAAACAAAATTTGGCAACATTATGATTTTGGGGTATGTTAACATGAAACACTGATACCTACTTAAAAAATATATGTTTTGGTATGCAACTGCAAATGGGGACTATTGGTATTGGAATTTTCTTGGTCATACTTCTAAAATGGAAAAGGAATATGTAAGAGCTTTTAATACATGTAGAAAAAATAAAAAAAATGACTGCCACACAATAAAAGGAGTAGAGTCCACCGAAAAGCAAGGAGTATTTTCTGCTAAATTTGCCACGCATCCTTATTCCACCTGTGTTAAAATGAGGGTCGGGGGCTGGCTAAGAAAGAGTTCTTCTGGAATGTTGCTAGGGATCTTTGCTAGGCAGGCCTCAGACGAAACACTGTCATTGAGATAGGCAGTGACTGGTCCCGCCCACCCCCCAGCCAATGGAACGTCCTGAATTGTAGCGGGTTGGGTAAAGGGTCCCTAGATGGCAATTTTGGACATTTGCTCTTCAAGTTTGATGATTCGCTTCTCCTGACTGCTGACCAGGTCCTTGAGGGATTTGATTTCTTTCAAGATCTCCTCCAGCTTGGCTTCAGATTTCTGTGGGACACACAAGAGACGAGTCAGACTCTTTGGCATGTTTCTACATTTCAATCACAATGCTACAATCACATCTGAACCAAACTTATACAGCCTTTGGACTGTGCATGCCATACGGCAGGGTCTGGTACTCTGAGGGTTAACATGTTCCACCAGCGCTGGAGCCCAGTGGGCTGTGATTACAGAGCAGGACTGCAGAGACACACATGGGCTGGGTCTTGGGCGGGTGGCTGTGTTGTGGGTGAGGTGCGGCAGGACGCCCAGCAGCAGGCGCCCAGAGCAGCAACAGACCCCTCAGTTTGTGGGTCAGAGAGTTGGGTTGAACAACATCTACAAACCACCTCGTGAAGACGGCCAACAATCTGTACCGTTCTGAACACATACAGTTTGTCTGCTTTACACTGTGAGCCTGGAGAGGCAGCAGCACAGAGGTGAAGCCAGCGGAGAGGGGCGTAGTAACGGAGATAGGTGGCGTTGAAAAAAAAACTTGTTTCTAGACAATATGTTATCGAAATAAACATTACAATCTAACTACGATGGAACAAGTTGCCATCTGACCCGATGAGTTGCAGTGAAGAGTGTGAGCTCTTGACATCTACAGGTCTTTTTTATTAGAAATGTGCTACTGTGACACCACTAAAAGCCTGCTGGGTACAGCTTGCTCTCTGTTGCTCGCAGAACATTCAAGAATAGATTAAGAAAGACAATGGAGAAGAAATATGTTGGTTGACTATCTGGAACAGTTTAGACGAAACATCAAAGAATCTTAATCATAAACTTATACACTTCAAACTCATACATAGAATGTATCTAACACCAAGAAAGAGGTACTTCATGAAGATCATGCATTCGCCTATTTGTGATCTATGTTCTCTGGGTCAGGTAGGATCATTTTTACATATGTACTGGGAGTGTTCTGATGTGGCGTTTTTTTTGGAAGTTGGTATCTTCCACTTTATCAGGCCTTCATGCACTTACTTTGGCATATAGGACATTGATATGACTTATGTACTATGTGATGTATGCTGTATGTAATGTGGAAGATCTTTTTGGGATATCGAGGGGGGGGGGGGGGGGGGGGTGTCGCTAACCTGGGAGGGGTGGGTGGGTAAAAGGAAGTGAATACTTCTTGTTGTATTACTGTATTTGACTTGTTTCATGCCCTTCTCTTTTGAAAATAAAAATAATTTATCACAAAAAAAGAAAGACAATGGAGAGGGTTCACAGTATAAACTCATATTTATAGTATCTGCAATGTAACTTTTTGACTGAACACTTTTGAAGTAAAAGTAACAAACACTGCAGCTACTCAATTTGGGGATTTTCTGCTTTTCTTTGTCTTATGTGACAGTAAACTGAACATCTGGGCTTTGGGAAAATTGGTTATTGGTTAATAAAAGTCAGAATTTAATGGAGAAAGCCAATAATTACTAACAGACAGCAAATCTGCAGATTATTATGATGACAAATCAGTTTAAGCTGAAGCCCTACTGCAGTGCATAATGATCCTCTTCTACTGAATGGATAGTGTGATCCATATCAGTAGAAAATCTGTTGTGACAAATTGCTCAACGGTACAGAGTGGAAAGTTGACTAATGTAATCCTGTGCTACATTTATTAGACACTCAAAAAGCAAATACTCACAATTGAAGGAGTTGGAGAGGCAGATTTCATGGCAGGGCTTGAGTTCTCTGCGTTCTTGGTCGTCTTGCAGTCCAAAATATTCTTTTTGACCACCTTGAACTCGCGGTTCTTGCCCGGGACGTAGCCGTTCTTGAGGGAGATGAGGATGGGGTCTCCATTCTTGCCATCGAACCACTCCTCAGCCTCCAGGGCCGGGTCGGGTCCAGATGTGTCTGGGTACAAGTCGTCCTGGAACAGGTCCGACTGACGAGGAAGGACAGAACTGTGAGAAAAACTCTTTAAACAGCAGGCTACGAGACACGGCCTCACTCTGTTGCCTGTGATTCAACATGCAGATTCAAGGTCTGCTAACTGAGTGCAAAGTTCAGGGACGAGGACTCACCTTTCTTGGTACAGTCATCACGATAGGCTCACACTTCCTTTCATGCAGTTTAAAGAACCTGGCAACATAAAAAATTAAACACGATTACCCACAATTTGTTTTTTTTAGTGTTTTTTTAAATGTATAACTATATTTGTGTATGATTTTTTATTGTATTTCAATAACTGTACAGCACTTTGGTCAACTGAGGCGGTTTTTAAATGTGCTCTATAAATAAACTTTGACTTGACTTGACTGACAATTCAATGCACCACTAAACAACAAACGCAGCAGTTGTTTCAGGACAGTTTCCTGTGGACTGTCCTGAGATTATGTCTTGATCTCTTCCTGCCTCCTTGTGGTGAAATTAGGAACTCCACATAAGATCTGGTTGACTACAATCAAAACTTAAAATGAATTCTGGTGTTAGAGACGATGATTAACCATCCATCTTAGCTCACCTCGCAATTTCGCACTTATTGACATCAAGGCCCCTCTTGGGCATGTAGCCCATGCCCCTCTGCGGCTCCTTAGTGGCAAAGGTGCTGAGGAAGTGAACATACGGAGCCTCATCCGTGATTTCAAAGTAACGGATGCTGCTGTCACCCTGTCGAGAAATGAATAAGTGTTTTATTTTTCTATGTGGAAGTTAGATTATGAAGTGCTTAAAAGAGGAACTTACCTTCCCACAGAGGTAAACAACGTTGGTGTCTGGGTCATAGAAGGGCAAGAGCACTCCGTTGCTGGTGTCCATCTCATTGACAGTTATGGGCTCCTCCATGTTTTGCTGAGAAATAAAAAAGCATGGTATATGATGATAAATTACTTCTGTTGGAAAGACTTAGAATACAGTCATGTAAAAACAGGAACAAGTGTTTTTTTAAGCCTTTTTGGATATACTTTTAATAGCTGTGAATAATATAGCAATTTCATAATAATAAAGTTGTGAATGTGGTGTTTATTTTGAACTTGGATTGTTTCATGTACTGTTTCCTTAAATGAAAAATGTACTCTCTGAAAAATATACATTTTTAGGCAACTCTAGGACCTATATAAAATAATATAACAGTGAGAAATGAAGAACTCTGAACGGATTAAGAGCAGTCGGCATACATGAAGTAGCTTACCGTGTTCCAGAGGGCGAGCTGTCTCTCACTCATACGACTGAAACCTGTGGTGAGGATGTTGCCATCAGACAGGAAAATGGCCCTCATGGGTCGAGCGCCCTCATGTGCCTTGTCCTTCTCCTGTAAGTGTAGTTTACAGGTCAACACAACGCCTCTGTGCTCAATCACCATTTCCTGAGCAGCTTATTATGAGGTCCGCTTTTAGTTTCGATTTTTTGTAATTAGCACAAATCATTTAATCCATCTTAAATTTAATGACTTCCACTTGTCTGCTTCCGGAGGTCAGAGTCAGCTACACAGGATTCAACCAAAACCCAGTGATAATTTCATGTCATACTAAAAGACAATTTTTAAGGGAATAAGGTTGCTGAATGCAGGCCTTCCAGCTCAAGCAGGCTCCCTACTCGCAACTGCATCTTACTGCAACCAGATTACCTCTCATATACAAGGGAATATAAAAAAGGAAGATATCAAAACACAAATAAATCTTTGAATACTGCTTACACCGATAATGGTCTCCTTGCGGGGATCAATGACACGGATGGCCTTGTCCTTGCAGGAGGTGCAGATAAGGCTACCGTTGCGGTTCCAGCACACGCTGTAAATGACATCCGGGTGCATGTCCTCCAGGTTGATCATAGCCTCTCCTGTGCCCACGTTCCAGATGATGATCTGGTTGTCGCAACCTGAGGACAGAGTGAAGTAAAGGTGAACAGGTTTATAATGCACAAAAATAACTTTGCACTTTGTAGTATTTACTATTGTATTTATTGTTTTTTATCCTTTTTTTTTTATTTTTTAAGTATTTTAGTTATATGAGGGAATGTGTGTTTGTTATGTTTGTCCATACGCTGTTTGTGACACTGTAATTTCCTGTAAAGGATTATTAAAAGGATCTATCTAAGGATGTCGGGAGAATGATGCTTGAAGTTTTCTAGATTTAAGGGCACAGACAGATCTTACCTGCACTAAGAAGGACATTGCGTGCTGTTGGATGCCATGTGATGATGCCAACTCGCTTGGAGTGGCCCTCCAGCACCACCACGGGCTCAGACATGGAAGTGACAAGGCCATTCTCAGGAATCTGCCACACCTGCAGGGGACATGAGTAGCACAGAGGTCAGGAACAGGACAGACACAGAAGTCTGCTGTAGGGACAATCATTTTAACCGTTATATTTTTCAAAATCATAAATTCACAAAGATTTTATTGTGAATCACCCCAACCCTACCAACTGTATTGCTGTCCTGACACCAATAAATGGTATTTAGCAAAAGTAACCTGCAGGGGGCAGCAGTGACTTATAGTTCAGTCTCCAACAAACAGCATATCATTTAGTGACAGCTGGGATATACAGTCACATTTTTCAAAATACAGAAAGGTTTGTCATCACATAAATAGTACAATACTGGTCCTTCTAATAAAGTGTTACTGCTGCAATAACAAGACACAGTTATTATGTAGATCAAATATCTCCGCTGTTGTCTGCATTTTGTTTTTTGTTTTACAGGACCACTAAATGTACACGAGTATTCTGTGAAAAACCTGAGTATTTGTGGACATGTTTTCTTTATAGGTGATAGAATTCGCCTGTATTACTGTTTCTTTAGCTTTCATCTCCATTGATTCAACTACCTTTCTTACCATGCTATTATTTGCTTGTTTTAGTAAAAAAAAAAGGGTTCTGAATGCTCAGATTTTTAAAATAAGTTTAAAACAGCAGCGCTGCTTAACATGCAGCGAGTTATGCAAATGATTCACTTAATGTAATGTGATAATATTAAAGACATTCTTTATTGTAAAAACATAAAAATAAAATGGGGTAGCCACGTTCACATAGTGCATATCTGTACAAGTCTGCAGTTCAACCAACCACTTCAAACTAATCTAAACCAAACATCCCCAGCAGCCTGTTTAGGCTCTGAATTGACCCTTTAAAAAAGGCTCAAATGCTATGAAGAGAGGAACCATTGATGATTCTTCTCTTCATTATATGGCTTATACTTCTGCAAACATGAACTAAATATGGCATTGATTCAGAGTGGGTTGAACAGGAAGTGAGGACTTTCAGGTGAGGAAGTGGTAGCAGCACACGTAAACAGGCCGCACACTAATCTCAGCCCTTTACAGACCAAATAAGGACATATGGAGTTAAGCACAACTACAGTCTCAAAAAAAGTTGGTGACCTCAGCTCAATAAACAGCTAAATCATTCCCCAGCTCTGATGCCTGCAACACATATTTGAGTCTAATCTAATCCAGAGGGTGAGGTCTGCACCCATCCCTGAGTTACAACAGCCTGGCCTTTTGCAATAAAAGCATGTAGTCTCTTGTCACTTATCAGCTCAAGAATGTGTGTTGCATTACACCCATTTCAGAGGTCTGAGTTCAGGTGTAAAGGGCGCAGCAAAGCTTACCATCACTGTGCAGTCCTCAGAGCCGCTGGCGATGACCTGATCATTGTGGGGGCACCAGTCAATGTCTAGCACGGGGCCTGTGTGACCACACACTGTGGGGTAGGATTTGTCAATGCGTCCCGTCTGTAAAGACAAAGATAAACAACACAGTGTAATGAGATTAGTCTTAGTCTGGAGCCGTCAAAAAACATTGTCTGATGGAGGAGTGAGCATGTTTTTTAACCGGTCAATTATAGTATAATCCTAAATCCCACCTGCAAAATTAAGCACACAAACACACACACACACCACATCTAAGAAAGCCGCTTTAACAGAATCAATCCATGGGGAAAATTAAATGACATGATGCTAGTGAGGCAGCCAGAGCAGAAAATCAGAACTGAGGGCAGAATTTAACGCATGTCCATCAAAATACACTGGACATTTTTTTTGCAAAAGTTTTCTATTGAATTTAATTTAATGCATTTTTTTAATTTGAGGATTTGGAAATCTGATTAAGAAAGTAAGTGATTAGTGTGTTCAAAGAAACCAATCTCCTGTCTTCAAGCATTTCAAACTATTTTGGGACATAACAAATTATACTGGAAATTAGTTTTAGATTTGATTACACAACATGAGATAATACATTTACCCCCAGTTGGGTGCGAGTGCTTTATGAATAACAGAAACTGTGGTGTCAGAATTTTTTTCAGATGTGAGGGGAAATTCCAGTCCAACAAAAACTCCTGCCAAGGGCTATATACTACAATATTTCATTTATTTTTAGTCTTCTAACATTGTCCAACAAACCTTACTTCCTTTAAGTTAGAGAGTCACTCCGTCGCTCAGCCAAAAGAAGCTAGGGTTGTATTGGTGTTACACAGAACCAAGATTATTTTGAACCCCTATTGGACCACCCAGAGTAATTAAGGAAAGTTCTTAGTGGTGACGTCACTATACAGTAGAATCATGCCAAAAGATGCTTCGTTTTCCACAGCAATATTTATTTTAAAACGGTAGCCCTGTATCAAAAACTAAACTGGGCTCTTTACATAACCTGATTATACATCTAATGGACTGGATGGATACAAATGCATTTCTGATACACACAGACACAACCTTCGATTATACTGTACATCCCCCTCTCTCCTAGTAAAATCAACCCACAGCTGGATTTGATCTCTGGACCCTATGAGCCAATATGCAGAGAGAGAACCAGGTACTCTCTCTACATGTTGAGGTGACTGAAGATGCAGAAGTGGACGGGTGTCTGAGACACGCCCGTCTGTTAACTCCAAGTAACACAGCAGGGCCGGCGAGATGATGTCAGTGACTGTGGAAAGAGTCCTGCTGCTGCAGCCCTATTTAAAGCATGATGGCTTCCCTAATACAAAAAAAAAAAAAAAAAAGAAAAGCCTCACTGACTGCCCACAACTATTCTGCCATTATACTGGGAATTGCAACAATAATGGCTCGGGAAGAGCTACTAAATCTAAGAATTGTATATTCAGTAATGATTAAGAGGTACAACCAAAACTAGATTTAAACCTCATGACAACATAACTGAAGTAATTATTAATGTTTATCCAAACAATAGATGCAAGCATGCATGCACACAGTATGCACAAGGGATTTACAATGACTACACTCCAAACACATCCAGAGTTCACACAAGCAAAATGTCATGTTTCTGACCAGACAGAAGCACTGTGTTTCACAGTTGACCGTTACCTGCAACTGCATGTTATGCAATTGTTTGCATTTCTTTTGTGGCTTCTGGGACCCCATTTAGTCAAGCTTTTGTTTTAAAAGGGGCATTCCAAATTGGAAATGTGTTTCATGTAGGAAAGTTCTATTTTCTCTCCTTTTGTACAAAAGAGCAGTTCGATATTGCTCCTTCACTTGGTGAACACGTCAAAACAAACACATTCCTAAGCACCGCTGAGCATACTTGCATTAACTTGCAGCACTATATTAAACAGCAGTTTAACACCAAGCCAAATAGCAAGAACTGAATGCCACTTTAGACTTAGCCACAAAAGGCAGGGCTACCTGTGTGAGTGCAGTGACAGTTTAAAAGTTCCAAAGAGACCAAGCTCACCCCAAATTGTACATTATGGCTTTTGTAGCCAAATGATTACATGCAACTTTAAAGCTTTCAAAAGGATGGAACTGTCAGAGATGAAACAAAAAGCAGTAAATAGCAGCCTTTTAGCATTTTAGTACAGTTCACAGTCTGAGTACACCATGACTAATGTTCAGAAGTTCAAAAGAGAAGGACATATACAAAGACATGCATCCAGTTTTACAGCAAACAGATCGCGTTTACATAAACTTTTTAAATTAGTAATCTGAGACATTTCTGACAGGGTGACTCCAACAAATAATTTTTGTTTTTGGTACAACCCGAATGCAAAAAAGTTGGTATGTTGTCTAAAATGTCAACAAAACAGAATGTGATAATTTCTGAATCCTTTGTGACATATAATCAATTGTGCAAAGACAGTATATCAAACCTGTTAAAACCCACATGCAAAACAAGCTCAATTATAGGAACTAGAAGATCACCTCACACATGAAGCTTTAAACATGCATTTTGGCCTGTTCTTTTGTTTTAAGCTTCGGTTCAAAATTTCTTTTGGTCTGCTCCCAACCCTTCACCTACCTGGGTTGACCCATCTGAGATTAATGTTCATAGTGATTAACTTCTGTTTTTTTTTTTTCATTTAAGTTTTACACAGCGTCCCAACTTTTTTTGGAATTGGGGTTGCACAGATAAACAAATAGAGTTAAGCAGAGGATGGCGGTCTGGGCCTTTGGACAGTCCAGTCGAGTCCCAGATACGAGTGTCATGTTGCTCAGGCATTCCTGCTCTTAGACCACTTCTCCTATAGCAGATAAAGAAGCCTAGCAGATTGTACTTCAACCCTGCTGCTTGCTACAGTGCACATCTACAACAGTGTGTCTGATAAGCAACATATTTTACATCTCAGTCTGTTCATAATCTGTGAGACTGAACACAAGCACACAATCAGTTCAGTCTCCAAATGGCTGGACATCTATACAAATCACAGGAAGTAGCTCTGCACTATATGAAAATATTAGGCCTGTAACCATGCAGTCACCTGACTGACAGAGTCGGGCTGTGACACATACTCTAGCTCCAAGTTTAGAGATCAAAGTCCAGTGTGTGTAAGAAAAAAAAACTCTGCGTGTGTGTACGTGTAGTATGTGAAAATCACAAGATCTTGTCTAAACCTAACCCTCACTGCTGAACACACCCTGAAATCTACCCTGAAGCTGAGTGTAAAGAAAGCAGACTTTGACACAGCTGTCAATAGGAATCTATGAGCCACCATCCGGTATCAGATAACATTTAATATGAGCCTGGTGACCTCCCCTCGGCAAGTGAGTCATTTTTATTTACCAGTAGTCGATCACAAAACATTTACTACCTGCATTATGAGGTAGCCATGATGTATATGTGCATATTCATTTAATCTCATACATATGTATATTTCAGCCAAGTTCACTGAACTTTTCCTGCATATGGTTTCCTGAAGACAGCAGGAGCAGGATGTTAAGCAGGAAGGACACAGACTGATGAGGACGTGTAGTGACAGGAACAGCACAAACAGGTCTGACAAAGAGCAAACTGAGCGCGGAGATAAAGCGACAAGCCACCCACTCAAATTTGTTACTTTATTACTTTAATAACGGTGCAGTAATTATTTGCTCTGCACTTAATTTCAACAGATCCAAAGCCGTATGGATCATGTTCAGTCTAGTTTAAGAAATTGTATAACCGCAAAATCCACATATCACTCAGAGTATTAACACTGTCAAACCAGTTCTGTCATGTATAACAGTTGCATCATTTCAACATCTGTTGGTGCTGTGCTACGATGCTATATGGTGTATTAGATCAGGACAGAGACTGGACTTTTGGGGCTGCTACTGAAATAAGGGAAGTTAAAAAAAAATGTATATGTTGCTACAGTGATTTTAAGCTATTCTCCCCCGTGTTGAATGACATTATAGGTTTGACATTGCTGACTATGTAATAACACCATTTTTAAATTACCCATGTATCCTTTTCTGCATTATGTTCTGTTGAAAAAGTTTTCATCTGCGCATATCAGACAACATTTAGGTGATACCTATAAATCGGCATACCAACATATCGGTCACGCTCTAATTACAATGAGACATTACACAGATGGGTGGGTGTTATACTTAGCATAAGCACTTAATGAAACAGTGTGGCTTCATGTTCACTTGGCTGCTAGTATGCTCTAAACAGACACAAACAAGAGTGCTGGATATTTGCAACAGATCTTTTGGTTTATGTGTAAGAGAAGGGAGTACGCCTCGTGACCAGGGCATGTCAGTACATCATTATCACAGCTTAGTGCTAATTGACAGTAAAACTCTGAATTTATCTGAACCTCAGAACTGAATGTGGCTCGACTTTTCTTGTTCATACATGCAATTAGAAGTATGTAAACAGAACATTTATGATAAGCATACATTTGTGTTTTATGTCCGTCCTTGCAGACGCCTGGTAGACGGAGCCTGCAGAGATTAAGACCACCTACAGGAGCGATGAGACCTCAACACTCAAGAGACTTCTCAGTAGATCCCACATGTTGACTCCAGTTCAGACATGCTGCTGCAGCATACAACCTCTTACATTAGACTCAGCTTTCCATCAACACTTTTAGTCACCTGCACAAGCAACAATTAAATAAAATAATCCTGTACTTTTCAAAGATAGTAACGTATATGGTTAACTTGCAGCAATGAACCATAAAGCCAGAGTAACACTCAACCTCCTGATCAACTCGAGCGGGGCAGAGGAGACCGACAGTTCGACCAGGGAGCCAGGCGTTCTTCACATTCCACACCTCGGCCCCAGGCAGCTCTGGTATGGGTATTACTAATGAGAGCAAGAGGGCTGCTCGGGTGTCAAATATAGCACCCTTTGAGGTGTTAATGGTGTTCGTGTCCGATATACACAATTACGAATTCCAGGGTCTGAAGAGCTAACACAAGTACATCTTGCCTCGAGCCTGCATAAACATCTGATAACACGTAACACAGGGCAGGAACGCAGTTTGCATGGAGTTAGGTCATTGTAATTGTTAGCACTAGCAATTAACAGTTTAACTGAAAACAACAAAACAAGGTAGCTCGTAACACAAACCACACTGTGGTAGGATCACCTGGGTGGAACAGTGCAGGTAAGAGAACCTGTGGCCACTTGCTGCATTCCCTCCTCTGTTCCTCTAGAAAAAGCACAGCTTCAGGCAAATTTGCAAGTCTGTGTTTGTTGTAAAATTTGGCATCTGAACTAAAACATCTACGAGAATGTTGTGCAGCAGCCACAAGCAAAATTAAATGTGAAGAGGCAGAGACAAAGTAATAAATGTGATTAATGAGTAATTAATCACAAGGGGATTAAAAGCAGACACATCATAACTGCTGGTGACCAATTGGGAGCTCAATTATGACTCAAATGTTACTATAGAATGAACGGATTAATGTCTGGGGTATCTGGTCTGCCTCCAGTTGAGAGCAAAACTGTCTGTGCTGCTGGAAACTTGCAACAAGAGAGTAATGGCCGAAGGGATGAAAATGGTCCAAAATGTGGCATCTTTGACAACCTGTCACAGTCTGCTCGGTTTCTACACTCAGAATCTATTTATTTCCACACGCAAAATTGATCAGGAATCAGTAAGAGACTGATGAGCAGAATTGACAAAGAAATTGGTATCTATAAACTCCCATCTGTTCCATCTATAAATTCCCATCTGTAGCAATTTGAACTTAGAGCAGAATGTAAAAAGTCAGTGTCATCTTGACCTACAGCTATTTGGCAACAAATTGATAGCAAGAAGTCCCATATGTGCAGAATCAGCTGCTGCTCCCTGCATCTCAACTTAGAGTGCAGGGAAACATGCATTGTTTCCTTAATCGCAAAATAAAACTGACAAAAAGCATGCCTTACATTGTATTACAACTCACAAAAAGCTAGCTTAAGTGAAACAAAAAGGCTTACAGTAAGAGGGATGGGTGCAGGTATAAACATTTTAATCAATTCTGATTTTTCTTAAAGATTCACATTATCAAATCTTGGTGTTAATTATTGGAAAATTATGTGACTAAAAAAGAAACCAAACAACATTAGGCTGTACTTTGCTTTGGTGATTGAAAGAGATTGCTCCAGTTTTGTAATATCTATCAAGACCTTGGCTGCCAGGTGAACAGTTACACAGACTGTCAGTTACATCACATTTTTACAACACTGCTAAAAAGTGGGCCTCAACAGACCAAACCAGCCAAACAAGTAAATCATCTCCAAGGCAACCATCCAGCCTACAGGTATAGGAAGCGTGCTTAGCAAGACTGAATATGAAGTGGTAATAATTTTGTCCAGAACAAGGAAAAGATAAGTCAACTGGACCAGTGATAAAAAAAAAACCTAACAAACATCCCACACCAAAAGCAAGGGGCTAAACTCGAATACCTAAGATGTCCATAACTACACTACAGCCGTTTGTGTCCTTCCAGAGGAATGCCTGACGCCTAGAAAACAACCAGTTGCATAGCAACAAGTAAGACTGCAGAAAATGAGAGTGAATCACAGCGATAGATACAAAGCTTAACACTGAAACGGCACACAAAAAATGGATGAACGACAACCCTCAAGGCAGTAGAGGACATTCTTTTCATTCTGCACACTTCCTTTCCTTGCAGCTCAACATGTGATTCACACATGCACACCACTAAAGGGTCTGCATGCTGTCCAGTGCTGCTCAGAGCTCCGTGGAAATTTCCACTTTTACATGTCTCTGCGTCTGTCTGTATGATAGGGCAGGAACAATACAGTGCACCGCACCACAGACCATCTCTTTAGCTAAATATAGATCAGGTTTCAAAGTAGACATACCTATACAGAGATGTACTACAGATACACTGTAGTACTGTAGGTTTTCAGTACATGACTAGTGAAACTATCTAGGTCACAAGATTAATTCCAGATAGCATTTACAAGTGCACTATTTACCATTTCTACTAATACTACTGGTACTATTACTATACCGGTTGCTCTGCTGCCAGTTAGAAAGTATGTGGAACAGCTGAAATTTTTAACCACATCTGTTCGTAGTATTAGAATTCAAATATGTGCTCCTGCAACACAAGATATTTGTTAACAGGCCACTGAACTGAACACTGACTGATGACGCAGGTTTAGTGTTTCTAGTATGTCTCTGGCTGTAGTGATTTAGTCTGTGCAAGTACTTTAAAAGCCATCATATGGATATCAGAGGGGTAAATAACTCATGTCATCTCTCAAGTAGATATTGTATGAATGAATAAGCAGGACGGCTATTTCTGCAGTGCATGCTGCACTGATAGAGGCTAGCACCTGTGGTCTGAAATATTGATCAATCAACATATGAATGAAAATATATTTTTAGAAAGAAATTGGAACATATGAAAGGCTGCCCAGCCAAAAAGATAATTTGTGTCAGACTGGTGCATTTGTGTGCACCAGTAGTTGGTTTGTGAATAAATTGCTTGTGTAGCAGACTCAAATGCATCAAAAGACTAGGGTTTGCACTCTTTAAAAAAAAGCTATCAGGGCTCACAGGTCTGTATTAATATACTATTATTCAGTATTCCAGCTATCATACTGATTATCACATTAAAATAATTATTCTAATATGGTTCGGATTCACTGAGTGAATCTATGACAGAGACAACATCTGACTTCAACCCAGTTCTCTCATCTTGGCCGCTCTTCATATTTCGGCCTATCCCAGAATTCACATGTGTGCCGACACTGCACGAAGCAGCCAATGGCAAGGCAGGGAGGAAATGGTCTTGGAAGGCTGTCAGGCAGGGAGCAGTGAATGACCATATATGGTAAAATCTGCAGTCAGCAGGACTGAGCGGCAGAGGCGGCAAAGGCAGAGGCAACTGAGCAATATAGAGGTCCTGGAACACAAACTGACCAAAGTATGGGGAAAAGACCCTGGAAATCATGCACACCCAGTGTATTTTTGTGAACAGAGACATAGCGTAGCTTAGTTAGCAGCCAAACTGGTGCATGTGAGACAGAACAGAAATAATGTGTCACCGTGCACACACCCAGGGATTACTAGCAGCAAAGGTTGAGCACTGGATGAATGGTGCATTGAGGGATTGAATCCAAATCAAACACACACTCCACATCTGATCATCTTTTCTGTACAGAGGCAGCGTTTCAATCACTAACGTGGAACATGCCGTCTACATTAAGCAATGCACTTTGTGGCGTGTTATGGCTGCAGTTTAGGTCAATCTTAAAAAGGAAATGGACAAAAGAGGAAACGAAAGACGCTAACAATTGACAAAGTGACTCACACAGTCTGCTTGGAAAATAAAGATGCTGATGGATAAAACAGCACAGACAGCATGGAATTTTAAAAAAAACGGCATGCTTAGAAACATCAAATAAGGGATTTCTATTTAAGGGATATAAATCAGAGCAACTGTAATGATTTAGTGAGACTTCTCTTCTCATATGTGGAGCAGACAGAGAGGAATTATCAGGAATGTTTTGCTGGCTGCTGCATTCACTCCCACAGCTTCCTTCATATGGAAATCAGTGAATAAATTAGCAGGCATCCTGCTAAGAAAGAGAAAGGAAGAGATTGAAAGCATGAGGCAAGGGAATGACATGTGTTGAGCTGGACATCTGATGCCCCCTCTATAAATCCCTGTGTTCTGACAGGAGGAAGCAACAATACTCATGGCTGTGCTGAGTCACGGCGGCCTGCCGCACTAACCTCACCCTACTGAGTCACACAAAGACATGGCTCCATTGGTTGACAACTCCAAATGAGGCTCAGACCTCAGGTCAAGTCACAGATCTACGACATCAACCTCTGAACTCCCAGGGATGCTTTTCCATCCATTTCCACATATGTATATACATATACATAAATTATGACAGAGTAGTTTTCTTGGAATATAAGCGAAGGGAGTACAATACTTTTTTAGGACTCAAATCTCAATAAATCATATTTTTAACATTGCTGCATCACTTTAACAAAGACTATGCACACTTGCATATGGCTTAATTGTGAAGGGGGAAGGAGCATCATCACACTTCCCCCCCTGCCGAAGTGTGGTAATGACAAAGGGTTGCACTGGGAGTAAGCGTGGGACAAAGGCCCTGAGCAGCTGGCTGCCCACAGAGACTGGGAGCAACACAGCATAGGCAGATGGGTTAGCCGGACAGATGCACCCTCACATTAGGGATGGGAAAGGTCGGGGGCAGGGGGTGTTTTGGGGATGTGTGGCCTTGAAACAAAAAAACGAAATGAGACCCAGGTGATTCCAACTGCAAGTGTCCCTCAATCAGGCACAGAGTTTTATCCACAAAGCAGAGCCATGTCTGAGAAACGCTTAAAGTAAAACTGACACTTTGGACAGTCTGCGCAATAACAAATAGAAAAACGTACTGATTCACAAACAAATTCATTGAACCATTCTTCAATTAAGAGGCAACATCTCGATCCTTTATTTAGTTTATTAGAAATAAGCTCAGGTGCTGAGAGCAACACTGTATTGCTGAACCATTGCCGGTGGTCACATTGTCAGTGTCTCCAAGAACAGACTTGCCCCACTTTTCAGGACCTGCATTGTCAGCTGAGATTTCCAGATGGACCACCTTTGTCAGAAAAATTCATTTGTATATACCATGGTGACAAATTCCAAGAATTATCAAGAAAAATCACATAGTCAACATTAATGATGAGATTTATGACAAAAGATAAAACTAATTCAGCACAATAATCATGTTATCTTGATTATCCTTTTTTCATAATTATAGGGAGCCAAAAAATCAACAATGAAATAGATTTTAATGAATCGCCCTGGCCAAATACTGACCACACCTTCTCAAGTTTAACATACTAACATAATATACTTTTATATTCTAAATAACATGGTGTTCCCCTTTTAGCCCCAGTGTTTCAATACATAGCCTGTTAAAATGAGGAAAACACTAAATCAGGAGGATTAGTCTGTGTCACGCCTGCCAGCCTGTATGTGGGAAGATAATAAAAAAAAAAAAAAGAAAAATGAAGAGAGCTTTTTTTTCCCCAAACCTCTCACTTCAGGAAATTGCCTGAGGTTCGCCCTGCACATAAAGACCTTAGTCTCTCACAACTTTTTAGTTCAATAGTGAAAGTAGACCTTGTTCAGTAGACACACCATTACTGTACTGGGACATGGCATGCAGAGGGCAGCTCATTCAAACACAGACACAGAGAGGAGGGCAGGAAGAGTGTGAAACTGGTCGAGCCTGCAGTCCACCTCCAGTTCTCGCTCTGTACTGAATGAGGTGTTGAGAGGTGAAAGCGTGTGCGATGACAGGCCTAAGGATCTGGTCCCCTATGTCAGAGCCTTCTCAGATGACATAGCAGAGTACTGGTGTACACTAATTACAGACCCAGGTTAGCTCTGTCGACAGTGTTGCAGTACTTATGTCACTCAGTGTCAGGACCTGACACTTGGCTTGCTTAGAGCTGCCAAACAGAAACAATAGCAGGCAACAGTTCACCACTATCAACCATAATGACACCCAAGGGCTCTCTGTTCCAGAGCCCCCTGTTGGATTCAATCTAATCTCTATTGCACCTTAATTAGCCCAATTATGACAGCAGGGTTAAAACAAAAGTGAGGGATGTGTTCACCCAGCTAACTTGTTTACAGCTCAACACTCATTCAAATGCTGTCTTGCCCAACCCAAAAGTAATTCTAGTTGGACTGGAGAGATTCCTTATATGGATGCAAGGATCAGCAGACTGTCCGCTCCAGGGCTTTGGAGTAGTTTCTGTTGTACACATGAGGGTGTGTGTGAAACAGCCCGCTGGTAAACATTAATCCCAAGGTGCACTGACACGAAGCGTCAGCAGTCCAGTTTGAAAGAGGCAAAGTCTTCAATGCAAATTATTATTTACTGTACACAAAGGATTGGAAATGGGGCTGTTCCAAGTAAAAAATAAAGAGAGGAGTTAAGCATTTTAGCTCAACTCTGTCTTCCTTTTAAGTGCTTTATGTTTACATTCATGTCGGTCTAAGTTTGATCTGATGTGTTTCCCCTTATGTCATCACTGACATATAGATAATAAAATTTCCCCCGCCCCAATCTAAAAATATCCCAAAGTAATTTGATCCACCTAATTCATCTGTAACAAAAACACATCACATGCATAACTGCACTCAAAAGAAACACAATGCCTTTAAAAGGTTAGCATTACACCTTTCAATGCACCATCTTTCTCAGAATACAGACAAACTGGTTTTCCATCAAAATGCTTACATTCTAAGGTGAACGGCCTGTTCGGAAACATAGCCATAGCTATCAAAAACAGGCTCTCCCTCTAATGAGAATTTGTCACTTAGAAAAAAATACCAAAGTAAGCCAAACAACTTAGTTGATTTCATCACAGAGCAAGTAATACAAGGTACCTAAAAACACGGATTACCCAATGCATTTTTAACCACACTGTTAGACATGTACTACTGATGTTGCATAAAGAAGCAGTAAATGCAAACAAGCTTACACATCTGTTTTGTTTCCATCGAGTTGACATGTAGGCAAGCCCTGACTGATGTGCTCTGTCTAAGCACACATGTCAGTGCTTTTCCACTACTCTCACATGATACACCAGAAACTTACCTTATGAAGAGGGAGAACGAGGAAAGCTCCTCCGCCACTGGCCTCAATAATTAAGGCAACAAACTTGGGGTTGACTGCACAGAAGGAGCTGTCCCATGTGACTCTTGACACCCGGATATCATCGTAGCATTGGTCATTTTTCATCGCCTGGCCAAAGACGTGACGGAATTTGCTCTGCCGTACAACTCGTCTCATATCTGTGCAAAGAGCAGAGAGGATGATTTAACATATGCTAGTTGGGTAAACAGGATAGAGAACTGCAACATTATCCGATATACATAGACTACTTGAAAGACTTGAGAACACAAGGCATCCCATCCACAAATTGCAGCAAAGCTGTTAAGAGTGAGAGTCAAACACGTGTTGTGGAAAGAAGCTCATATGATCTGAGGGTGTTTTGTAACAAACCAATACTACTTGCTACTCCAAGGGTCTCACTGGAATTTCTAGGCATTATGGTGTTGACAGTTTCACAGATTATTACTAACACATGCATGTGAATTTAACATCCAATTTTGGAAGGGGGGTGATGTGCAGCTCCATTCTTTAAGGAGGTCCTTCTACTCTCACACACAAACCTTTTTTTATCTTGCTTTACTAATTTGCTGGGTAATAATGGGGGAATATGATCTGTTCAGGCCAAAAATGAGACAGTACCCATAACACCAACTTTTATGTACTAGTATCCACCATGTGGGTTCTCCTTACCCCCGTGATCACACAGCAAGCACATGGAGTTCATTCAATCAAAAGTTAAAAGCAGCCCCAGCATGTCCCAGCTCACCAACAACAGTTTATTATGCGTGACAACATTGTCTATGTTTACATGCACCCCATTATTCCACTATAATTCTCAATATGACAACATTCAAAAAGTATGAATGGCTGAATTTAATGGGATTATTCAGCTCCATTAGCCATGTAAACAGCTTGGTAGAAACATTTGGAATATTTTGTGCAAGTAAATGTAGTCAATATTTTGTGGTAAACACCTCCAAAAAAGCACTTAACCCCTAGAAAGTGATATAAAGGCACTCATTGTTAAACTACAGAAACTTTCAAAGGGGGTTTAAATTACAGCATATGAATAATGAAAAACAAAACAATTATGCTTGATGATATTTCTTATGACTCTTTTCCCAGCATCTTCCTTTTCATCTTTCACTGTGCCAAATATTAAACATCTGAAATACTAACACGCTTCGTATGTGGCACACTTACGAACACGAAGAGCCACTTGCAAAGGAAAAATAGGACATACCCAATACAAACAGTAACAGACTTTGTAGCTGGATCAACTAAAATCTTCACCAAGACAAGAATCTGCTGGCACACAAGAGAGCTTTGGGAAAACAAGCCCATTCAAAAGCTACAAGTCCAAGTGTTGTGCTTGAAAAAAAAAAAAAAACACACTACTTCCAAGGATAACGGAAAGAAGGCCAGTTACAGATACAGAAAAAAAATCAAAACCGAGGTCCATCAAACAAACAACCTGAAGAAGGACAAAGGCTTAAGTGCTTATGGTTTTGTGAAGCTTCTTAAATCTTTTTTTGACACAGCACATGGTAACAGTTTCCCAGCCTGAATCACCGACATGATAAAAGCACAGCACAGGATGTGGGATATGTTTTGGAGGTGGTTTTCCATTGTGTGTGTGTGTGTGTGTGTGTGTGTGTGTGTGTGTGTGTGTGTGTGTGTGTGTGTGTGTGTGTGTGTGTGTGTGTGTGTGTGTGCGTGTGTGTGTGTGTGTAAAAGAGAGTGAGACAGAGCAAGAGGGAAAGAATGAGTGAGAAACACTTGTATGGCTTCCGACAGGACAAGGATCACAACACAAGCAGGAAGTTCTTCCTGTAAGGATGTGGGAGGGTCCTTAAAGACCAACTGCTGTGTAAAACACGTCAAGTCATAACAACTGTTTACTTTTTGTCTTCAAACACAGACAGTGAGCAATAAGATAAAATAGTTAATGACACTTGAGTGTTAATCTTCCTTAAATCGAGGACTTTCCAGTTTTCACTAAGTTGCATAAGAGTCTCTAAATCCTCCTCTAAATTTATCTGGATCAGAAGTGCATTTGTCTAGGAAACTGAATTTGATTACTCCGGGAAAGTCTGACGCAGACCAAGAGCAACGGACTGTCATCAAAATATAAACTGTCTCCAGAAATCCTGGTAGATATAGTTTAAAAAGACAGTAAATTCATTTTGATGGTAAGAAATGTAAACTTTGACAAAGGTGATTAAAGATAATTATTCTCTACATTCACAGCATGTCATCAACAGCCAAGAATCAGCCTTTTGTAACTACTGAGCAAATCGGAGAAGAAGTGCTACTCTTCCTTACATTAATGTGGTGGTTTTCTGGAGAAACACTAAACAGGGACAACTTGTCATGAGGAGTAAGGCTTGCTTGCTCACCTTTGGAGCTACAGATTTGTCACATAATCATGGTGGAATAGGAGCTACATGTGAACAGACAACTAAATCAGCAACCTGTCAACAGTGTCAACTGTCAAATTCCAGCAGAAACTGCTGCTGCTCTCTGATACTAAAGGTTTGCAGGCGTTCACTGTTTGACTGATTGTTTTACTTTATTATTATATACTGAACATTTACAATATGTATATGATTTTTAAAAGCTTTTCCTCTTATGTAACTGTCCTATTAATATACAGAGAGCAGCCCTACACATAGCTGATTGTGAAGTATGTACTGTATCTGTAGAAAATACAGCACGTACCATATGCATTAGACATGTTTGAGGTGACGCTGCGTCTGGCCCCTGACTATCTGAACTGATTCTGCTGCTCTTGGCGCTGCTGTGCTTGTGTATGAATCGATGCAGTGGTGAAGAGCCCCAGGTTATTGGAACTGATTCTTCTAGCAAACGTGTAACTCAACTCAAGTTAGTGAAACAGAACAGATTGGGACATCAGCCAGATAGCCTTGTTAGACACAACCCAGAAGAATACAAATTTGACTTCTTGTGACTTCTAGTGTGCCAGATGAATACAACCTAGAAACTTCAGTTTAAGGCTGCAGGGGCCAAACACATAAAGCTCTGTATACACAGCTTTCGTTGTGAATCCACACAAAGAAGTAATGTGCATTCGCATTCTTTTTGTCTGATTTATAACGTCGCACCTACACCTGATTTTGTTTTATAGATCTCAATCACTATGGAACTAGGCACACATGCAAAAGCCTAATTTCCACACCCACAGTAATCCAAAATTGGATGTAGAAAACGCCCTTAAACACCCTTCTGCATCCTGATACTCTCCAACAGTGCCGAGTCAATACACGTGGCTGCAGCTATTTGTAGCATTCATACTCAAGTTTCTGCAAATCATCATGGCAGTAACTTCTCAATCAGATTTTATTACTAAAATCTCAGAAGGATGATCAATGATTCATTCATAGCACTCATTTTGAAACAGACTTTACAAAGTGCTTCATATATTTATTATTAACAGATACACGATGGCTGAAGAGTAAATAAAGTGAATAATGATTTATCACTAAAATAATCAAAAATAAAGTTTAGAAAAGTGCCTTTAATATTTGACAGAACGATGTGTAGACTGCAAAAATAAAAACATAATCAGTGAAAGTGTAAAACAACCTAAAAATGTTTCCCGACTCAACTTTTATTGAATATCATCATCATCATCATCATATCCTCCACATTTCCCTTAGTTAAAAATCACATGTACCTCTGGTCTGAAGCGCATATGAAATGCACACTTTGTATCAATGCATATTCCTTTATAAAAAAAAATAAAATAAAAAAAAATTGTTTGGGAAAAGGCATACGCATCATTTGTGCATCTGGTCCCAGGTCTGACCTGAGTACAGTCTATACTGTATCAGCAATATAAAATTGGCACAGTGGAAATGTTCATTTAAAAGCTATTGAGCTACTAGGCAAAGAATGTTCAGCTCCCCTCATCTCATAATTCTTTCATGATTTAGTTAAGAAAATTATGGAATTGAAAAAAAACTCTTAAAAAGATAAGATATTGGGGAAAATATTACATGGCATTTGAAGAAAGTTGAATTTGGCATAGATGTTAAATTGAATGATTGTTGAATGTTTGACAGGCTAATTGTTGGCCACTGCTCGTGGTCAATTAGAGCTAGTCCCTACTGGTTGTCTAATGGTACCATATGTTCTCTTGGCTGGAGTGAATGAAAAAAGGGGGGGGCAAAGCAATCACTGACTTATGAGGCCATTGCCAGTTCATCAGCAATTTAGTGGCAATTTAGCAGAAGAAAGAAAGGCAATCCATTATAACCTTTATATTTTTCAAATATGCTGTAGCTTTATTAAATTTGGGCCAAGATGTGAAAATGTAATATGAAATAATTATTTAGAATTACATAACTCCATGAGATAGAGTAAGGATGGGCCAGTATATATACAAATAATTAATGTGATTACTGCCAAATCATCTAGCAGTCATCAGTGCTGACCTCTGGGTATCCACCAGAGGGTTGAGTACCTGAATACTCCCCTCCCTGCCAGCCTGCATTACTGAAAATGTCTGATGACCTCTCTCCCAGGCAAGCTGCTCTTCATGCTGGGTTTTATGTTTTGTATTGTCTACAACAGGTGACAGAGTTGGTAACATAAACTTCAAGGAATAAGAGACATAGCTGAATTAAAGGTTAAAAAAAATCACTTCATGCCATGGACAACTGCATGGGTGTTTGGTAAGCTGCAATCCGTCTCCAAGACATGTTTAGCAACACAGTCATGCTGCTTAGCAACATCAGGGAAATACCAAAGCAAGAAAAAAACAATACAATAAGAAATACAAACTCATGTCTTAAAAGGTTACTTAAAATGTCAAAATGCAAACAACTGTTAAACTTAGTTACATCTCCACATTTGGAACTACTGTAATCCCCGCCTTGCAAAACCGGACCAAATTTAATAAGCTTGTGTTTCTCTGAAAGATTTGAGTCTGGAAAACATCCATTGACAATGGACTGTGCTTAGCAGCTGGAGGCCAGACCAATCAGCAAACTATGGGAGGAGGTTAAGATGATGATGAGAACAAGCAGAGCTTTATTTGGAGTTTTTACAGAGCACTGACACGCTGCTTCTCAACTACTGAACCTTGTGAAGAATTACTTTGGCGTTGTAGATATAAAATGAGGCATGACTGCATGGCCTATTGCTCACCTGAAATGTAAACAGACTATTGAAATGGTGAAATGTGTCACTTCCAACAGTCATGTCTTTTCATTGTGGTAAAACCCAATGGTAACCATCAAGTCAAGTGCAGTAGTTTCATTATGATGTTGCTAGAGAGTACTTTTCAATCATCTGTTTGTTAGAACACCATCAAGCCGTCCCCTTTTTAATACAGAACGAGCAGTAAAGCTATTCTGCAGCTCTTGGCTCTGTTAATTTGCAGCAGAATAGTGCATTGTTTTATGCAGGAGAGCGTTATAAGATGTGCCGTTTTATCACCACACATAGTGTGACTAGCCTTGACAAAACAATCACTGCATTCTGAAGGTCAGTCTGAGCCTGCACAATGATTCCCAGTCACACCATCCTTTAGCTCTACAAACAGTAGGAAATGCTCAATATTATATGTTAGTGTTTAACAATTAACCCGTCAAATAAGGGCTAGTTCTGTCCCACTATGCCACAGATAACAGCCACATGTGACCCATAATACAGTCACAGAAAAAAAGCATTAATTAGTCCTGTATATTATCTCCAAACCTGACAATTTGGATATGAAACCTTTATGAAGAGAGGGTGAGGCTATCAGTGTACGCGTTGTAGATCAGAGCAGACTGGGTGGGGTTGCAGCAAATTATGCAACACTGGGTCTTTGTGAGTTAGCCTTGTGTGGTAGTGGTGTATCCTGACGACCTTAGTCGGTGGATGCTCACCGTGGTTAGCAGCCATTCCAACTGACAAGACACAAAAGGAAAAAAAAGATTACCATTAGGGATGATTTCTGCAGGGAAATTATTTATACAACTGGGGTATTTCCCATATGTCAATCATAATATTAATGACATTGCACCTGCACATAAACCAATTACTGTGCTGCTAAAATCCTGGAGTAGCACTCTAATCAGCTGACATGTTGATGAATTCAGGCTTAACACAGACTTGGAATAATTTTCAACACTCAGGACTCAATCACCTCAGGCCTTGGAATGACACATGACAAGACATGTGTTGAGCCTCCCAGAAAATCCTACAGGGATTCAAACAAATTTCACCTCCTTCACTGAAAGAGACAGATCCTTATCCTGCCATGGACAAATGCCAAAGCAAAAACTCCCTTTTCCAGCGGGACTATTATGCAAGAACATTATTATCTTTCACCTGCACCTGAAACAAGTAAACCGAAAAAAAAAAAAAGCACACAAAAAAGGAATGTAGATGCTTTTGTGGCCTGCTTATGGTGGTTGTGCATAACTAAATGAATAACTACATAGTATATCCTATTTTTGTATGGTTCATACTACATATTTGCAAAACAGTGGCTCTACGATTCACTCCACGTAAAGTATTGTACAAATAACGTTAATGTCTTTAAGCATTCCAGCTGCTTGGTTTTCAGCATTGGGATAGGGACAATATATAGAAAACTATATTCACAATAGACATTTAATATTTTGACGATATATATCGTCATATCGCCCAGTCTGTGTGCACTCGCATTCAAAAAAACAAATAAATCCTGCCTAGACTATGTTCTAGATTATGAGGAAACACAAATTATAAACATAATACTATACTTTTAATCAATATCCCAGGAAAATAATATCCTTAATAGTGGCCAAGTTAGAGTGTTTGT
Source organism: Centropristis striata (assembly GCF_030273125.1). Taxonomy (NCBI): domain Eukaryota; kingdom Metazoa; phylum Chordata; class Actinopteri; order Perciformes; family Serranidae; genus Centropristis; species Centropristis striata. The sequence continues at coordinate 10,772,939 of NC_081523.1, forward strand.
GTAAACAAGCAGGAACCAGAGAGGCAGCGTTATTCTGCTTAAAACTACCAAAGCCCTTATCCAGACAGCCAACTTCCTGTTAGATTTCTGTGGAACAGAAAGACCAGAAACTAACAGTGAACAAAGTCATTGTCAACACAAAGGGAATATCTATATATAACAACCACTAGAAAACTGGTTTCCTGCATCCAGTGGAGCACACTGCAATGATTAAGTTAAGACTACAAATAAAAATGTATTAAAAAAAACCCTGAATGATAAAATGACATCTTTATTCGTCAAAATTACAAAACAAATTCATAAAAACACAAAGGACTCCAAAAAACTGCAGGAGGCAATTTAAAATCTCAACACTGAATCCTGTAAATCAATTATTTAATATTCAGCTTTTATGACCCACCCCCATTTCCCAAACATTAACGTCATAATGATCATGGCTGACATTTGCATGCAACAATGTCAGCAGGGGCTGTGTTGAAGGCTGGCACCAGTCTGACAGCCACAGACATATGCCAGAGAGCGAGAGATAGAGACACACCTTAGGGGAATGCTATGCTACTCAGTGACACTCTCCTGAGGTTTACAGCTCACTGAGCCAGCCCTAATTCAAGCCAAAAGACTGGAAGTATCTGTTGGGCAAATCAGATGAAAGGAGAGCTATGTACCTTATTGAGCAGTGCTGACCCTGATGTGCAGAGACAAAAGGAGGACCCCACTGCCTGAGGAAATGACCAACAGGAAATGGGACCAGTGTGACACACTTTTTAACATCCTTCTCTGCATTCCTCAACTCCATTTACATCTGACAATTCTGATGAAGAAATGTGGGTCTCATGAAAAATTGAGCACTGTACTTCACTTTCATTGGGTATTCTGACCATACTTTAAAACTGCAAACACAAATGTGCTTCTCCTTGTAATATCATTAAATGGCAGCCTTGCCATGTGTCGGTAGTATCAAATCTCCTACATTTAACACACTGCTATGAAATGGTTTGGAAAAAGAAGGTGATAATGGAAGAATTTAGGCCGTTCATGCTTGCCGTAGAGCTCACTTTGTTAGGCCATAGAGGGTCTTCCTCTCGTCTTTACCACACAATCACAGTACAGCCTGCTGCCTTCCATTAAACCAAGTGGAAATTGTTTCGCCCTGACATAAGACTGCAAAACAGCTACAAAGAGGAAACAAAGACCAAAACAAAGAAAGCACAGTGAGGGCTCATGTTTGGTAGGTGTGCCAGGATGTATTACTGGAAGAACAAACACCTTTTCTGTCACTTGATCCAAGATGCATTTCAGTAACTGAACACTAAGATCAATAAAGTACTTGAAGGTGACCATCAGGAAAATCTAAATTTCTCCTCTTTTTTTCTGACTCATCAGAGGTCCCTACAACTAGGACATTCACCTCATTCAAAGAGATTGTGTATAGACTTTAAGCATGTGCATAACATGCAAGATTATGGCACATCCTCATTGACAGACGACATTTAATGCTCTCTTTCCCTGTCACATTCGGTTATGTTCACATATTATAATTAAAACGTGAGGCCACCCCTTTCTGCCAACAGCCATTTGTACTCCAACTGGTTCCTCATTGACTAAGCTCAAAGACAACATTATTATTGCCCCACCCTGATATTGTTGAGATGTCAGAAGATAACATTTTGGCTTCAGTTCCAAGAGCAAGACAGAGTAACTAACTGCATACCTACAATACTTGGACAATAAGATCCCTGCTACATCAGATGAGCAGCCTAACCAGGATTACGACTCTACCTATTGTGGCTCTGTGAAACCCAAATATAATAGCTTATTCTGGACAATACAATGTTGAACTTTGTTTGTCAATAACAAATGTATAGACAGCCTTTTCACAACCTTGTTTTATGGGTTCAAAACTGACCTTGATGCTCTGTGGGGTTTTTTTTATAGTGCGCTTAGTTTGTGAGATGTGACATAACATGAAAATCCCAGCCACAAATCAGGATGAGCTGATGTGGGAGAGGGAGGGACGGCAGAATTAGAGCAGAATTATGACAAAGCCTAAACAGTCTCCATAACACAGTTTTTTTAGAAAACAACTGTAAACTGTCTATTGCTGTATACAATATGTGCATGGAACTATCTATATTACTATTCCATCAGCTTTTATTAAACATGCCAAGTATAAATATTTTTAGACGGTTTTTCCTAAGGTCATTACCCTGAAGGGCTATTGGCTGTGATGTTGACAGAAAATAGACCCGTTTCTCAAAACTGGTTGAGCTTGACTTAGAAGTAAATACCCATTAGTCTCCCCCCCGGAGGCTGGATGTAAACAACACGAAAATCCAAAATACTCGGCTGCTAATAATTCATATCAAAAACCAGTTATACCAGAATCAATACAATTTTGCAACAGTTCAATAGATTGCAGGGGGCAGAGGACCTAATACCGGGACCCTATTGACACAGAGCAGAATAGGACAGTCTGCATGAGGTAAATCCTAGTATCAATCCACCTCCAGTTGTTTCAGGACCCTCAAGGTGAAGCCAGGGACAATGACACTTCCAACCAGAAATTACCGTAAGTGGGGAAAAAAAAAAAAAAAGGGGGGGGGGGGGGGGCTATAAGAACTTTGGTAACTGACTAAAACCACAGATTTTCAAAAATATTTTCCCATTAACTAATTGTTGTTTCATTCATTCATCTTGGAAATAGTATGTAAGCTGAGGTCACTGGCATGCATGAAGCCCAAACGGATAAATGCAATCAGCAAATAAAAACAAGGCTCCACCATGTTTTTCAACAGGTCTTATCTCCTTCATGTTTAGTTTTGCAATTCCTTTGTTTGTAGGTGCTTTTCATCATTGTTGTTATTGCCGACTTCCCTGTTATGTGGCTGCTAACGTCATCATGGTATCTACAGTCCAGGTCACTGCAGACCATGCATAGAAGTTACATCCATTCGACAAACTGTATCCTAATATGCCCACAATACAGGATGGACACAACATGTGATCAATCTACACATTCTACATTATTGGTATTTTTTTTTGTCAGAACGTTTACATTGAAACTTTAAAGACCTTACAGGCAGTAATGGTCAGACTTTTCTTTCCCACACTTTGCTACCCATGCCACCCCTCGCCGCCACTATACACACACACACACCAGTGATATCGCCTCAGTGCTCCCCATACACTGGCTGCCTTTTGCCTTTTGTCACCAAGACCGCATGAGACGCCACCTAAATCCCCTTCCTGTAACCAAGGCCACGGACCACCATTGTAATCAGATTCCAGCTACATTCCAGTGCTTTTTGCAACAATGAGATAAGGTGCTGTTTTTTCACCACTCTTCCAACCCAAGTGACCATGCAGTCTGTGCTCTGCTCAATTTAAATACTACTGGAACACAATACATTACGCACCAGTGTTTCAAGGAATGCTATTGTATTATTTTATACTCTGTAGCAAATGAGATTTGCAGACACAAGAGCAACGTGGCTCAAAGTCCAACTTAATGCTAGGTAACACGTAGACAGAACCAATCTAATCCAATCATAGTCCTCTAACTAGGTAAAGGTTATGTACATGCATCAATACCATGTACTGTGTCAGACATTTCCAGATGAACACCAGAAGTCAAAACATGAGGTTTCGCCAACTTCCTCATTTCAAAAAAGGAAAAACAGACTCCTTAGATTTCAGACGTAGGAAACATAAATGTCAGAACATGTCGGTATATTTAGTGTGACGCTGACCATGCTTTAAAATTGTACTCCCGCTCAAACCTCATTCCCAACTCTCTATCAGCTACAGTTCTTCGAGTCTTAAAAGACTAACTCCTAAACTTCTTATCCTACTTAAAAGTCAAAGTTTAAAAGAGACCACTTCAAAATCCTATTAAATTACTCATAACAGGAAAAGCTCTCGTTTTATGAGTGTTTGTGTGTAGGGTTACTTTACTATCCAAAGTAACACAACCTAAATATACAACTTCTGCCCAAGTTTTCACTTTCCTTTTTAGGTGATCAACACTAAATACATCACATGAAGACAAAGCCAAACCCCCTGTCTATTGTTCTTTTTTTTTTTTTAAAGTCAACTCCAAAATACCACAGCTGGAGAGTACATAGCATGTCCCTTCCTCTTCCTGATCGGCTACTTCCCCCTCCCCCAATAAGCAATGCACAAACCACTGCTCCATTTCAACAGATGTTGTCAGCTGTGGTGGGAAAGACCAATGGAAGAAATGGTATTAGCCTGTGTGTATCTACAGGAGTGACAAAGCTACCAAGCATTTTAAAGCTGAAGGAGTTCATAAACGTAGGAGGAGAGGGCCTCTGAACTTCATCTTTGATTTAGATTCCAAGCAAATGTATTTCTAAAAAAAAAAGTGTATATACAAAAGGGGGGTAATTGACCCTATTATATGTAAAAACACACACACCTCTACAAGCTGAGATAGACAACTATTTCCTTTTATATGTTTTGCATACTAAATTGTAGCTTAATTAACAAAGACTATGGACTTGTATTCTTAAACAATTTTAGCACATGCAAAAACATCCATTGTCTTTAAGCGGTGTGTTTGTTTTCTACTCTGTAAGCAATTAGCAGCACAGATTTAGGCATGTGATCCTCTTCATCCGCAGGCTCGTCCAAACAAACAAACACACTAATATGCAAAGCAGGTGGCTGGATAACGAGATGTTTCTTTCCACCTGTCCTCAGAAATAACCACCGGACATCTTGTCTGGCAAAAATACATTTGTAGCACAGGAAAACCTACAGATTTATTTTTTAAAAATTTGTTGGATATTCAAGTTGTGGCATGTCATTCTGAGAGTTTCTGGAAGAAACTCTTCTTGAAAGTGTGGACTGAGATAACATCTTGCACAGACAGGACTGGACACAAACTGAGGTATGTCAGACATGTGAGAAGAATGCACTCTTTGAGTCCAACTGAGATGAAGATGCCAAACTACTGACCAAATATTTAGTTTCTTTCCACATTTATCATTAGATTATAACAGGAGAGATATCAATTTTCTGCTGAGCTACCTTCTATCTAATGTACACATTTCTTACTCCTGAACTGCTTTTTCACAACTATTTTAGTACAACCATGAACTTCAGATGGCCAGCAGGGAACAGCTGGACTTAGCCCGACCTCCATCAACACTGATTACATCAATTTAATGGATTTGTTGTATACTGGATACAATACTGACTGGTCTTCCTGAAACCAACTTAAAATGTTAAACATGCACTCGTGAGTTCACCACAACCCACACTAGCACTCCCTGCTGCAGTTGATAGGAACCAACACTCCCTCACATCTTATGCTTATTTCCCTCAGCTTCCTGACCCACTTCCTTTCTCAGCTCTGCCATAGGAAGGCAGGCTGCGCACTTCTGAAGACCTTGTACTGCAGCACAACCAGTAGAGGTTGATGCGTCTGGAATGGTTAACAAGCCCAAACACAGCTGTAGTACTGCTGACTGTCGACCCTGGGGTCGCTCTGTCAGCCTTCACCTGCTCTGCATCCCACAGCGAGTCTCTGCGAGGGAAACTCCTGCAACCACAAAGCTGATTACACATGGGACCCAAGTAAGCCAGTTCAAGACAGGGGTCAAAATATGCAAATCATGTTGCCCTTTTGGCACACTAACCACGGTCATTACAAATCAAACTACCCTATTGTCATGAGCAGGCAAATGAGCCGGTGGTGGCGTACAGACAGAAGGGTCACACAGAGGACCATTTGGGTCATCATTCAGCCACTAGGGACGACTGAAGGGACCATTTACGACTGCCAAGTGAGGAGGAGAGCATCTTTAATGACCCCCCCCCCCCCAATCAACCTTCAGTTTTGGATCAATTTCCAATATTTTGCTTTCCAGGAATGATATTTGTGGACCACATTACTTGCGACTCCAAGGCGGGGCCAAGTCAAATTTTAAGGGGTGAAGCTAATTCATAATACTTGTGACCAGGGCGGAAGCAAGTAAAGGGCAAACAATTAACTAATTGATTCATTACTTAATTGACTAATTGGTTATTGGGAATACTTTCTGGTTCCAGCTGTGATTACTTGCTGCTTTTCTCTTTTTTGTAAGTAATCAAAAAATAATGGACAGATAAATCAATAACAAAAATAATCTTTAGTGGCAGCCCTACCAATAAAACGTTTCCCTGTTAAAACATGCATCAATATACAATTTCATTACAACATATATGGTCCAGTTGTTAAAAGTTTAATTAAAATATTTAGGTGGATCAGATTAATCAGACAATACAGTGCTTTTGAAGACACTGCTTGTATCATATACGCTCTTTTTAATTTAACTTCAATATAATAAAATCCAATCCTTGTTTTGCTGCAAAATGACACCAATTAAAAACAGCTGTCACCATAATACCGATTGCCTCAGCAGTAGACTCAGGTGCAGCCACACGATATTTCTGTTTGCCGTCATTGACTGACTAAAAAGAAGTTGAAATAGCTATCTGAACTGATTCTGCACATTTTTATACCACCAATCCTGCACGTGTTATGGCCAAACAAGCAGTGGTGGAGGACACAGCGACTATGTATTTAGGTAACATTTGTAGTTGCTAGCATGGAAGCAGCGACCCTTTCTCATTTATCTTCCATACCAGTGTGTTAGTGGGTCAAATCTGAACCTGGCATTTTGATGAATATTGCGTATATTGGAATAAGATCAAATGGACAAAAAAAATCGTCTTTTGGAATGACATAGTATATACCTGTTTGGAGGCTATTGTTCAGTTTGAAGAGCCAATATTAACAGTGAGGGAGCCAGGGGCCAGGGCGCGGTTGTGCAGCCTGCACCTCCGTGTATGTGGATCTATCGTTCCGGAGATAAGTTTTCCTGCCGCACTATGGTTAGCTACCCCACCCCGCTCAATAGCAGCACATTTTATGTCGTGAATTATCCTCCAAACCCACCCAACACCAAAAGAAACAAGAACCTTCTTGAAACTAGAAATTGCTTTGGTTATGGGTTAGAAACTTTTTTGGCATTGTCAGTGAACCGCCGTTGAAGGCTAGTGCTAGCTAAAAAAAAAAACTGTTCTGACTATCCCGATTCATTTTAGCTAGCGCATGCACTTTCCTGTCTGGATGGCTGTCGGTGGACAAATGAAGACCGTTGCAAACCATTTCACAGGAGGGGGACAACAAAACAGATTCTAAACAATCCACATAATCTGTAACCTACCTTCTGTGAGGAAAATTAAAGTATTCCAGAAAGCCGAATGATATAACACAGCCCAACGCGTATCCCACTTGATTCCTCCCTCTGCCGGAGCCGCTGCTGTGCTGACACCACTCGCTCTGTGTGCTCTTTCCCCACTCTGACGCTAGTCCCGCCCCCTCCTTTGGCTTGGCGATCGCTGTATGGATGAGTGGCTCTTGACGGACAGCTCCAACAGCCAATCACAGCGATTTTGTTTGCTCACAAGAAACAAAGCTCACGCCTCCTTTCTTCAGGTTCCCAGTTACCGAAAATCACCATTGTGTGTTTAAGGTGTTTTTATAGTGTATTAAACTCCTGTGGTATTATTGTGGCACTGGTATTATTTTATGATATCTATTTGACATTTTTCCGTTTTATATTATAATCACAGTTCCGTTTTATATTATAATCACAGTTAGAAAGAAAAGCACAATTTTACTTACACAAAGTATACAATGCATTATCAATATCAAGCAATATCTATTGATTTCAGAGCAACTAAAATGGGCTATATGAGTAATATTATATATACATATATAGTATATATATACATATACATATATAGTATATACAATATTATATATACATATATAGTATATACATGTTCCATCAATTATTAATTGGGTCATTTGGTAGATATCCATATTACAATGATTTGCTGGGTTGACTGTTGGTGCTTTCCCAAAATAATTCCACAAAGACATTTTTTTTTTTTAAGTCACTAATGTGGATATAAATACATAGTAGGTAAATGACATTAATAGAACAGTTAGAACAGTCTGGTTAGTTTAGAAAGTGTTCCAAGAATTACAATATGCAAAATCTAAGAAAAAATATCTAGTCTCATATAAAATTAACAATATGCTGTCAATATATTATCGAGCTCTATTAGATAGAGTGTGTGTTTATGTGTGTAAATGCAACTGTGAGTGAATGAGGATAAAGTTATGGTTACCAAATATAAGGATATACACCTAGTCTATACACAAATATATGTGGCTGGATGGTTTTATAAGAGAATATAATTATTTGATACTCTCTTTTTTATGCAGACTGCCTCATATGTGTATAAAAACGTTATCATCCAGTTAGTGATATGCAGTGAAACAACTGAACATGCTTGTACAATATTACTGTTCTATATATCATTTTATAACATCAAAAATATATCCCAATTCTCCTGAAGAACACAATGTACCACAAGTGCATAACAGCACCACAAGATGGCGTTATTTCACACACCCTGAGTGATGCAGAAGAAAACAGCTGTATTCCATCATCCAATCTATTTTTTCTTTACCACTACTTCAGTTTTGTAGATGAGGGTTGATGCAAGTGTTTGTGGCGAATCTGGCGACCCAAATTATTATTGGTGCACAGAGCAGAAAAGCAGACTTCATTTATTAATAAGAAATGACTCACTGATTCATATGCCTGCTATTCTTGCATGCCTCATGTATTCTGCACTGTCCACAGTTTCTAGTTATTCATATTATAATATATTTACATTGCCGTACAAAAGATTTGACCCTTACCTCTTCTCATTGATGGCTTCCTCTCGATTGCCTTGTCTGGGGATTTCTGAGCCGAGTCAAAAGCCGCCTTCATCTGTGCCACCTTCACAGACTGGCCCTGTTCATCCAACTTGACTTCAGCTGCCTTTGGCCAGTCCTGGTGCTGCAGCTTTTCATGCAGTTGAATGGTCTCCTTTATGAGCTCCGAGACAGGCCTCGATTTGGGACTGCTTTGGGATTTATTTCTCTTCACGACGGTGTCATCTCCCTCTTTGCCAGGTTTTTCATCAGATTGCTCTGGCATCATATTTTCTTTGTTAAGTGTCATATTTGGATCCTGCTTCATGACCTGGTGGCTTTCCTCTGAGGTAACTGCACTGTCTGCATCCACAGCTGGTGCAGCGGTGTCTTCAGCAGAGTCCTTCACCTTCTTCCTCCTCACAGATTGAGCATCTGAGCATGCAGAGCCAGATAGCTGTGGATCAGCTTTGCACTCAGTGTCACTCTTTATTTGTAGAGCTGGTCTAACAGAGCTGGTGTCTGTCTTCTCAGCAGTAAGTAAACAGCATGCGTCTGCAATTTGTACACCACTTTTGGTCAGTTTGGACTTTATATCAGATACTGATAAAGGTGCAGATTCCTCAGTGATCACAATGCTCACTTCACATGACGCTCTCTCATGTGCTGATTGTAGCAGGTTTTTGAAAGGGCCCATGTTTGGCTTCATCTCCATATCTTCATTGACTGATGTAGAGTTGATATTCTCCCCTGTACTCTGATTATCAGCTGTGGAACAAAGGGATTTTGTGAGTGAGCTCTCACACAAAGTATTCCCAATCACTCCAGGAAGAAAACAATCTGGGGTCATAGTGTCAGCAGCAGCTGTTAGTTTGATTTCTGAATCCTTAATTTGGCGATCTTTGGTTGCACCGTTTTCTTCAGGCAGTTTCTCTTTCAACCCCTTCATGTCACATTCTGATGAAGGTGAATTAACACCTGACTCGTATATTTTATCAGTGGATGGCTCTGTTGGTGCGCTATCAAGGATCTTCTTTGCAGCAACATCCACCTGTTTTATTTCTGGGGTTGTCTCCTTTCTAGCTCTCTTCAGAAGCTTCTCCAAAATAGAACTGGGTTCAGTGACAGAATCTGAGTCTGTCTTTTGATTTGTTTCACTTGCGTCCATTTGCAAAGAAGGCCTCACTGACTCCTGTTGATCATCAGCGTCAGTGACCTTTGGTTTAGTTGAATAGTAGTCATTCAAAACTGGCTTCACCTCACATGTTTCCTCTTTTGTATCACTCTCTGTTCTCTCTTTTGGAGGTCTACGATGAATGGTGTCGCTCACGTCCAATAGAGACTCTTTCTGCAGACTGTTTTTCAAAAGATGTTGGGGTTGAGCCGCAGGCAGTAACTTCCTCTCACTGAAGCGGCCCACTGTTCCTGCACAGAGTTTAATATCTTCATCTTCAGCCATAATGGTGTCCTGCTGATCTTGTTGAATACACAGTATCTTCTCACTTCCTGCATGAGCTCCACGTGTGCTCATCTTCACCATCACAGAGTCCTCATCGGTGTTTTCAAGCAAGTTTGCATCCTCTGAATTTTCATATGAAACTCCAGTGGAGAAGTTTCCATCTTGGATCTCCTCATGTTGGACGCTTCCCTCATCCTGATAGTCCATCTTGATCTTTGAGGCTGTGTGAGGCTCCTCCTCAGTCTTCTTCTTCTCTCTTCTGAACTGCTTGTATCCTCCAGCTCTTTCCTCAATCCTCGCTCTACTCTTTTGGTTCCTGTCCGTCTCCTGTGGAACCAGCAGAGCGGTCCTGCCTCCTCCTCCTCCTCCTCCTCCTCTTCCCTCCTTTCCTGCAGCCCCTCCCTGTCTCACCTCCTTTGCAGTGTAAGGGCTCACCGACAAATTTATGTGGTTTTCACTAGAAGGTGTTGTTGGCTCCTGGCCGGGGCTCCGTTCCAGATCCTCAGCGTCTGGCTCCCCTGAATTTTCCCTGGTGTTACCAGCCTCCTCCGCACAGGAGCTTCCTCCCTCCATGACATCACCTGTTTGATTTCCAGCTCCTCCAGAGTCAGGGCTTGGCCCCGTCTCCTCCGACCCTTCACCGAGGGCCTCATCTCCACCTTCTAATTTATCCTGGTTCTGTCCCATACTGGTCTGTGGAGAAAGACATGGTGTTAACCTCACAACAAAATACCAATCCTCCCAAATTATGCCACGTGTTGCAAATGCCAGCCCAGAAGCAGTTGCTTTTGCCTTCTTATATTTCCTGTTGGAATAATACACTGAAAAAATACTGGGACTGAGTGGAACAAACTGAGCAGACACCTGGGATTAATATCACTGTCTGTGCATTAGAAATGGTTTCAGTCTTGAGAAGAGACCATGTCGCAAACAACTCATAGTCACACAGGAGCTATTTTCATATAAGTGGTGAATTGGAGTATCTTATGACTTTAACTGCTATAGAATACCCTCTGTTGGCTTATTCATGCACTTGCTATGTCAACAGTCGCTCAACTTTAAGACAAATTACAGTCACAAGATGCAGCAGTCTCACTTGTGAATTTTAATAATTTGTTTTGGACTTATACATACATGATTCAGCAATTTCAGTAAAGCCTCTTCCTAAAAAAAAAGTGTGATATGCACATTTTTGGTGAATGTTATAAACCAGCATCACAGCTGACACCAGAAACAATTAGTCTGACCAATTGATGATTCCCTCTCAGAAACAACCCCAATTCCAAAAATGTTGGGGAGCTGTGTGAAATTAAAATTAAAACAGAAAGCATTAAATATATGTAGTATTAAAGTTTCACAGGGTCTTATGGACAGTGCGAACCACTGCAGTGTTGCCAGGAACCTCTTTAAAAACATAGTTTTGCTAGCTACCAGTTACATCACACTTGAAGAAGTTAAACTACAGCTGAGTTACACGGGGAGAAATGTAGTTTAGTTAAATAAAGCTACGAAGAAAAAGTAGTTTAAGTAAACCACTTGTTCAAAAAATGACCAAATGAACAATGTAGGTGTGAAACGGACTTCTAACAAATTATAAAAAGAAAAATGACAAAAGGCAGCAAAAAATAGCACTCAATTGAGTTAAATTGCAAAAGTCAACTGCTCATTTATAGATATGAATAAATAAAGATAAATAAATAAATATGCCACTATTCATGGGAAAGAGGGATATTGCACCAAGCAAAATAACTCAGTTAACCAGGATTTAAGGATTTCTTTTAATCTTTTAACACCTCCATGTTTACACATTTGTTTACTTAATTTTTTTATATCTATTTTAAAGATGTATTAAAAATATGATCAAGTAATTCTTGACAATGTAACTATAATCTAATTGCACATTTTTCAAATGTATTCTAGGCTAATTATAGTCACTTATTTTATGTTATCTGAGTACGTAATCCTGATTTATGGAATCTGTCACTACCCAACGCTGATGTATGATGAAGGTGTGATCTTAGCAGCTGATAGGAAAGTGTAACTTGAATAAAACCCTGCATTATATCCATCTAAATATGGTTAATATGTTTTGTATATAATCATCTTCCCTGAAGATCAATATCCTCACTCTTGTATGAGTTGTAGCAGTTGGAGGAGGTGGAATAAGAGCAGCGTTGTTTACAAAGAAAGCAGAACATAAGGCAAAACTAATCACTGTGTTGCAGAGACAAACTTTTCCATGAGACTGTCTAATTGTTTAACAAGTTTTCACCCACTAAACTGCAGCAGTAAGCAAAGAAAATGGCGAGGCACAATGAACAATGTTGTGGACCATGAGTCTGTTTCCTGTCTGCATCCTCATGCCCCGTCTGTGTGACAACATATGACTGCTGTTGTCTTATCATCTGACAGGCCTGCACACTGGCCAGACACATGGCTGAGAGAGCTAATGTTATCACCCTACAATGGTGACACAGCTGAGTGAGAAGATAGAAACATGTTGTTTTCCATGCTCTGATATTGGGAAAGAGATTAGAAATACATGACAAAATAACAGATAGTGTAAGGACGTCAATGAAACAAGTTACAGAACTATCTTTCATCATGCGGAGTCATCAGGATAATTCCATAGTGATCGGTGGAATTTGCCTCTTCTATCAGCCAACGCGGGGATCCCCTTTCCTTCAGGCCGTCTATCCCTCTAAACAACTGCTCTGTTATTCCCTCTCATCCTCCGTGAGAGCCCAAAGCTGATCACTTGATCACCATGTGCTCTGCTGCCTCGACATACGCAGACATACAGGAATTCAAAACCAATGAACCAGGAACTTCTCGCAGGTTTGAGCATCGGGTAAACAGACAACTTTACATTTCTTCTGTGCTCTGATTAGTACAACACAAGAAGCTGTGCACAGGTCTGGCTCATGACATCATCACTACCTTCACACTGAGGATTCATATAATATTGATCTCTTATCATATGTTCCACTCACCAGTTAGACGTTGTAGCCGAGTTGTTTGCTCTCTCTGACCGACAGAGTGCTCTTTGTTGGATGTTTGGTGATGTTCAGTCCTCCCTCAAATCCACAAGCAATGGGAGCCTTATATTACATCCATGTGATGTCACAGCACATTTGACTAATACAATCAGGGGAAACACAGACGTGAAGCTTTAGTTTTTGCTGCCTTGAGAAACCTTGGAGGAGTTTTCCTTTTCATTTCTGCATCACTTTGTAACGCTGGTGTGGATTCAGGTAGCCAACATGGATAATGTGTTTTGATCCTGAGCCGAGATTTAATCTGGATGACCTTTTCACCTTGCATCCTAGTGGAAGATAGGAGAATAACACTGAAATAACTCTTGATCAAGTCGAGCCAAAGCGTTTGTTGCATGCATAGGTATAATAAATTTCATTGTATAATAACAATTCTTCTTTTGCTTTCCACTCTGGATACCGGTTTATAAAGAAACATGATTGAAAAATAAATACAGGAATAAAGATAACATTATAATGTAATATAATATATAAGAATATATTACACTATAATACTAGTAAAACAGACAGAATACAGATTATGTAGAATTGTATTAATTATAATATTGGTCGACCTGTGCGTGTGTGTATACAGTCTATGGTGTGTAAATATAGGAAAATCTTCCTTTGCCTTCCACTCTCAATGTTGTTTATAAGAAATGAGGTATGGAAAATATTCACATATTATATAAAGAGGAACAATATATGCACAACATACAGAGTAATAAGAATTACATTAATGTATTAATATCATTAATCTGTGCAAAAATATGCAGACAGATGCATCTCTTTCTCTGTGTGTATATAAAAAGCTTTCTGGAAAAACAGCTAAAAGCTATTTTTATTGTATAAACCAATATCATTTTTTTTTCAAACTTCTCTTTATTGTTTTTTTTTTTCTTTTGTTCACATACAAAAATAAAGAATGTACATGTTCATTTATGCTTAAAATCAACACGAAAGAACAGAATGATAGTAGAAAAATAAAAGCAATAAAAAACCCCACAAAAAAAACCCCCAAAAAACCTAGGTAGAGTCAAATCAAATATCAAAACAAAAATAAGGTTTACAAATAAAATATATTTAAATATTAATAATACAACTTGGAGGATGTAAACCAATATCATTTTTGACTGATTTTCCCACCAATAAAAATACATGTATATGTATATGTGCGGTGCTCATTCTGACACAAAGAGTGTCCTTTACCCAATACTGTTGCATGCTGGTGTCATGGTCTACACAGTACATTCTGCTTCACTGCAGGAACCCAGTTAAGATAAGTAGGAGATGGTAAAAGGATGCTTGTGTCTGGGATAAATGGTGAGTAATTGCAGCCAACCTGGGTACTTCCAGGAGTGAAGGAAATTATGTGAAAAATAGGCTAGACCGTATTCTTTTGTTTCTCTTGGTCTCTATAGTGACGTCCAAAACAGGATACGTCCTCAGATAATAAAACAAAAGTGGAGGTATGTCAGCCAAGAATTCACCAGCAGAAGAAGGAAACACACCCAGAGACTGTGGACTGAAGGCTGCCGTGCTGACAGACAGGCGGCCTGAAGTCCTCGTGTTCTTCTGTTTGAAAAGTGTTAAAGGTCGCTCTAAAGTTTGTCTAGACAAAAGGCAATCTGTGTTTAGTTTAAGATCAGCACTAATTAAGAACAGACTCCTCAGACTTTGTGGCACACTAATGATGAGTTTTACAAAGCTTCTCTAGTCTCTAGTCATTTAAATGTTTTACAAGTTTAAAGCAGCCAGGCACATTAGTTTTCCATTTCACATTCTGGGAAATACCAGTCTCTGGTTTCATGTACATGCAGAAAAAAAAGAAAAGAAAAAAAAGGGGGAGGCTGAAATGCTTTATAGAGGTGTCAATTCACACACAAACAACACAGAATAACATCTTTGCCGCCTCAGTGGCCCACCACATGCTACATTGTACACAGGGCCCTCCTTTCATTATACAGACACGCACAGTCATGTACAACAGGAGGAACATGAGCGTGTAACTTAAGTAATTCACTGATGTCATGCAAACAGTGACAGGAAGCTAAATGTTATATAACCTGGCTGTTAGAAAACGACTCTCCTGCCAAAGCATACAGATTGGGGCATGGTGATGTAATTTCAGGACACACACAAGATCAAAGTTGAGTCACTGCACAGATATTTAGTCATGGCCGTCATAGTTTTCCCATTCAGGAAGATCTTAAACAGCGTTTCTTAACGCAGCAGAGGATTCAGGCGATCTGAGGGCAGAGAGAAAAAATAAAAAGGGCACCAGTGTGCAGAAAGTTTCCTATATGTTTTCTCAATTTTAAGGCCACCATAGAAGGCACTTCTTCATGTTTTCTCTACTGGAAGCCTGCTTTACGTTCGTAATAATGCATGTAAAGCATCAACACTGTAACACATTTGCTTGTCTTTCAATTAGTTACAATTATTTTTGAATTGTGTTCACAAGAAAAACAACACAGATCCACTGTATATTATGTAAAAGAAATGTTTATTTCCATAATTAACACATACAGTACATTTTTTTGACCAACATAAAAAGTGCAATATGCATTCAAACTACAGCAATGTACAGTACAAAAGTTACTGCATACTTAAATATAAAAAGAAAATGGTTACAAACTGTGAAGTAACCTATTGTGATCGAGTCAGTGTGACAAAAGTTTTCAAACTCACCGATGATTTGAGCATAGAAGCTTAACAGCTAGGAGCCTGCTGACTTCTCAGAGTCTCTTTTGTTTCTCCCAAAAGGTGCAAAAAGATGTGACAGCATTTAAATATACGCACATGGTTGATTGACATTATGGTTCACATATTTTGTACAGCTTCAATGGTGTTTCCAATTTGTCGAGACAGCCAAAGAACTTTGGTCTTTCACATTTTAAAAAAGCACAAGTGAGTTTAAAATGTTGGCAACCCTCGAGGATGAGCTGATTTAAGGTAAATAAAGAAGGTTTTGAATGTGAAATTTTTCATGTTCTGTGTTCATATCTTGTCAAAATGTTCTGATAACTTTAGCCTCACGAATAACATGGTTTGACTGCCATAAATCCTCAGTTCCTGTCACACTAGACGTTTGTATAATGATTTCAAGCCATGCAGCGTGACTCCTCACTCTGCTCTCCCAAGAACATTGTAGGGAATGATGAGGTCAATAACATTACGTTATTTTGGAAGATAGCTCACTCGTGTACCAGTATTCACTCATAAAAAAGCAGTGCAAAGGAACAACAAATGTTTCTGTTGTGTTTGTTGAAAACAGTGAGCATGCCTCTGGCGGAAGAGTCACAATCTTCTCTCCTCACTTTGATCCCATTCACTCACTCACTTACAGACTCAAGCATTAATGCATTAACATACACCTTAAAACCGATTTCCTCACTTTGATTCAACATCAGCAAAGGAACTGAATTAAACTCTAGCCTGGTGTTCATCTGAAAAAAGAGCTCCATGAATGCAACATGAGGTAACCATTAATTTTACAACCCTCTAGCATCTAAAACATAAACTGTGCGGTAAACAACTCTACATTTATTAACACTTTGCTTTCTCTTCAAGCTCCACTGAGGGAAGTTCATCAATGTAGGCTACCACTTTGTACCAGACTGGTAAAAAATAATCTAAGTGCCAATGGATACCATAATTTGGTACATATCAGGTACTAACAGCTGTGAAGTTAAAGGTTATAGAGCGTCTTGTACCGTCTCATCCTGCAGTCTGTGCCTCTGGTCTCATAGGTAAGGCACTTGTTTGTCCATGAATCAAACCAAGTAAGAGGTGAACTGATGGCTTTACACACTTGTCAGATACAGCAATATGACTTTCATCACTGTGAACAGCAGTTTGAGAAACAATGTGGCAAAGGAGTGTACACTCCTTATAACAACAGTTGGCATTGTCTTTTTTTTTTTGTTTGTTTTCATTAGTTTCCTTTGACTCCAGCCCCACGGGGTGACAGACGAGGGGATGTGCGGAGTGTATATAACCTCCGCTGGATGTGTCAGCTTCTGGGCTCACCTGGTAGTGCTCTCTCTGGAGTGTGCAGGTCCTTGCAGGGCCGGGGCAGAGCAGAGGCGGTGGGGGAGTCCCACTCCAGGCTGGGGTCTGGCTCTGGGGACAGCGAGAGGAGCAGTAGTGTTCCTGCATCTGAAGAGCAGGCTGAACACAGGTCCTCTGAGGAGAAGTTGAGGCTGCCCAACTTGGCCAGCGAGTTGGACCGCTTCAGCTTTGAGGGCACGGTCAAGCCTGCCAGACGCATGCGGGTCTCGATCTCCTGCGCCCTCTGGCGCACGAGGCCAGGTTTCCCCCTGACGCTGCGCAGACTGTCACTGCTGGAGCTGCGTGTCAGGGTGGAGCCGTGAGGCGAGGAGGTGGGTGTGAGCAACCCAGACCCCACGACCCCCAACAAGGCTTCATTGGTCAGTGGCACCACCAGGGGCTCCAACCGCACTTGGCATGGTGTAGAAGATTTAAGGAAGTCTCCGGTGACACCGGAGAGCTCCTCTTCATCCTCAGTGGTAAAAGGGCCTTTTTTGGACATTTGGCATGCGTGCAAAGGCTTCAGAGAGATCAAGCTCTCCTGGGATAACCCAGAAAGTCTCTCTAGTCTCTCTGCACGCCGGCGGACCAGCCCAGACCTCTGTAGCTGCAACAGGCTCTCCTGTTGTTGGTCAATGTAGCAAGCCACAGCAAGCTTCTCTTCCTCCGAATCCATTCTCATCAGCTCAGGGAGAGCATCTGAGGCAGCTGCAGATGTACTTTCCTGACCTACAGTCTTAACTCCTGATAAATCACCATCGACCTTCGGCTCCTGTAAGCGCAGTGAGTCTCTTGGCTGCTCCTCTCTGATGAGTGGAGCTGTGGGCGGGGAGGCAGCACAGTTGGCACAGTCACACAGAGGGCCACAGGGGCGCAGCAGTCCCACTGAAGACCTGAGGCCTTCAGAAGAGGTATGGGACAGTGGGGGTGAAGCACTTGGGACTTCAGGAGGACTGGGGTTAAGGCAAAGCTTAGAAATCAGTGTTGGAGAGTCTTCTTTCAGCTTGGACTTAGAATCCCTCCGGACCAGTGTAGAAGCATCAACTGGAGGAAGGAAGGAGGAAGCTTTTTCCTAAAACAAAAAAAAAAAAAGAAAGAAAAAAAATGTCGAAGGGATTTTTTTTTCTCAAACTGGATTCATGAAATCAATAACAGCACTGTCATTCTAGGTTTATCAAATAACTCAAACTTACGTTGATGTTACATGGAGAGGTCAAATGGTTGTTGTTGTTGGAGTTTTCATTTAGAGTTGCCAGGTCCATCCCATTACCCTCTGTATCCCCTTCTACCTCCACATCTTGTGTTCCCTCTCCTCCGCCTCCTTCCCCACCCCCTCCATCATCTGGTTGCATGAGCACCTCCATCTCTGCCTCCTCCTTTTGCACCTCCTCCTCATCCTCCTCCTCCACTGTGCTGAACTCCAGCCTCAGACGCAGCTCCTCCAGGGGCTCGGGGCCCCGGGAAGATGTCTGGGCAGCTGTCCCCTCTGCTGAAGGCCCGAAGTGGGGAAGCGGCAGGCCTTCGTGTCCATCAAAGGCCTCATCATCCAGCAGAGCGTCCCGCTCCACGTCCTCAATTTCTATAAAGACTTTTTCCATCCCGATAAGTGGTGGACCGCGCACAGGTGTTGAAGGTTCGCTGTCCAGCGCCGAGTCTGAGAGCCGGCGGAAGTAGTAGTTGTTGTAGGCGGGGTCGATCTCCAGTGCAACAGCCCTGCGTGGGGATGGACAGGCAGCCCCCTTGTCAGACAGCGCCTCCTCACAGCAAGGAGACATCCCTGGCTCTGGAGTCAAGTGGCCTCCCTCCTCCCCTCCACAACACTGAGCCAGCCCCTGCTGCCCCTCGGCCATCTCACAGTCTGCGTCTGGATGCCACAGCTTGTTGTGACGCTGTTTGCTGGAAATAAACAGTGTGCAGAAGTAAAAAAAATAGGTCCACTGAGAGAACACAACTAGAAAACAACACTGTACACACACATACAATACAGGCCAAAAGTTTGGACACACCTTCTCATTCAATGCGTTTCCTTTATTTTCATGACTATTGACATTGTAAATTCATCAAAACTATTAATGAACACATGTGGAATTATGTACTTAACAAAAAAGTGTGAAATAACTGAAAACATGTTTTATATTCTAGTAAGCAAAGGGTGGCTACTTTGAGGAATCTAAAATACAAGACATGTTTTCAGTTATTTCACACTTTTTTTGTTAAGTACATAATTCCATATGTGTTCATTCATAGTTTTGATGCCTTCAGTGAGAATCTACAATGTAAATAGTCATGAAAATGAAGAAAAACGCATTGAATGAGAAGGTGTGTCCAAACTTTTGGCCTGTACTGTACACACTAAAGGGGCTGTACCTTGCATCCAATATGCCCTCGTACTCGGCCAGCTGCCGCATGAAGCCTGCGTTGGGTCGTGTAATGCTCCTCTTTTGCTTGACAAAGTTGTAAGCCTTCTCTAGCGACCAGCCGAACTCCTTCATGGCGTAAGCGATGACAGTGGAGGCAGACCGACTCACACCCATCTTGCAGTGAACTAGACACTTGGAGTGGTTTTTTCTATAGGATAGGATTTAGAAAATAATCATAAAAATGCATGTTTGAGGAGATGTGATCCTTCATTATTTTGTTAGTGGATTTAGCTTGAGGCTGTTGTCCAAAAAAGCTTATAAGTGGATAAGGTTCTATTGGTATCTCCTATTTAAAAAAATAACAGTAGTACATGAGATGGCTCATTTAAAAAATTCATGTTCCTCTGACTCCACTTAGTGCTCCTTGTGGCATTTTCAAGATTCCACCTCTACCGAAAGACAAAAACCAATTAGAGCCCACGAGTCTCTAAGGCAGTGTCAATCTTGTCAATGACTGCTCATTAACTGCAGTCAAACTGTCAAAGTAGGCAGCACTGATCAAATATTAATCAAGATTATGTTACAGAGTTGCCCATTTCTCGCCACAAATATTTTGCGAAACACATTTTAGTTACCGTTTAGCTTTAAAATGAGATAGTTTGTGACCCATGTTCAAAACAGTGAAGTCAAAACCAAGCCCCGCCCACCAGTCAAAGCAAACTTTCTTATTTAGAAAGAAATATGTATGCAGTAAAAAAAAAAAAAATCTTGATTTGTATTTGATCAGTGCTGCCTAGTTTGACAGTGTGACCACAGTTCACTAGATTATCGTCATGCCTTAGAGCAGGGGTGGGCAACCTTTACTAACTAAAGAGCCACTGTTGGCCAAAAAAAAGAGAAAATCGCGGAATGGAGCCGCAAACCTTATATTGAGCAAAAATTGAGAAAATTAAACAGCCTAATAAGTCTAAATTAGCCTACCAACATTATTAATAGTCAAATTGTGCATTTATTAATATGATTTTGAAAACTAGTCTATCTAGGGGAACTCAAAACTATACTCAAAGTTGGCAAAACTTAAAGGTTAAGGCACCGGGCCGGAAACTTTCGTAAGCTATGAAGCACATTTTAGTTGACTTAAATGTCAAAAGAATACAAATAGTTTTTGGTCTACACCATTACATTTTTTATGTAAAAATATATATGTATTTTTTTTGTCTCAACCACAGGGAGCCCCAGCAGGTGGCATAAAGAGCCACATGAGGCTCTGGAGCCACAGGTTGACCACACCTGCTTTACAAGATGATAAGTTACATATAATTTCCTCACCTGTGAGGTTAAGGCGCTGGGCCGGAGACTTTCGTAAGCTATGAAGCACATTTTAGTTGTTAAATGTCAAAACTTTTTAAATATTTGAGATTAATATACTTTTTTTTTTTTTTTTTTACAATTGAAGAATACAAATAGTTTTTGGTCTACACCATTGCTTAATTAAATTTTTTATGTAAAAATATATATGTATTTTTTTTGTCTCAGCCACAGGGAGCCCCAGCAGGCGGCCTAAAGAGCCACATGAGGCTCTGGAGCCACAGGTTGACCACCCCTGCCTTAGAGACTCCTCAGCTCTGATTGGTTGTTTTCATTCGGTTGTGGTAGATTCTTGCAAATACCACTATAAGTACTAAGAGGAGGCAGAGGAACATGATTTCCTCTTAGATTTTAAGATGTTGTGACAGCTTGAGCAAAAACAACAACTTACTATAAGAACTTTCATTCTAAATAAAAAAGTTAAAAACTCGTCCAGTGTATTAATTAGCTTGATAATAAAGTCTAATAAATAAAATGACAACACATTACAAAGAAATGCAGTGAAATCTGAGGAAATTTTCATTCATTCAGTCAGAAATGATTCTCATTGGGAGACAAATAATCTGACCCTCCATCAAGTAAATGTGCGGAGAGCGATTCTAATAACTGACAACTGATTCCAACTGATTCTCATCCTGTGAGGATGAGATGTCTTTATAAACTGATACAAACATGGGTTTCCCGTTACACTAAGGACTTACTTTGCTTTAACAATGAAGTTGTACGTCTCATTCCAGTGAGCCAGCAGGTCAGTGGCATCCTCATCGTAGACGCGTATGTTGTGGTAACTGAATGTGCCTGGAAAGAAGTTGTCTATCTCCCTGGTAACGTTGAGGATGTAGCCCACCCTGGGGAGGAAAGATAATGTTAACTCAACAACATTCTTTCATGCTCAGATCATAATGAAACTGTCTCTTTTGAGTTTGGTAATGTTAGCTCTTTCGTAATATTAAATAAATCACCCCGTCTCTTGCAGCTCCTCCAAATTAGATGCATTCCATTCGGATCCCTATAAACAAATGAAGGAAAATACAGTTCAGAGGGAGTATATTTTCAAATCTTTGTAAGATTGTTCTTTCTCCATTTCACATGGAAGCAGTTTTCCTTTGGGATGGAAAGGGAAGGGAATGTTTTTGTCTCAGTTATTCACAGGAAACAACAAATGTTATTTTGGTGAATGTAAGAGACGGTATCAGTTGTCCCACCAGGTAGACATGGTCAAAGATAAGAGTGGGTTTGTCCATCTGGCCCAGGATGAGCAGCATCTCATTGTCGATGAACTCTTTGTACTCCTGCAGGTTACAGTTCATGTGTTGTTCCAACTCCGTACGGATCTGACAAGAGAATCATTCAGTATATCATTCCATGTGAGGACGCTTTTTTTGTTATTGTTGTAAAAAACTTTCCTAAAATCTGTACAAAAATGATATAACTGTCAAAAGATGGAAAATCAAATAAGGCTAAAACATAACAGTGCCAGAGTTTGTGTGGGCCATACTTTTTTTCCAACTTAAACAAGATTTGAAAATAATCTAACTGTGGTACTATTTTTACAAATTATGTTCAGCATAATCATGTTTAAACAAGTAATAAATGATTTGATTGTATGTCCAACACAACAACATTGGGTTGTTTTCTGTTATCTGTGCGGGTTGGTTGGAATGTATCTATTATGTACAACAACAATTAAAAATGTACAATAGCATAAATCAGATCCATGTAATTAGAAACTCACTATGTTGGATCCACATCATAAAACTTCCATAAAAATCAACTCCAAGGTTTGAAAATAATTCAGAAAATCGAGCTATGTCTCTATCTTTGGGGAGAAATATAAATGCAGCAGCTCAAAATGATACATCAGTGTGTGTGTGTGTGTGTGTGTGTGTGTGTGTGTGTGTGTAGTACTACAATATATTTACCTGTTTGCAGGTGACGTTCTCGAGGTCCTGGCACATCATGATGCTTCTGAGTTTGGCTTTAATAAGGCACCCTGTCCTCTCTCTCTCCGAAGGCCTACCAAAGATCAAGTCTCATTTAGATCAAGCACTCACACAATTCCAGTTGTTCCTGAAATACTAAGCTACTTCAACAACAGGTGTAGGTGTGATACGTGTCGGATGTTACATAAAGATTTAAGTACTGACTTGTCGACAAACATGGTGGGCGAGTCCGGCCGTGTGGTTTCCAGGTCCTTCATGGCGTTCCACTCGTTGATGCAGCTCTGGTCTGAAGAAATACAGCTCTCGTAGTAGCCCATCCAGGTGAGAGCCATGCCTCCGGGGAAGTAATTATACCTGCGTGACACCTCGCATGCCTTGTGAAGCACCTGCAGGGCTGACCTACAATGTGTTTGTGAGGAAAAATAAAAGGTCATAGATGTGAAACTTGTGAGGTATTTTAGTAAATTAGTACTAATAATCTGTTAAAGAAGTGATTCCCAACCAGGGGTACTTGTACCCCAGGTGGTGCTTCTGCTGTTGCTAATTTTGTGGATGACAAAATCTCCACATATCAAGTCAGCTGGAAAACCTGAACGCTAACTGTTGCACTTATGTAAGAGTGCGAGAAAAATAGTTAGCAAGAGTGCACAGAAGCAAAAAATAATGACAAAACGGTTTAAATTATGAGTTAAAAGTAATGGAGAAGTGGTTGAAAAAGTTAGCTTCACTCCAAGTCATAATAGTATGATTACATTAACAAGATAGTTCAGAGATACAGTACTTTGGGGAATTTTACACCTTTCCCACTCCCAGAGTCTCCTAATAAATGCCTTAGGACATACCTTTTTAACTGTATATGCAGTCTGAAGTTATATCAAAAAGCAACATGCTCTGGTGGAACACACTACCAGTTCCTACCAGAGCAGGGGCGTCCCTCTCTACCTTTAAAAAGACCCAGCTCTTCAGAGAGCATCTTCTCTCCTAGCACCACACGATAATTCTACTCCTTAAAGAATTGTCACTAGCACTTACTGATGCACTAATAGCTCTTTTTGCACTATACCTTCATTGTTTGCTTTTATTCTTCCCGTAAGTCGCTTTGGATAAAAGCGTCTGCTAAATGACTAAATGTAAAATGTAAATGTAACATTAGGCAATATTGGCTCATCTTTTGAGTTCCTATGGGACCAAATATTATAATCATAGGCATCCAGGAATTGAGGTCAACTGAGCCACTAAACTAAGAGAGGGGGGCGCCATTTGCTCAGCTTTGTCTGAGGGGAGGCCCACAGTCTAAGACTTAGAAAATCCCTGGTCTATGCCATTCTGTGCACTTGCATCTTCATGTCAGCAGGTGGCAGAATGAATCAGCATTGCCTCGAGCGGCCACACTGCAGCACAGTGGCACATGTGTTTCTCAGGAGATTTATTTTGGTGTGTCACGAAGCTAAATGTCTTTAGACAGTCGCTGCTCCAGAGGATGTTTATTACTCACCACATAGCCTGCACGGACACAGGCTTGAAGACATGAGTCCGACTTGCCGTGTTCACAGTAAAGCCCCTGAGGAGCAAAGAAAACAGATGGTCATTCCCCTGAGCACAGTGTAGCTATGCGTGTATCGTGCTCATCCCAAGTGTCAGGTGTAGCAGCAATGTTTGGGGGGAAAAAGGAAAACAACGCTGAGTTACAGCAAATGCTGCAGCTATACAGCAGGGGTCACAGTGACGGAGAGGACTCACCCGTCTCCATCCAGATGGATCTTTGTGTCACTCCACAGAGGTAGCGCCATGCCGATCAAACAGCTTTTGCTGGCAGGGAAGAGAGGAAAATAAATACCAGGCAAACGCAAGAAACATTTTTTTTTTTTAAATTATGCATGTCCAAAGTCAATAACAATTGTTTGTTGCTACAAGGGTTATATTCGAGGAATACTCAATTAATATTTTTAAATCTAATTATTAGACCGACAAGAAGTAACAAGATTCTTGCAGTGAATAAATCATGTGTGATTTACTGGAAACCAGCAAATATGTTCTCACTTTTTTTGTACTGCAACATCTTCTGACTGTACAGTGCATGCACAGTATAGAGCTCTGTGTGGCTTTTTCTCACATTCTTAAATATACAGTACAGACCAAAAGTTTGGACACACCTTCTCATTCAATGTGTTTTTCTTTATTTTCATGACTATTTACATTGTAGATTCTCACTGAAGGCATCAAAACTATGAATGAACACATATGGAATTATGTACTTAACAAAAAAAGTGTGAAATAACTGAAAACATGTCTTGTATTTTAGATTCCTCAAAGTAGCCACCCTTTGCTTACTAGAATATAATACATGTTTTCAGTTATTTCACACTTTTTTGTTAAGTACATAATTCCACATGTGTTCATTAATAGTTTTGATGAATTAACAATGTCAATAGTCATGAAAATAAAGGAAACGCATTGAATGAGAAGGTGTGTCCAAACTTTTGGCCTGTACTGTATATTTTTTATGTATCATGTCAACTAGTGACACAAAACAAATTGAAATGGCAATTCATGGTCGAGCTCTGGTAGGCTGTCTGGAAAAAGGTGATCATACTACCACACACACAAAAAGGGTTTACTCTTACCAGTCTTTGCTGGTGAAGTCGATTCCCAGTAGGATGTTCTCCTCTGTGTCTTGTCGCCCATTGGTGTACACCACCACCATGTACCGCACTCTGTCTGACCATGCACTCTCCAGCCGCACCGCCTAGACAGGGCACAGACAATTCCCTTCAAATTCAAAGCCAGAACTTTTTGGCGAAGAGTAAGAATCCTGTTTCCTGTTTTTGTAGTTGTACCTGCGAGCTGCCAAAAAATAATTAAATTACTGTGGTATTTAAGGAACAAGTTGTCTGAAATTAAATAGGACATTGTCAGTCAATGGGTATCACACTTAACCCATAACAACCCATGGTGACACCAGTGTAACAAACACTTTAAATCTTCTAGAATCTCCCATATTCAGCTTTATCCTTCACCTTAACTCATTAAATCCCTAACTGACGTACTCAACACCCTGGTGTGGTGGTCATGAAGTGACTTCTCCAAAATGTGGCTGTGACTGGAAACAGAAATCTAAAAAAGTAGCTAATTTCAAAAAGCTTATTTTTTGTTTCTAGGCTAACTAGTTTAAACCTATTTAACAATTCTAAACCGTTAATCGGGTGTCCTTCATTGCATTTAACCCTATTAGAGTTTGTTATTTGTTTTATTTATTATTGATTTATTATTATTTTGTACTTAAAAACAAATCTGAAAAATATTTTTTTGTTAAAAAGCACTATTAATGTCACAATTTTAATATATGTTGTGGAGATGCAGAGAAAAAGGCAAATTTGTGTTTCTGTAAGTAGAAAAAGTGTCTAGCTTTATTTATCTTAAAATAAGAAATATCATAAAAATAAATACCACATAAACACCATATACCATACCGCCCAATGTAACATATATGTCACATCACAGATCTTTGACATTTAGGGGTAGTATTTTTTTTTTAAAACATCATAAATGTATTCTATGTGGTCCACTTGGTCTGTGGTATATCCCCCATAATTTTCCTTTAAGGACAAATGGGTCTGGGTTCTTATGGGTTAAAACATGTGAGTTGACCCATACTTTATTCAATGAAACTTCTGAATCCTAAGCATTTTCAGGGCGTTCAGTCAGAGTTTAAGATTTGGCGTTCCGTGCTGCTGCTTTTCAAATTTTAAATGAGACATGATATTTTTACGCTTATAAGATGTGAATAGTAATTGTTTTTACACTTTCTGTATATGATTAATGGTTTAATTTTGGGTTGTTTTTTGCCTTTCAAACCCGCTGGCAGGTTGTTGCATTCAGAGGGTTAAATCTAGTGTGGCAGGTTTGTGCTTTTCATGCCCCGTTTACCAAAGTGTTTAAAACTTTGATGGTTCACAACAGCAAACGCCTGAGAAGCTAAAAAGGTCAACACACTGACCCTCCTCTTAAAATATGTCCCGAACAAAGTGTCACCGCTGGATGTGCAAAGAAAACTGGAACACAAATTTGATGTAATAGGGTAACCGAGTCCCCAGGACGTAGGAGAACACAGAGCCGGTAAAATAAAATTATGTAACTCAGCTTCACACCAACACATAAACACACCATGGAAACATTTTGTAATGTTCTCCTGAGTGTGTTTAAACCTGCTCCCATGAGCTAATAATTACAGTGAACAAATAACTGCACAATAAAATGCATTCTGGAGACTTTGCTGTGCCAGGTTGTTAGTCACTTGCCTGTATGTGTGTGTGTGTGTTTGTGCGTGTGTGTGTTCTGATGTATGCATACACTTGTGTTGTCTCTCACCAGTTTGATTCTGTCCTCCGAGCGAAGAATGTTTATCATCACCTGCAAGTGTTGAGGTAAGTCGCCTGTTAAAGAAGATAGTAGAGCAAAATGAGGACGAGCAGAGGCCGATTATAAATCTGCCCCGTCATACATACTGATACATTTAGACTTGAAGAAGAGGATCCAGAGATGATGAACCTGGTTTCACTTTAAAAACAGTGATATTTAAAAAAAACAAACTCCTTTTTATTGAACATTTTAACAAACATTTTGCATACATCTGGTATACATAAATCAAACCCCTCCAATAATACATCTTCAGATTACACTTGCCATCTTTCATCTTGGATCAGATATAAATTAACTTAACATTTTTATTCACTCCAATAAAATTGTGCAACTAAAATAGTAGTCATCCAATGTCATCCAAAAATTATGACGAATCAAACAACAATTTGTTCCAGTGTAGCAAAATTTTAGAAATAAAAAATAAGCAAAAAAACAATAAAATAATTATAATAAAAATAAAATTTAAAAAAACATAACTTTTCAACTTCTGTAGCTACGAACCAGGGTACTTTTCCTTCTAATGATGGTCATCTCAGATAAAGTCAGATCTAATTGATTTTATGTACTCTACCCAATTTTCCCATATTCTTTTAAATATGTCCTCCTCCAGTCTCACAGAGAAAGTTAACTTTTCCATTACATAAATATTATGTATAACCTCCCCCCAGTCCTCAATCTTAAGTTCCTCCTTTTTCATCCACTTTCTGGTAATTGCTTTTTTGCTTGCAATCAACATTATTTTATAAATGTGTTTGTCTCCTGATCTCGTAAAGTCAATGTCTGATTTCCCCAAATATAAAACCTCAAAAGTAAGTGGAAGGTCTACCCTCAGTATTTCATCCATACATTTCTTAAGCTCCTGCCAGTAGAAAAACAGTGATATTAAAGAAAACATAATGCATGCTGGGGACGCAATGGGCTCATGTAACTAAAGTATTGCTATAGTCTAGTGAAGGTATGTGTTATGAAAGCCTTTGAGTTAAACACTAGGGAGCAGTATAACACATAACATGGTGATATCAGCTGACATGCATTCATTTAAGTGACATGAATTGACAATGCATTTTTCATCTTCGCATGAGCAAATTTATCAGCCACAAAATCACAACTCAAGAGCTTGTCTTTGTTCATTTTACATCCCTCAGTGCTCCGTGTGCCAGGTCTGATGTAAGACATGTCAGTGAAGCTGGATAATAAAACAGGGTGTGGAGGTGGACAGACAGCAGTGCAATGCAACAGCTGATGGAGAGCCAACTATGTTGAAATGTGTCACAACAGGTAGACAAATCATGTCATCCTGACTGATTTTAAAAACAGCTACTGGCCCGACTCACTGCTTGGTTGTGTAGTCTATGTATGTCATGTCACAGCCGCATTGCTATTCAGTAAAATACAGTTCATACTAGTTAACAATGATATTATGTTAGTTTCTCCAAAACATATTCTTGATCACTTTCTCATATCTGGGTCACTGTCTTAACATAATGCATCTATTTTTGTTTTCTGGATAACAGTCTGCAAAATATACACATTTTATGTCAAACAAAATTCATATGTACTGACAAATAAATCCTGACCACAATCTAATAAAGTGTGATAGCCACCAACCAATCCTTCTAAATTCACTTATTCAATTTTCTTGCAGCACACAGAATACTTTTAATGTCAGTAATGCAACAGGCATAAAATGTTCTGACAAATCCATAAATTATGCTCTGGACAGATGGGAAAAAAGTCCAAAGGTTAAGATTCAGATGGGATTTCGTTGCTCATGTTGTGTTCCAAAATATGCACAATAATAATGAAACTCTTTCAAACTGTAAAAAATGTATAGCCTGATGATTACTTTTTCAATAAAAACATAAAAATGAATAACTGTATGTTTAAATTAGATGAGCTAGACAATAAGACACATATGTTTGGCAAACTGATTAAAATAAATCTTATATATGTAGAAACCCAATTCCATTTCACAAGAGGAATTAAACAGAGTTTTTTTTAAAGATTAAACATAAAAAGCATTACAAGATTTTGCATCATGATGGTCAAGCTGTTGCCACTTAAGCAACTACTGTTGTATTGTCAAAGGATGGCATGAACCAAGTCTTTTTTAAATAATGTAATACTTAGTGACAGCTTTAGGAACATTTCCAGCTGTTATAGTTTAATAGTTGGATGGATGATTTCATTCTTTTTTGGAACAAAATTCAAGCAGCAACATGAACCAGTAAAATAGAAATCAAAAACTTCCCACCCATTGTCAATGTACCTCAATGCTTTTCAATATGGTGGCAAGCTTACACCTATTCTGCCATTCATTAATTCTATAATTGTCCATAGGTGCTAGCAGAAAGATCTGGTAAAAAAAAACAAAAAAAAAAACAGCATTGAAGTGCGTGTCTGATGGTTCTGATGGATCCAAGTGGATCAAACTGCTAAAGTTGAAGTGAGTTTGTGGCCTTAGTTCACATGGCTCTGTTGCAGCCAAGTTGGCATCTGTTCTAAATAAGAACAGCTGCAAGATTCTAGAGCAATCTGCTGTCAAATAAATATATAAATATATCTGGAGACAATTATGTATCATGTCTCCATGTTGATGTGGGAGGTTCAAGCCAGTGCAACCGATAGCCTTGACTGACACCACCTAATTTCAGCTTGGCTTTCAGTTCAGTCTGTATTAGTGCGCATTCGCGAATTCCCCCACAGAAGACTGAGATTGAGATACACTACCGGTCAAAAGTTTTAGAACACCCCAATTTTTCCAGTTTTTTATTGAAATTCAAGCAGCTTGAAAGGGTACAAAGGTAAGTGTTGAACTGCCAGAGGTAAATAAAATAATGTACATTTCAGAATTATACAAGTAGGCCTTTTTTCAGGAAACAAGAAGTGGATTAACAACTTAACTCTATGGAGTCTTGGGTTATTTTGTCCATTTTTTTAATTCTTTTCATGTCTTTGTAAGTAATTTTGTGTCTTTTTTTAGAAATTTTGTGAAGAAATTTTTTTTTTGGTCATTTTGTGTCTTCTTTTAGTCCTTTAGTCCAACATAAAATGTGATTTTGAATCTTTTTTTTACTTTCAAAACACTATCGTGCATCCACAAAATAGTCTCCTCTTTATAATATGTTATAAATGTACCAGCTCTGACTTCAAAGATTTGTATCTTATCTAAACTTCTGTAATCTCTTTAGCGTTTGTGTTTATTTCCACAAAACTAGCTGATTACGCTTCAGGATATCTAAATCCTGTTTATGTCACTGATGGTATGATATCAGTTCACAGAGCAGGAATAGCTTTATTAAGCACTCTGCAAAAGTCACCACACTTTTTTCCCCCTCACATAGTTGCTGGGAAGTGATACAACTATTTCCCCAGCCAAGTGTTTCTTAAAACCAGCTAAAATGTGGGTTACCTGACAAAGTGGCTGGTCAAGTGGACAAAGCTGCCAACCACAGCCATGACATGCCAAATGACTTGGCAGCATTTTGGCTGTTGGCTGGTGTTTATTTCCCATCATGCCAGTGGACTGTCAGGTCAACCTTATGTCTTTAAAGCAGTAACTGTGGTTTTTAATAGTGACGGCCTTTGATTAAAGGATAATTCACCCCCATATTGCTCATTTGTGTATCAGTCACTCATTCCGTGTTACCTTGAATTGAATTGTTTTTTTTGCACACTTCAATGATGAAAAGAGAATCCGAGAACTGAGAAAATCCTTGATGAATTAAAGTAAATGGAGGCCAACACAACTCTAGCTGTAAAAAAAAAAAAAGTTTCATTTAGCCAACTTGTCTGCACAAGCTTTACATGAGCAAGAAACCATGGAAATGTGTTAAATAGAAAGATTTTGGGAAGTATTGAACATTCGACTGGATAGATCAAACTTTTACTATACTGCTAGGATGTGTGAGTTTGTAAACAGATGTTTTAGATAATTGTCAGTTTTGGATTCCTTCTTCAACATGGAGGCATGTGAGAAAAACAAAATATTCTTTAACAATTCAAGGTAACATGGGGTGAGACAGTGGCCAGTTCACTGTTCAATCCAACTTGTCATGTGACCTCATCCTCTGATCAATAAAATAAACAAAACACAGCACATCTATTCATCTTCTATTCAACTGAAACAACAGCTAAAGTTGGCATAAGTTACATATGTTGTTGTTGTTGTGGTAATCAGCTTCTAACAACAACAACAACCATCAACAAAGACACCCAGAGAATGAACACTGTAAGAAACTTTGGTAACGCTTTATAATAAGGTCCTTAATAACCATTAATTAACAAGTAATAAGGCATTGTTCTCACTTTAGATCCGGTAGTTGCAAAAAGCATAGTTAACTTATAGTTAACTTATAATAGATGAGCAATAAAGTATATTTTAATATCAATAAGCAAACAAAATAAGATTAATAAAGGCATGGCAAAGACATAATGGGTGGGTCATGGGTGTTTGTAATGCCATTATTAACACTTATATAAGCTTATAAACACACAATAATGTTAATAAGCATCTTGTAAGGACTTACAAGGGCCTTATTACTTGTTAATTATGGTTATTACAAGGACCTTAATATAAAGCGTTACCGAAACTTTTTCTACAATAAACACTGTTCCACCCTCAAACTCTATTATCTATAAACATTACTCCTGAAATATGTCGCTTCAGTTAAATTCATCAAATAAACTATAAAGTCATAGAGTCATATAAGTCATAGAGGATGCTGCGTAATCATTTACCTTATGTTCCCCATAACCCAGTAAAGTAAGGTCAGTGTAAAAATAAAACTGAGGACACTGAGGTGATACAAACATTGAGGGCCTACTCTAATCATCAACAGAAGTTCTGCTCACAGTGCCACCATGCGCTGGATTTAAACTCTAATCTGCCTAAGCTATACGTCTGGAACATTCTCATCAATGAAGCAGCCTCCATCCTTCTCACCTGAACTGCAAACATCTGCTGTAGTGTTAAGGAGTGCAGCTCATTTACTCATCACACAAACGCACTACATAAACTGGAGAAAAGTCTGGCGAGGAGATTATTGAGATCAGAACAACAGTTGGGTAAGTAATGTGGATAACAGGAGGCACTTTTGTGTTTCTCACCTGCATGTTTGTGGTGAGGAAGTGCTTTCTGGCCCTGGTGACTGCTGCCCTGCTGCAGGAAGAGAGCGGCTCCCTTCACCATGAAGAAGCTCTCACTCAGGCTGCAACACAAATGGGAAAGAGGAGTTACAAGCACTGTAACATAAACGCCATACATCAGTCGCCTCGCTACAGAGCAAAAGCTCAGCACAATCCTTCAAGCTTGTTCGTTGGACAGCGAGGCTGAGAAGCTGGATAAGTGACAAATGAAATATTCAGTTTTAACAGAACCGTTCAGTTCAGTAGACACAGCCAGTGAGATGAACATAAATCATGGTTGCCTGCTGCCGGTGAATTACCTCAACAGCTGAGTGGAAAAGCCCAGCTGCCACGTTACAGAAGCAGACCTCAGGTTTGCAGCAGCCATGAATCAAGCTTTGATCTTGACTGCTTATCTGTCTTTTTTTCTGCTGCATGGGCTGCACTTAGATTTGACTTGGCATGCCTCTGCTTGCTTGTTGTAATGCAACACAGACCTAAATAATTGAGCTAACTGCAGTTGTTTGTGATAATTAACTTTCACATTTGCTGAACGGCAGCAATTACCAGTTAACACCTGCCTGTAAAATGCCAGAGTTTTTCAGGTTAGGCTTTGGAGCTGTCAACAGATGACATAAGAAGGGAACTGCAATAAAAAAAAAAAAAAGAAGTTAGGTGTTTCCTCTGGGCTGCATTCAATCATTCCACTTCACTAAAAACAATGTGAGCACATTCGTAAATCTACCTGGCAGCAGGGTGGAGCACATGCACCATGTATTCAGTGAGTGCAGTGTGGCAAACCAGGACATCATTAGGAAAGCACAGCAGTGAAGAGTGACAGGAACAAAACAAAATTCAGACAGGAACTAAAGATAGAACTATCTCCACACGCAGCTATTATAAAATCAACGTATTGGTATCGTGCCAGTATTACAAGCTATTCTCAGCTCTAAAGTGCAATACTGTTATCGGCCTCATTTTTACTGATGATACCTTAAGATTACTATGTCAGAAAAGTCTTACCTAGTTTGAATTTGCAGTTCACATTAAGGTAGTACTAAAAATTTAAATATTTTTTTTTGTCAAGTGGGAAAATGCTGAATATGGGTATCAAGGTCCTGGCCACATACTCCAAAAAATAGGAGGCAGCATTTCACCTTGTGCAAGAAATTGTCTACCGTGCAGACCCCACACCTGGCTCCGCATCGCACTGCCATGTCCACTGAGTGAGTAATATTTGCCAGGATAGAGCTGGACAGGACTGTCCAGAGATCCATCCAGAATCTTTGGAATGAATTGCCGCTGCACATCAGACAGGCCTCCTCACTGTCTCATTTTAAATCTCTTCTTAAAACCCACCTCTTCTCGTTGGCTTTTAACAGCACGTAGAGTGTTGATTTTATTTGAGTTGATTTTTTTACATGCATATTTTATTTTGTGCGGGCAGTACATTTTACATTTTATTTTATTTATTTTCATCCCATTTTTAATTTATTTTATGTTATTGCATCTTACTGTTCTATTGTTTACTACATCTCTTTGTATTGTGTTATCTATTTATTGTTTGTGCAGCACTTTGGAAACCTTGTGTTTGCTAAAATTGTGCTATATAAATAAAGTGGATTGGATTGGATCTTTGTTTGGATGTAGGTCTTAATTGTAGTTTTCAGTGTATAGCTGCTAAGTGTTGAAAAGGCCGCTTCATCTGTGCAGGGCAACCCTGCTTCTTCGTCCTCTCATGTGTGATTGAGGGTGGAAGCTACAACGACTCACTGTAGCCTCTCAAGGTACAAGTCGTTTTACGAGACAGGGCGAGCTGGGGCTAGCTGGTTAGCATCGTAATTTCAGCAGATATCTCTGCAACACAATACACAGACGTCTTAATATAATGTCAAGTCTGCTACTTCTGCACATTCTGTTGATAATGATCGTTAATTTTTTGAATGTTTAAAAAAAATCTGTCCGTATTTCATGCATTGCACCTTTAAACAGAATTATGTACTCTGGCACACATCCTTAATGTGAAACTTATACGGATACTTCCCAAATATCTTCAAATACACAGCTCATTGATATCATTTCTTTGGTTTAATCAGGTAAAATAAAAGTCCTAAAACTTTCACCATCACATTTTTATATCCAGCTCCAACTCGTCCCTCACTCAGCTCTCTCTGATCAGACTTTCAAAGCCCACATACAGAAGAGCAGGCCGGGGCCAAACTGATGATTTTGTGGGAACAATGGACTTCGTTTTGTGCACCTCACAATAAATTCCCTCCGCCTCCAGCGCCACAAGAAAAAAGTTCCACAGTGACAAAGCACGGGGGCGGACACTTCTCAACGAGAGCTTTTGTCTCACTTTGGTGGATTTCTGTTTCAGTCTCTGTTCTCTGTTTGAGATTTATGAGGCTGTCAGGAGGGTCCACTGTCAGGGAATGATAAATAATATGAGGCAACAGTGGCAAGGGCTATAGCCTCATTACTGGTCAGTACTGTGTACAAATCCCTCAATTTTAAGTCCTAAAGATATTCTGTGATACCTGATAACTTTCCAGAGAACCCCTTTCAAGGCGCACTCCAATACTTGTACTTATGTGTAAATCAAGTGCTGTCCCACTGCTTTACAGGCCGCACTCAGACATCCTAATTAAACAGCCTCAGCTCTACTGTCTCTTACCCTGCAGCACCCTGCTATCAGCTTCTCCACAAACACTAGGGCTAAAAATACATATGGTATCAAAGTAAACAAAGACTATGATAGAAAAGCTTGCAATGATTCCACAGGATTACAGCATACAGTACCTATGCCTCCTTTAAAGACAGGAAGACAAAGATGACCAGTCATAAAAATATCACTAATACAGAGATTTGGGCACCACTGAATTCTGCATGCTAACTTTTTTTGATAAAGCTCCACTCCTATCATATCAGCTGGACATGTTTTGCGTTTGATTCAGTCCAAAGGCCTGAAATGATGTCACCATAGTATCTGCAGAATGATCCAGCCAACTTCCAAACTCATAAACTAAAAGTTACAACAATATAACACAAATCTGTTCAAAAACATAACCTCTGAGCAGCAGTGCAAACCTTAAATTAGTTTGAGCTCAAATGTTATCAATGAAAGATCTTCCCACAAGTTCAAACCCCATTTCAAAAGAAAAACTTCACTCACATGCGGTCTATCTCACTCTGAGTCAGCACGGCATTCTCCACAAAATATGGTAGCATCTTCATCATTGCCTCCTGAATGGGCTCTACAACAAGATGCATCCTGTTGACCAGTACAGAACCCAGGCCTCTGTGCTGGGGAGCTAGCTCCTCTTCTTCTGCCTCCAGAGACAGTGAAGGAGCAAAGTATAAAGATGAATGACTGTTTCAGCTCTTGGCCCGTCGCATTTGAGTGACAGACTGAGTGACAGGCTGCACTCATCTGTTCTGCTCAGTGAAGAAGTGCCGTCTGTTCAGATGCCACTCCCTCTGTTTCCTCCTCCTTCTCCTCCCTCATCAGAGCGTCTCTGTGTGTTTGAGTGCGAGTCAGACTCCTGCCTGGAGCGACGTACTGCAGTCTCCACCCGCTGCCTCAGGCACACACACAACTGTGCCTGCCGTCTGTTTTGTATGTGTCACACTTTTACAATATACAGTAAACTGCACATTCACATCTGTGAGAAGGAAGAGCACGACTAAATTTCACACCCTTTAAGCAAATAAGCAAAATAGCGGGAAGGTTACAGAAAACAATTCATCCAGAAGAGCTCAAGAGATGGATTTCCCCTTCCTTCAGCATGAACCCGGTGATTCTTTACTTTTCCATCCATCAGATGTGACTGAGTACAAAGTGAACAACGGGTTTCCTCTTTAGCCAATTCAAAACATGTCCACTTGTGTTGCTGTCCAACAAAAACCATCTCTCCAAAACCCACTGAGAGAGTTTTCTCTCTCTGTCTTCTGGGTAAAGGGAGACCACTTGCTCAATTGAGGAAGACAAAAAAGCAGATGGAGGAATTTTGGCCAAAACCTCCTAAGGGGGTTGTTTCAATGTGCATGCCACCTTCAGGGTCAACAGAATCCAAGGTAGTGCCTCCAGGGAGCTTAACACACGGGCCAAGCATGGGTGGAAAGGGCAGTGAGAACTGGCAAGCTCCCAAAACTCCCAAATCTCATTATACTCAGGCTTATAAGGGAGGGATTATCTTGTCTCTGTTCTTCAAGTGGCCAAGGCTGGCCATCATTCATTCAGATGCACAGACAAAACACAATGTGTTAGATTATTATAGAGTGCAACGATGGGTTAAGCAGGAAATATCCTTCGTGTCTAATTCATCTACAACAACCCTGAATATTTTTTTAAGATAAATAGAAAGGAAAATACAGAACTGAAATAAAATAGGATTATTAGGGCTTTCAAAATTATACATTAAATTTGATAAATTAAATCATGAAAAATAAACACAATCATATTTTTGTTAATTATGGTCATTATGCTACCCTGGCATTGCCAATAAAAAGACCAAAATGCCCCTGTATAAACCTACAACCAATAGGAACATCAAAGCATATAACGTAGCAGTGATTGACGCATGCAGGTCAGGAAGGCGTTGGGTCTGTTCCAAGGCTGGAAAAACATGGCAGCCTGGTCTCAAACCTTCTCAAAATAGAGCTTAACAGTACAATAAATATGGGCAACAAATTAACAAAATCTTGATTCATGTTTGATCAGCGCTACCAAGTTTGACAGTTTAATCTGACTTTTGTGAGTTGTGCTGCACGCCAGTCATCCTGTTAGACCCACCCCCATATGAAATAAAAAGATTTGATTGGACCGTAGAGGGCCAGGCCAACTGGTAATCAAGTGTGGATGGACGAGTGACAGGAAGCATCTGACCAGAGCAAATAAAACACGAGTTTGGTGAATTCGACCGGTTTCCAGGCTACTGAATTGCATATAAACAGTGTAAAAAATATTCTGAATGTATGGGGAAATAAGAGATGTTGACATTTAAAAGCCAAATAAATATTTCAGACATGAAATGTTTATTATTTTGTTTGTTATTTTTATTATTTGTTTTTATTCTATTTTATTATAATTTTTTAATAAATATAAAAATAAATATCTATAAATATTTTTGTCTGTTTTTAACATATTCAAATAAAGAGTTGAATCAAATATCATATTATACCAAAATCCTTTTCAATATTTTTAAATTCTTCTCACGGTAAATACTGATAAATGCCATTATTGAGATTAATTAATCACAAATGTCATTACTTAGATACATTTTTAAATCCTCTTGACACTCCCAATAATCATGCAATGGCAGTCAGAATTAATTGTAAAAATTGAGCCTACAGATTATTCTGTTTGTGGGTTGAGGGTTTATGTACAGGCTATGACTTTCTTTCTCACTTTCCCCATCTCACTAAGCATTCAAACCACAACACACACACAATGAAGTGGCACGACTGTTAATCTGGGAGGATTTGCTGACAGACTTTAACAATAGCTCTGCTCCAGAGATAACAAGATAGCTTTTCTATTCTTCTCGAAGACAGTGTATTCTACAGGCTGACGTGAGTTCAGTCATGTTCCAGGTAGACTGTTTCAGGTGCATGTAGATGAGAAGTTCCTCTGCACGAGGTCAAGCTTTAGAAACAGCAGGCAGGAATGAAGGCACGTCACAGAATTAAGGTATAGTTTGTTGCTGCAGCAGTGGACAGATGGACGTGGATAGGGCCAAACGCGACCAGATGTCATTTAAGCCACTGCTCTGAATCACCAGGTACATCAGTTTGTTTGAGAGGTGTGCTGGATTACACAGGGGAGCCATGCTGGTTTACTCTATGGTCTTAGAATGTTTTGCACATAGCAGCACAGTGAGGGGAAAAAGACTCCTCTTAGAGCGGCCAGTTGCATAATGCTGCCATTCTCTCACTTACATCACTGAGAGAGAGGAACAGACCTCCTCAGGTGTCAGTGTCGACACAGAGGGCCTGAGCAGGAAAAAAATGACATCATCGTGTAACTTAGCAAAAAATAAGCAACAATAAAGACCCAAAGACGGTTCTTCTGCTGCAGTTTTTCTACTACCAATGTTTATATCAATGAAAGTTTTATGTTCAAATCATGAGAGAGTATTCTGACATATAAAATCACAAGATACCCAAAATGTAAATCACAAACAAACAGTCTTGACAAGCGTGCTGTTTGTGGTGAGTTTAAATGGACTTCATATTTATATGGGGAAGGGAATCAAGAACTGGTACCCTTTCAGAGTCAGTTGAGAACAAATTGTCCAATCTTGTCAATCAGCTTATCAATTACTTTATCGATGCAACTATTGTTTTCTGACAGTTGTGCTTTGCAAAGCAATGACATAAAATTAATGCATCTACCCCGCTGACAACTTGATGGAGAGGAACAAACAGTTCAAGTGTGGCATTGACAACAGTGCTGATTGTAATGTCTGTGAAACGATTTTGAAGTAAGGCCGGGAACAAAAACATATGTTGAAACATGTTTTTATGTTGTAGATGCTTCGTGTTACCCTTGAATCCTTCCTCCTCATTCCAACCACTGGATACCATATCTAAACCCATAAACACACATTTTTGTCCAATTGTGCCTCTTGCCCAACTGTGCTGTATACAGGGTGGTAAGATGAAATCATTCCTTGGTTCAGTGCCATCGACACCTGCACGATGTTTACACTGGCC
The DNA here is from genome assembly GCF_030273125.1 of Centropristis striata. Lineage (NCBI taxonomy): Eukaryota > Metazoa > Chordata > Actinopteri > Perciformes > Serranidae > Centropristis > Centropristis striata. The sequence goes on from NC_081523.1 coordinate 10,812,205, forward strand.
TCCACCAACCCATTCCATTGGGCTTGTCATCATTATCAAGGTTAGTGAGGAACACCAAGAGCAAAAAACTCCCACTTGGCAGACGTACGGCTGTCCGTCAACAGATGTAGCTATCTATCAAGTGCACTAGATCAGTACACCCCGTCTAAAGACAAATATGTCTGTCAAATAAAAGACAACTTAATATGTCATAATATTATAAAACAGGAATTTACTTGCAATTAAATTGCATAACTGGCTTACCAGCCCCTCAAGCAACCTTGAGGCAAGACAGGTCTCGCTTCGTGCATAGATCATTCTCACACACATGCATTGCTTAGGATTATTGCAAAGGCTGTTGCATAACTTTAAAGAAACTGAACTCTTAGAACTCTTGCTTGTCCAAAGGTCACAGGTGTTTTTCTTCTTCAAATGTTCCAATAGCTCATGGATTATCAGAAATAATGACTCACATATTTAATCGCAAACTCATAACAAGACTGCATGTTCACATTAGAACAGAGGATTCTATCAAAATGAATGCTTACTTTGTCATCACAGTCACCATCTTGACAAGTCAATATTATAGCTGAGACCAAAATACATGCATGCTATTATAAAAGCTATTGTATTGATCTGATATGATCTTAAACCTCTACAGTAAATCACTTCAGTGCAGTTGGGTTTCAATGGGATGTTGCTTACAAATGCAGCCCAAACTAATCAGATCAATTTTAGGAATGCACGTTTCAAAAGCTGAAGATTAAAGAACCGAAAATTCAAAATACAAAATGCAGAAGCAGCGAACATGGATGCTTTTCCATGCAATAGTTGTTCCACAGTCATTGCTTCTCAGTAAGTTAATCCGAGTCTATACATTAGAGAAGCTTATTGGAAGAGAACATCCAGAAAAAAACGTTTTGCCTGTAAAAAAAACTACAAAAATCCATTAGCATGTGACTACATGTAGCAGTGTATGTAACGTGCCTGAAGCAGAGGACCATATATAGAAACTGTGACAGTTTAAGCCAAGAGTAGAAAACAGTTTCTTCAGAACTGGCAGAAGCCTGACATTTTTGCTCAAAGGGATTACTTTTATATACATTATAGTGTTTCCCCTACATTCAATACATGAATTACATGCGCCACTGCTGAAATTTCACATGATCATTAATATCAATGCACCGCTAATGATTTCTACTCGCACTGTGTGAGCACAACGACACACAACGTTATTTTCGACTGGTTTTGAGTCATCAACGAGCGCATCAAATCCTGTCTGACCCTCTTAGGACATCAAAGTAAAAGGTGACGTTCAGGCTTATACACGGTCTATATAGCGAGTAGCAAAGGTAACGTAACATAACGCCGTAGCTCCTCAGGTCAGTGAGCGGCAGTGTTGCCACCTTAGTGACTTTGTCGCTAGTCGCGAGATTTGACGTTCTTACTCCTCTTAACGAGCTGCGGGGGCCGGCGGCTCGTTAAGAGGAGTAAGAACTAGTCGAACCGGCACAGTCCTCCCGCAGCAGTCTCTGCCAGCTGCAGTCACAGAGCCGGAGGGGATGTTAACCTCTTAGTGTCCAGCCACTGGCTGGTTTAAAGTCAGCATCTCTTTTGGGTCACTTTAGCTGGAGAAGGGTTGACATTGTGACACAAGACAGTGCACCTGCAGTTCTAAACATATTTAGGGTGTTTTACTCACTTTTTGTCTTCCCCACAACATTATTCCTCTCTCCTGCAGCGTCCATTACAAGTGCATGCACATGGTCAATTTTGCAAATTAGGCGATGACATCATTTAGCGACTTCTATCGACTTTTTGGACAGCCAAATGCTACTTTCCTTACTGAGGAGTTGGAAACACTGCATTTATTATTCCAGACTATTGAAACATTGGCCATGATAAATATTAACATTCACAATTATGACATTATACATATAGGGCAAAAAATAAGTCCAAGCATATTACTTCAAATTACATTACATTGTAAATTCTTCTTCTTATTATTTGATTCGCACTATGTCTTTATCAATGAAACAAAAGCGGTCTTACCAGAACTTGCAAAGTGGAAATTGTTTAATGTTTCAACACTCTGGTGCCATTTTAGAATTGTGTCTTTCTACTGGCTGTCATCAAAGTCTATTTCATCCGTTGTTGGGAGACAATGATTTTTGAATGATATTTAGTGTTATTTTCTCAGTAAATGACTAACACAAGTACCAAAATCATACTCAGCTTCCTGACAATCCAGTGCAGTACAAGCCCTCTGAATAAAAAAAGCTGTTGAAAAGTGACTCAACTGATTATGCAGAGTTGAAGAACAAGTTCATCAATCCAAGCGCTGATTAAAAAAAAATACAGGCACATCTGTCAGCCTACTACTTGAGGGACTATTGTGAATAACACGGTTTTACAGTTGGCTATAGAGCTGATGACTCTGCCAACAAGACAGACAGACAGGTGTTTTATTACACTGACGCTTCGTTGTCCTCGTTTGTTGATGCCAGCTAGTCTGCCGCCCCACCAGATTTCTCCACATGACTCAAAGACAGATGCAGCCAATCAGTCAACAACACCTGCGTATAAAATGTGACCTGTTTGCCACGTACCATGCAACAGAAGGGCCAAACTAAACCTAAAGTAAACTTACCTCTGATTTATTCGCCGTTCATCTTCACTCCCAAAATCCTGCAATACAGATAAAGGAAAAGATTAATAACACGTCATTTGTTACGTAGTGCCATTTTGGCATTTCAAGCTTACCACTTCAACAGAAGCTACAGGCTTGTCCATACTTTGCCAATAATACGCTTGGAATAATTAATTGGCAAGGTGAGGTTCATATTCAAAAGGATGAAAAAATATAGCAGTTCTTTTAAGATACAAGTCAAAACATGTTGGTCTAATTTTTATGGAGAGGTCTCCACTCATGTCATTAAGTCATAACAGTGATATAAAACCTCATGTTTTCACCTATTCCCAGCTTCAGAAAAGTAACCTGCTCTATGCAGTCAAACTGAGCCCAGTAATGTTTGATCACAGAGAAACTGTAGGCACAGAAGAATATAGTTTGACTTCACCATCAAAGGGAGCAGAAAAAAACTAAGTCTGGCAGCACATTCCAATCAATGTCAATCATGGCTTCTGTTTCAGACTGCTGCCATATAAAGGTGCTGCAAGCACATACCAATGAAGTCACTGCAAATGCAGGTGTATGTTAAATGCATTTATTTAATAGCATCCACACCACCTGGAGGAGCTTGAAAGATATACAGGGAGCAGTCATGAATTGAAGGTGTTTCAACTTTAGAATTCAGGGTACTAAAACCATGCATAGAGGAAAGCACAGTCTCCTGCAAATTACATGACAAGCAATTACATGGCAAGGGCATAATGAGGGTTAATAAGCAAGGCTGTCATTATCATTGCCAATGCCAATAAGATAGTTTCACATTTTTGAAAATTGCAGAAATGAATCGGATCAGATAGCAAACCAACCGGAAAAGGTGTATAATGTCACCGACTGAATCAGAGTGTGTAGGTGCTACACTTGTTACGCCAAATAATGCAATTTGGCTTTGTATATTCAAACTATAATTTATCGGCTATAATTTAATTTTCTTAACAATACATAATAATAGGAATATTTCCCATATATGCCATGAATCCCTGCCTGAAGAAACACAATACACTTAATACAGTTATGGAGGATGGAGAAGCAGGAGCATGTAAGAAGTTTGCTTTCTCTGGTGGTTTGGCAGCCAAATACAGCAGACACAGGTTTGAGAGATCCCAATCCATGTCTAAAAAAATAATTTTAAAGGATTTTCTAAAACTTGTCTATCTACACGTATGTGTTTAATTGTACAATAGTAGACTCTGTCATTTAGTATTAGTAACTGACACTAGCAAATGACAGGGAAAGTCTATAGCCACAAATGTACAGCTGCAGCAAGTCAAGTATACTCAGCAGGAAAAAAAGAGAAATGCTACAGCATGCAGAAAAATGAGTACCATTTGATGTAAGAACATCTTTCTGCAAGACGAGCAAGAAACACTGCATGACTAACTTTTAATTATTGTGTATTAGGTGAAATAATCTAACGCATTAACCGCCTCGTGCCAGCATCTACTAAATCTGTTTACCTCCCTCTCCTACAGTAGTACTCCACCACCCCACCCACCCCTCATGAGTAGATGACATCATAGCTGCAGCAGCTTCCTGCCAGCTTTATCTGTCACACCTCACCAGGCTGCTGGACTACACCAATCACTCCAGCAAGACACTGTGGTACAGAGATTAAACCCAGTCCACCCAACAACGCCTTTATACAATCTACCTGCAAAAGTGACAATTGTTTATGACATTTAAAACAGCTTTGAACATGCTATGAAAAATAAAGTTGTCATCTCCATCTCAGACATTTATGGTTGTCCATAAATCCAGCTGATGTCATGTCTATTCCCTCTGGTTTGGTCATGCAAAGCAGAATAAGGTGAGTTTTTTTTAATACAGCTGGTAGGGAGCGCCCTCCTCTGGTAGTGTAGACCAGGAACTTACTTGTACTTAAAAGTAGCAGAGGAAGTTATCCTTGAATGATTATAGTTTGGAGTTAAGGATAATCCCCTTTTATTTTACTGTGAGTGCCCAGAAAACTAACAGCTCAGATGGTGACGATCTACTGTTATAGAGAAGTAAAACCAAAACTTAAAGTTGAGTCTTTTTCCTGTATGGCTGTTTACCAGACTGGTAATCTCATACTTCCTTATACTTACTGGAGGCACCAAGAGGACAACACTGTGGAAAATTACATAGAAATAGCCTGTGTAGCTGACTGATTGTCTATAATTTGCTGTCTACTAAAGAGAATATATCTCAATCAAACCATCAGACTAAAAGATAAAAATAAATCTCAGATTTATTATTAGTAATGTAAATGTATTAGTGTTTCGGCTGCAGCAAAGCCATAAGTGTCCTGTTTTTGTTATGCTGACGCTGTGCCAGACAGACTGTTTAATATAATATAGGTACATTAATGTTGAAGAAATACATTCAATTTCAGCCAGTCGCATCATAGCCAGTTAGCTTATATCATTCATAAGGCACTTGTCAAACTCAACCAGCTCTTTAAAAAATTGCGGATATTTAACAGGTGTGGGGATTTTATCTATAGTTTAATTTAATTTTAAAATGATAAAAATACCGGCTGTATTGGCATATGTGCTGGCCAGCAAGTAACGAAGACCGTTAGCGACAACCCTAGCTAGCATAACATGATAAGTAACGGTGCTAATGTAGCTTCAATCAGCGGGCCTCTTCCCCGGCAACATCTCCCACATCCTCAACCTTTCTACCCGCATCTCACCCCACCGGAGCACCGTTAGTGTTCACCCGGGACCACACTGACCTCGCCCGCGGTCGTGGTTGCTGTGCTGGCGGTGGATGCGGCGCTCGGGGTCGGAGACCGCTGCAGAGTAACCAACGCCATGGCTGGAAGCTGTGGATGCGCCGGCCGGCCGCTGGGCCTGCTGAGCTGCTAGCTGCTAGCTAACGATACATGCAGCTGATGGAGGGAGGAGAGGAGCCGTGTTATCCTGCAGGCAGGGCTGTCTGTGCAGGAAGTGCTGCCTTCAAGGCCCCGGCCATCCTCATGGCACTTTAACTATAAAGTAAAAAAAAAAAAAAGAATTCTAATAATCCATAATCATAATAATGCCATTTAAGTCAATTGAAAATAAATAAATACATATTGAGATAACTAATTATGGCTATGAAATAAATCCTTAAATTAAAAATAAGTAAACGAGGAAATAAATATTCAAATCCACATAGTTCAATCAATAGGGTTTTTTTATTGATTGATTGATTTTCATTTATTGATTTTAATGCCATTCGATATACTGGTAAGACAAGATATCGTCAATATATATTTATATATTATATATTAATATATAATTGCCTAACTCATTTTTTCAAGTTTTGCAGGAAACACAAAAAACTTCACCAAAAGTGTAACATATGACATTTATTGATCATTTTACTCAAAAAGGATGTAACAAAGGATGGCTATTGGCATAGTAATAACACTGTGTGTAAATGATGTAACTTAAGAGAAATAAATGACTTAGCCGTTTTTTGAACATGCCTTTGTGACTTAAGCAAGATATGGTGACACTTTATTTTGAAGGTGTGTACATAAGAGTAACACAAGCCTGTCAGAAACATGACATGACAAGTATCATGAGCATTAATGTTACTTCAAAGTGTCATTAATGTTCATGACACATCCCATGTCATGTTTATGACACGCTCATGTCACTCTTATGTAGACACCTTCAAAATAAAGTGTTACCATATCTTGCTTAAGTCACAAAGGCATGTTCAAAAAAATTGCCTAAGTCACATTTTATTTTGACTTAGGCATAATAAATCCACTTAAATCACACACTTGACATAGGCCATTATCTTAAATGGGTAAAATCACATGATCTGATCAACTGAGGATGTAGGCGATTTTACCATAGGTGGCCGGCATCATGAGGAGATGATTTAGGTGAAAAAGATTTTAGACAAAAAATGATTTAGACGATTATTTTAACAGTGTGACGATATACAAATCCATGTAGTTCAATCAATAGTTATTTTTTTATTGATTGATTTTCATTTATTGATTTTAATGCCATTCCATATACTGGTAAGACAAAATATAAAAGGAAAACATATAAATTGGATTTAATAAAATAAGATTTAATATAGAAGAAAAATAAGCTACAATGGAATAAAACAGAATAAATATAAAATATAAAATTATTTTTTTAAATGATTTAAGTTACAGTGCAAATCAACATAGTAGAATAAGTAATCCCAAATGTACTTTATTAGAAGGCAGTGGCAAACAGAAACGACAACGAAAATGTTGTTATTATTATTATTATTATTATTATTATTATTAATAATAATAATAATAATAATAATAATAATAATAATAATAATCACAAAAATCATACTAATAATAATAAAACCTAAAGTGTGGCTCCTGTTTAGTGTGTGTCCCACTGTGGCTCCTAACACAATAAGCACCAGGGCAATGGGCCTGTTACTAATAATTAGAAAAACACCTTTTTCCTTGTCAAACCAAATTATAGCAATAACAGTATGCATATGTAAATATTCTTATGTGAAATGTCCTGGGAAATTATTCCCTACAATGAAAGCTAAGAACCAAGTTCTGCAAATAGTTGGAACAATATAATCATTCTTTACCCATACAATCCACCCAGAGCTCCCTCTATGATATAAAAAAGGTAGTTTTATTTAGATTCACATGAGAACAAACAAAAAACAATGTGGGATGTCGTCACACTGTTTAAATAATTGCCTATGTTGTGTTTTGTCAAAATTGTTGTTGTTTTTTGCCTAAATCATCTTCTCATTACACCGGCCACCTATGGTAAAATCGCCTACATCCTCAGTTGATCAGATCATGTGATTTTACCCCTTTAAGATCATCACTTCTTTGACAATTTGCCACATTCACAGGCATCAGATAAGAACCCAGCAAAGAAGAGCTAGAGGGAGATTGTTTAGTTATCAGTGTTTTATTGTTGACACAAATATTGGTAACACGTTACTCTAAGGTGTCTAAATAAGAGTGACCTGAGTGTGTCATAGACATGACATGGGATGTGTCATGAACATTAATGTCACTTTGAAGTAACATTAATGCTCATGATACTTGTCATGTCATGTTTCTGACAGGCTTGTGTCACTCTTATGTAGACACCTTCAGAATAAAGTGTTACCAAATCTTGCTGAAGTCACAAAGGCATGTTCAAAAAGTCATGTATTGCTCTTAAGTTAAATCATTTACACAAAGTGTTATTACTATGCCAATAGCCATCCTTTGTTACATCCTTTATGAGTGAAATGATCAATAAATGTCATATTTTACACTTTTGGTGAAGTTTTTTGTGTTTCCTGCAAAACTTGAAAAAATTAGTTAGGCGATTATTTTAACACGGTGACGATATGTAAATATCACATCGTAAAGGAGGCACTGATACATCTTGGCTTGCTAGTTCACCTTTGGAGCATACCGCCGTGCTGCAGCTGCTGTCTCCGCCCCTCGGCCATGTGACGCGTGGACCAGTGAAAAACAGGGTGAGCTTTTACGTTGTGACAGACTTCAGCAACTCCTGCAGTAGCAACCGAGGAACCACTAGTCTCAAGGTAAAGCAAAACTTTTTTAATCATACAGATTTAGTTTTAAGTGGGTCATCTGCACAATATTTGCATCCGATATGTTGTATTATTCAGCGTTTATATGAATCTCGAATGTCCGCATTAGTTATTTGAATGCCACTTCGCCAAGTTAAGATGTAAAGTTAAATTTAGACTATCCGACGTGCAACACGCTTTGTTCCATATTACTCGCTTGTTATTAGCTGTATAGTTTTTTAAAAACTTTACTCAGGTGTAGTGCAGGGCGCAGCCAGTCTTGTTGTCTATCTGAGATAGTTGTCCAACAGGTTTTAATGTTATTAAGACTTTGCAAACGAATATAACTTATTCTACTCAATATATTTATAAAACTACTACTACTACTACTACTACTACTAATGCATATTTAAATCATGCATTGTTTAATGATAAGGGATGGACTAAGTATTTGGGTAATTGCCCTGCATTCAAAGTATATAAGCATCCTATTATAAGTGTATAAAAATCAAAGTACTCAACTAAGTAAACTGCTGAAGAGACTATTTAAAAAGATCTAGTCATATGAGTCAGTGCGACATCTTTTGTTCCGCTGTTCATAGTTTGATTGACATTAAAGTAAAAATAAAAACAAAAAGGGAAAGCAACTGATGAAAGAATGCTTAGTATGGCTTAGTACATGTGTTGGATTGGGGTTTGTAACAAAATGTATGTAATGTAGCCTATATTGCCTGGTGAAAATTCTATATACCAAATTGTATGTTCAACTCCTGGACTATGTATGACTTTACTAATAATAAAATTATATTTTGAAGAAATCTAAGTAGGTATTTATCAAACGAGCGTAGAAACGAGCGCAGATCTGAGCTTATATTTCGTCGTACGACAGGGTTCATCAAACTTTCGTATCTCGCCATTCACAGCGTAAGAATGATCGGCTGTTGATAAATGTGGCGTCTCCAAAAAAGCGTCATTTTAATACCACGCTCAAATATACATAGACATATAAGTCTATGCTATACCCAATTCAGGGCCACTGCCCCTGTGAAGAAGCCCTTGGCCCCTGCTGTGGCCCCTGTGTCAAATTAATAATAAAATGATCAATTTATAACGATGAACGATGGAACAATTCTTACCTATTTTTTGTTCAAACAATATCTCATGGTACACAAAACGAACCCAGAATGTGTACATTGTATAATGGTTTAATTGTGCAATAAAAGCTAACTATAAAGATCATTCTCACTGTATTGCACTTTCAAAATAAAAAAAGTAATTGTGCACAAAAATGAGAAATGTCATTGTCGTCCAAAAATAACTGTTAATGTTGGTAAGTCTCAGTGTTTCAATCAATGTAGTTCTTCCAAATATGAGAATTTCTGACGATTTTTAATGTGCCCCTCTGATTAAACACTGGCCCCTCCTTGGCCCCCACAGTAAAATTGGTCTAGAACCGCTTTAAAGTCAGCTTTATAAGCAGAGTGCCCCGTCGCAAATACCATTCATTCATTCATTCATTCATTCATTCATTCATTATCCTTAACCGCTTATCCGCACTCGGGTCGCAGGGGCCTGGAACCGATCCCAGCTGACATTGGGCTGGAGGCGAGTACACCCTGGACAGGTCGCCAGACTATCACAGGGCTGACACACATAGAGACAGACAATCACGTATTCACACCTACGGCCAATTAGGAGTCACCAATAAAACCTAAGTGCATGTTTTTGGACTGTGGGAGGAAACCGGAGCGAAAAAGACATTTTACAGAAATATGCAGCAACGGAGGTTTATGAAATTAAAGTAGGCTAATTATCGTTATAAACTCAAACAAGTTCACCGAATATTTTACATTTGGAGCACAAACTTAAACTTCCACAGCTTTTTGGTTGCAGACAGGAGTCAAACAATGTTTTAAAGTAAGTTTAAATTCCAAAAGAAGAGGCATTTCTCAGAGGTAGAAAGTGAAACGCTGATGTCCAACAGGTGCAGCAGAGCAAACTAGTGCAGACGTGAGATGTGATCGTACCCTCCGCTCACGTCCAAATTGATAAATGCCGAGCCTTGCGTTGAAATGATCGTACGCCCACTTGTCGCTCACTTTCTGGCGTACATTCATTTGATAAATGAGGGCCATTGTGCAGATGTAGTGGAGTAAAAGCATAAAGTTGCATAAAAGGGAAATATTCAAGCAAAGAAAGGAGTGCCTCGAATGTATACTTACTGAGTTACATTCTATCACTGGTAATGATATAAATAATAATGGAATAATCATTTTCTAAACTTTGATGTAATCACATCTAGTCTTGTGTAGCTCTAGATTGTCCTGATGTTGACTTGTTTAGGATAAGTTTGAGAGTCTTTCAGATGGAAATGTTTTGCGTCTCATGTTAATCCAGACATGCGGGTGGCAGTGATTGGAGCCGGAGTCATCGGCCTGTCCACAGCTCAGAGCATCTATCAGCAGTATCACTCCATCGTCAGCCCACTGACCATCGAGGTGTACGCAGACCGTTTCACTCCACTGACCACGAGTGATGGAGCTGCCGGATTCTGGCAGCCATATCTGTACGATAAAGGCAACGTCCAGGAGACGTAAGTGCATTGCCTCTGTTTTGATTCTCTGCTTTATCTGCAAAAAGTGGCCACAATTTTAATGTTGTGTTTGTCCTCACATTTAGAGAATGGAATAAAGAGACATTTGACTACTTGCTGAGCTTTCTCAGTTCACCAGATTCCATACAAATGGGTATATTCCTTCAGTCTGGCTACAACCTCTGCAGTGAACCATCCCCAGTGAGTAGTGCTAATATGGCCTTAAAGATAAGATTTGACCTTGTTTATTGTTAATATGTAACCTGATAAGAACTCATGTCAAATACCAGTGCAATATCTACCATGAACACAGTTCATTAGTATTCAGCCTGACTGACAGTAGAGCTTTGTTCAGCCACACAAAAATGGGTGCTTGCAGTGGCTAGAAAACAACAGCAGAGAGGCCTCAGCGAGGGCTGTGTTTAAACTCACAGTCAGGGGTTAATTAGGAATCTTTCTTGTAGCTGCAAACCAAAACAGCCAGGACCATTTTTAGGACACAGATAACGTGATCTCTACTTGTTTTGGATTGCAGGATCCTTCATTTAAAGATTCTGTCCTGGGCTTCAGACACCTCACAGCACGAGAGCTGCAGATGTTCCCTGGATACAAGTAGGTTTCTGGCTGTGACTGCCATGACAGCAAAATACTGAAGGACCACAAAGCAGAGTCGTAAATAGTTCGTTAGGTACTTATTTTTATCCAAGTTATGGCAAACATGCGACCTTTTCCTACCCAGATTACAAGACACTGCTGTATCAGATATCAAGAATACCATAGAATATATGGCAACAGGTAATAAATTAACAAACACAACACAGAAAGACAGTTTATGCCCATTTGTATCCTGATGAAGGGATTTTTCCTTATCTCTCATGTTTTTTCCAAGCAACTTTAATGTTTCGTAGACATAAACTCAGTCCAAGAGCTACAGTGATGTTTATAAATGTATTTGTTTTCATCTTACTAAACAATATATTGCGTGGTTCTCAGTATAGGATACAAATATTTATGATTTCATGGATAATCTGTTTGTCTCTTCAGTTATGGGTGGTTCAACACTGCTCTCATGGTGGAAGGTAAAACATACTTACCTTGGCTGATGGATTGGTGAGTGATGAAATGATGTGTTAAGTTATCATGTTTAACCTTTTTTTAAACTTTTTTTTTACCAGAACCTAACCACCCCTGAGTTGGAAGTTCAGTTAGAAAGTGAAGCACCAGTTTGCGACATAATTTATTACACAATAAAAACTTAAAAGAAAGCGCCTTATCGCTTTTATTATACATTTCATATTAATTTCAGTTCCTAACTTCTCCTCAGGGAGCAATAAAGTTTTATGTTATCTCACACTTTCAACACATGATCTCAATTGAACTCTGTCTAGACTTGTTACCCATTTACAGACATTAGTTACAGAAAACTAATGTACACACAAACTTGGAGCTAACTGCTACCATGCATTGTGCTGACTGGGGAAAAGGAACATTTAGACAGCTGCAGGATGGCTGCACAGCTTCCAATAGTTATTCAGGGACGTACATGACAGTTTACATTGAGGCTCTATACACAAAGGCAGAATAATGTGTACCTGAGATCATTCAAATTTAAAAGAAAGTTAATTTTATATAAAACATCTTTATATGTTAATCTCAATAATAAGGTTGTTTGCCACAGGATGGCATCATTAATGCATTACGCTAAAGATAACTGCCTTCTGCTGAAAGCATGCATGCAAACATGGTTCTTATAATCTGTCCAGCTGTATGTGCAAGTCTGGCACAACTATGAGCCATATCTATTTATTTGAGGACCACTTTTGCAGGAATGGTCTGTGTAGATGTCGGCTATATCAGAGATCATTTCTTTAATAAAGCAGTTCTCCACTCCATCAAAAAAAAAAAACACTTCAATGCCTTCTTCTGGAAATATGAACAGATATTGTGGGTTAAACATTTGTAAGCTATTGGCCTTTTCCTGCTCTAAACTAAAGTTATTATATCTGCGTTTAAAGTTCATTATTGGTTGACCTTTATTCTGAAATGTTTTTAAATGAGCCCCTACATTGTTCTCACACACATTGTAACGGACTGTAAATTAGTGATTTCCTCATGTTGTTTAGGATGACTGGCTCTTGATAAGTCAAAAAATGTATTTGTCAGGAATCGTTTGTGCTTTTAATATACATTTGGTTTTGTGTTATTCTCAGGTTGCAACAAAGGGGTGTGAAATTTTATCAGCGGAAAATAGAGTCCTTCAAGGAGGTTAGTGAAAGTGTTTCAGTAGTTGTTGCATACTTATTTGTGTAATCTAAATGTATTATCTGTTCTTATCATGGTTCTTTGTATTCAGCTGGCAGAAACTGGGGCAGACGTGATAATAAACTGCACTGGGATAAGATCAGGTGATCTTCAGCCGGACCCTGACCTCAAACCAGGCCGGGGTCAGATAATAAAGGTGAGTTACAAATTCATATGCCTTTAAACTGTTTATATAACCAACTTCAGAGGGCTTATGGAAGTTGCGGTTGAATCTTGTTATGACTTTGTTTTTCAGGTGGATGCTCCATGGATGAAGCATTGGATTCTTACACACAATTTTTCAAAAGGAGTTTACAATTCACCATACATCATTCCAGGGTAGTTCTAGTGACACAAAACACTCACAAATGCTGAATTTTAGCAATAAATGTCTCCTGTAGAGTATAGAGGCATGGGAGTATTGTGGACTTACAGGATCATACACATGATGCATGATGCCAGGAAGAGTTGCAGTGGTTAGACTGTGTTGTTCACTTGGGATTTCAGTGTTTTTTCTGAAGCCAGGTAGCTAAAATTGTTTTCACAAACAAACAAAATTATAGAAGATATATCTGGCTATTTTACTACAGAAGATATATCGGTAACGCTTTATAATAAGGTCCTTAATAACCGTTAATTAACAAGTAATAAGGCATTGTTCTCGCTTTAGATCCAGTAGTTGCAAAAAGCATAGTTAACTTATAGTTAACTTATAATATATGAGCAATAAAGTATATTTTCATATCAATAAGCAAACAAAATAAGATTAATAAAGGCATGGCAAAGACATAATGGGTGGGTCATGGGTGTTTGTAATGCCATTATTAACACTTATATAAGCTTATAAACACATAATAATGTTAATAAGCATCTTGTAAGGACTTACAAGGGCCTTATTACTTGTTAATTAATGGTTATTACAAGGACCTTAATATAAAGCGTTACCTATATATCTTATTAGCATTCTTGGGGAACGCCTGATGACTGCTTCAATGTAATTTTAGTACATATAACTTTGAACATCTGTTTCTGCAGGAGTCGCCTTGTGACAGTTGGCGGGATTTTCCAGTTAGGAAACTGGAGTGAACAGAACAACTCCATCGATCATAAAAATATCTGGGAAGGCGCTTGCAAGCTCGAGCCAAGTCTCAAGGTGAGATGATATAAAAATGCCAGAGCCCATAAAAATACTTTCTGTGTCAGCTGTAATAAATTATGTATGATGACTCTTCTGTAGAGATAAAGTATTTAGCAATTTGCATTTAGATATGTTTAGAAGACCTCAAGTCAGTCCTCAAACATGTTAGTGACACATTTTGGTGGTAAAATATCCAAATCTGAAGGCACCTAATGCCCAAACAACCCACTGGATTTAGTTCAAATAAATCTGTAAAAAAATAAATAAAAAAAAAACAGGGAAATTTTTATATAAATTAATAAAAAACAATAATAATAAGACACTTTTTATATTAGAAATTCAAGCATGATTTTTTATATTTATATCCAGTACTGTATAACCTTTTGAGCAGGTGTAAAAAAATGCTGTAAAATAAGAATGCTTTCAAAAATAGAAATGTTAAGTTTATTTTTTATCAATTAACAAAAAGGAAAGTGAGTGAACAGAAGAAAAATCTAAATCAAATCAATATTTTGCACAGTACTGTGTATATCTATTTTTTTAACCTCAGCATGCCAGGATAGTGGAGGACTGGTCCGGCCTCAGGCCTGTTCGCAGCAAAGTGCGACTGGAGAGGGAGACCATACAGTCTGGTGCAGCTCCAATAGAGGTAAACGTTGCAGCATTTTAAATTTTGTAATAACAATTTAGTAATTCAACTTCTAAAATATTGTTGCTCTCACTCAGGTGATACACAACTACGGCCACGGAGGTTTCGGACTCACCATTCACCGAGGCTGCGCCCAGCAGGCGGCGAGGCTCTTCGGTCAGATTGTGGAACAGAAAGGCAAAGGTCCAAAAGCTCGCTTGTAAATTTTTATCCGACAGTAGTGAATGTTGCTTTTCTTATTTTAATGTCAGTGCCTTGTATCCCATACTGCACAAACTGTTCTTGTCTAATAACTAACATTCAAATCAAACAGATAGTTGGTATTATATATATCTTAGGGATAATTACATCACTTTGAAATAATCTAGTGTTTGTGACTTGTATGCCACTATAAAGAGGAAACACTCCTGTCACTGTACTCATTCATTATTGATTAACACATTGTTCATTTATATGTAACCATACTCAAATCTGAGGAGGTTTCAGTCATTTAAATAAGTAAATAAAGTATATAAAGTGTACATATCTTTGAGAATTTTCCCTAAATGTAAACAAATTTACAGCTTAACATGATAACTTATAAAATCACACTGTTTGGTAATAAAAAAAATAACAACATGGGTCCTCTGCTCTTTTTTAAAGACTATTTACTATAGTATCATACACATTTACATCCAGTGCATTGACAAGAATCTGTGCACACAGACACTTAATGCAGCACTATATCTCAAACACTGGCAGGTAAAGAGTTGGCTTGCTGGATCTTTACTAGTTAACAAAACTTTACTCAGTGTTTCACTCAGACTGAGCAAAGTCTGTCTCCACATCACCGTTGTTACAAACAAAAGCAAGGACAACAACGAAACCAGGTATTGATACAATATTTACAGAAAGACAGAATGTTACATCCTGTTAAATGGTTGTGTAGGTCGATGTATCCACAGTCTCAAAATCTGGTAGAGTCGGGCAAGATACGCAGCATTTATAGACTGTAACACCATATACTCATGTTTATGTCATTTTTTAAATCATGTTACTCTCACTAGGTAGGTTGAGTCTGCTTTGGGTGATGAAAATACTCAGATTTAGATTTTCTAATACTTCAACAGTAACTTTCATGATGTCTTCAAATGCAGCGCAGGATCTGTTGACTTGCAGACAATTGTGCTATAGTCTTGAAATATTTTCGGCTATATCATGTCGCTGATTATGCTTATGATGAAGGCAGATTTGTCAGGTTTTTGTAAATAATCCACGTTAAACTGTGAAATAATACTGACACAAGAAAACTGAACATATTTAACACAGTGACTTACTGTGCAGCTTGTCCTTTTACTGCCTCAACAGCAGTGAGTCTTAAATAAAGTAACCCCCAGACCTTATTTTATTTAATGATCTGTTGATTTGACCCCGTCCCTAACTCCAGCAACGCACATTTTAGAAAGCTTGTGTATTTTAACAGACAATTTGTGTGCACAAGATGATGCTCTTTCTTATCTACGCATCTATGTCCAGTATGCTAACAGACACAGCTTTTTCAAAAAGAATAGGTAGTTTTAAGGCTCTTTGATAAGAAAATGGTTATCTGAAGCTCACACTTTTCCCACTTTGTTCTTCTTTGCTTCTCTTGCATTAGAAAAGCAGGATTTAAATACTTTGCTTCAAGTATTCACTGTCCACCTTTTTTCTTTTTTTAAAATCTTGCACTCGTGTAGGTCATATGGTCTTTCCAGTCGCACCGTGTGCAGCTATTCAGTGGTAAAATTGTGACAGCAATGGTGGTTAAACACTGTATAATACAATATATAATATTGTGCTGCCTGGCTTTCTGGAGCCACTGTGGTGCTGAAAGAGTCTATGTCTGAAGAGTCATAGGATGGGACTGGAGATGGACAGAAAGCTGGTCCAGCTTCTTTTTTTTTTTTTTTTGCCTCGCCTCTCCTCTTTTCCTCACTGTGGTCACCTCTCTCAGTTGTACTCCAGCCGTAGTGTCCTCAGCCCTGGGATTCGGAGCTGGAGGGAGGGACTTCCTCTGAGGTTTTGGAGGCGGCCCGGCCCGTCATCTCCTGGCCCCACTCACGGTGGCTGGACTCCTGCAGGCCCCGGCCTGTCGTCTCAATCGGCAGTGCACAGGAGGCGATGGCGGCCAGAAGGCAGCAGCAGCAGTACACAGACAGAGCCAGGTACACAGATGACTCCAACATCACCTGCAGGTTGAAGCACAGGGACGAGAAAATAAGCAACTTCATTGTTTGGTGATATGTTTAGAGGGACAGTTTACGCCAAAATCGAAATTGCAATTATTAATTCATTCATTATCCTCAGTGGTGGTTCTACACAGGGGCCTACAGGGACCACTGCCCCTGTGAAGAAGCCCTTGGCCCCTGCTGTGGCCCCTGTGTCAAATTAATAATAAAATGATCAATTTATAACGATGAAGAATGGAGCAATTCTAACCTTTTTTTGTTCAAACAATATCTCATTGTACACAAAA
Organism: Centropristis striata; assembly: GCF_030273125.1. Classification (NCBI taxonomy): domain Eukaryota; kingdom Metazoa; phylum Chordata; class Actinopteri; order Perciformes; family Serranidae; genus Centropristis; species Centropristis striata. The sequence goes on from NC_081523.1 coordinate 10,829,577, forward strand.
GGAACCCAGAATGTGTACATTGTATAATAGTTTAATTGTGCAATAAAATATTGTGTGTGTGTGTATATATATATATAAAGATAATTCTCACTGTACCGCACTTTCAAAATAAAAAAGTGATTGTGCACAAAAATGAGAAATGTCATTGTCACCTGTTATTGTTGGTGAGTCTCTTTGTTTAAATCAATGCATTTGTATCTTCCAAATATACTTAAATTAGATGTTTCAATAAGCTAAAATAAAGATTTTGAATGCTTAAATATCGTCTTTGCCATTTTTTAATGTGCTAATGTGCCCCTCTGATTAAACACTGGCCCCTCCTTGGCCCCCCACAGTAAAATTGGTCTTAAACTGCCACTGATTATCCTTAACCGCTTATCCGCACTCAGGTCACGGGGGCTGGAGCCAATCCCAGCTGACATTGGGCAAAAGGCGGGGTACACCCTGGACAGGTCTCCAGACTATCACAGGGCTGACACATAGAGACAGACAATCACACTCTCATCCACTCCTACGGGCAATTTAGAATCACCAATCAAACCTAAGTGCATGTTTTTGGACAGTGGGAGGAAGCCGGAGGACCCAATGAGAACATGCAAACTCCACACAGAAGAGCCGCAGGCTGGAGTCGAACCGGCGACCCTCTTGCTGTGAGGCAAGATTGCTAACCACTAAGATGTCTGCCTTTTCTCAAATTAGATGACATTCTGCTTGTGGCGCTCAAAGGGATGTATACATTCAAAAAACTCAAAAGAATGTCACTTTCCAGAAATCATGACCCTGTTACTCAAGATAATCTACAGACCACATGTAGGAACTATTTTCTTTCAAGTACACTTCCAACATGACACTGCTGTATACTCAATTTGTGGGTGAACTGTCCCTTTAAATGAGAAGAGTGATTGAATGGTGTTACCTGTGCAACAAAAGGTGTGATGAGGGCACCGACTCTTGCCATTCCACTGCTCGTACCCAGACCTAAAGCCCTGGTTGCTGTGGGGTACACCTGCAGAGTTTCAGATAATAAAAAAAAACCCTGAGTAGGCTGCCTTTGCCCATATCTTGATTTGATGTAACTCTTTTCATTTTTACACAGTATTCTGTGGTTGGATACGTCACCTCTGGCGTGTACACATAAGCAGCCTGGAATCCTCCTGCGATGAAAGCTCTGGCGATGAATATCAACACCGTCATGGAGGCTCTGCAACAGAGAAACCAGTGATTGGTGGATGCACAATTTCATGTTTAGCATTCTTGTTATTATCCAGCTTACCTTCCCACACAGCCATAGAGTGGGATGATGCACATAGAGAAGACAAAGAAACACAAAGCCATGGTCTTCCTCCTTCCCAAACGATCAATAGCCCACAGTGTCACCAGCAGTCCTGTGTGAAGAGACAAAACTCCAGGTTTGTCAAATATATTGCTTTTTTGTTTTTTAGGGCAGTAGCTACACAGATTAATGTATGATTGTCATCACATGGTAAAGCAGAGGTATAACTAATTCTGTTAATGATGCCTCCATTATATTTAGGTTAGCCAGTATATTGAAAGTGCCAGCAGGGTCCTGGCGCACTCGAATGGAATTAAGCCATTATTATTTGTCATTAATAACACCTTAAACTCTTCGAGACGGTTCTATAAACATTATTATTACGAAGGTTTAGCAATAATTTATTGCTGCTCTACTTATATCATCTATTTTAATGACCTGTCCCTGAAATATCCTGAAGTCATGTAAAACATTTAACATTATTATGATGACCTTTTTAATCCCTACAAATAATAAAGCAAATGGTGCAGCAATTGATAGGTATTTTCAAGATAATTATCATGCAGTACACAGTATGCAGATTCCTTTTATAAAGAAATAGTGAATACTGAAGAAAAACATACAGCATAGTAATTATCACTTATTAATTCAAACGTTGCATGCATTACTAGGCTAAATATAAATCTAGTAAATACAATGTAATTATGGTACAGTGGAAAAACTTTCTGCCATACGTAACAAAAAAATATTTTTACAAAAAATATGACCTGATTTTATAAAGACACAGAGCATTAACTAATGTGTACCTGGGAATTCAGATAAGGTGGTCCACAACAGGTCTTTGTAGTCATCAGAGTTCAGATATTTACACTCGAGGCTGCATCGGAGCTCCATCTTGTTACCTTTGGACACTAGAGGGAGATAGAAAACAATAGAAAATGGGATAGTACACACCCAGCACGCACTCCATCTGTGATTTTGCAAAGACATACTGCATAAATATGGGCCGCCAAATGTTTTATTTAGCCTCATATTTAGCTCACTTTCTTCTCATTCGTGACAGAAATTCATTAGGTTATATGTAACTGTAAAAGTGCATATTTATATGTAAAAAAAAAAATCTATATGTTATATTTAAATCTAAATATGAAATCTAAATGTAAATGTTGAATCAATCAACACACAAGTCCCTGACCTACAAAGTTTCTCTTATCTGTGTAGCAAATTAAAATGTATGGAACAATACAATTAATACCATTAACTTATTCAAAAAATTACTTAAACATAGGATGATTAATTTATATAAGTTCGAGTAATGAGTAATAAGCTTCTTTCTTTTCTCTCTTTTGTGACTGCTTATTTCTTTTGTTGATAAATAACAGATTGTACATTTCCAATTTTAAAATTTACTTGAGTTGTAACAGGGTAGGCGTAATAAGCTATGCTTCAGCCTTTTCGGTCCAAATGTCTATTATCAATTTTCTCTCTCTGTTTACATGTTGTTTACTTTGATCAATGTTTTTTTTCCCTGTTTTGTTTTGATGACATGTATTATTATTATTATTATGAAATAAACAGATACGAAACGAAACGAAGGTGTGTGTGTGTGTGTGTGTGTGTGTGTGTGTGTGTGAAAGTATTGATTTGTTGGAGCAGTGACTCACTCCCACATGCACCTCCCTCCTGAAACAGCTCTGTGGTGAGCAGCACCAGTCCATAGTAAGAGAAGGCATTTGCGAACCTGAGGAGACAGAGACTCAGGATGAAATGATGGTGTTTCACATTAAGTGATCAACTTAGATAAACATAAACACACACACACACACACACACACACACACACTGATTCAAATGTATGTGCATTTGGACAACATCATTTTGAGAGCAGGAGAGGAAATCAGTGAGTAATGACCCAGGATGTGAGTGGGTGAGTTCATCATTCACTCCATTTACCAAATAAACCACAGCAGAACTGTTGTCCAGCGAAAGTGTGATGAAAATAAGTCTCGAATCTTTCCACGGTCCTCCTAATTAAAAAGACAGATATCAAAATACACAAATGACTACATAATAGTCATGAATAATATCCAGAGAATATTATGCTCTGCACAAACTGACTTTTACCTGTCTGGCAGCGATAAGTTTACCCAGTGGCATCGGCGCTCCATTCTCTGTGGCGATGCGCTTCAATGTGGCCAGTGCTTTTTCCTGATTCCCTGTCAGCACGTCATATCGAGCGCTCTCTGGTAGCCACTGCTCTCGCCCCACCAAAAAACAGACATGTCAATTGATAAAGCTGCTAGTATCTGCTTACATACAGCAGAACATTTTAACAGTGAAAACAATGCACTCACGAAACACAGGACGGAGAAGATGACGAGAGGAATGGTGGAGAGGCCGAGCAGCCAACGCCAGCCCAGAGTGGGCATCACCAGGATGGCTAGGAGGACCTCAAACACAGTGCCCAGCGCCCAAAATATCTGCAAGGAAGAAGTCAAAATTATATAAAATCCTGCTAGGAAAACAGAGCATGTTAATGACGCACTTATGGTTTAGTCATGACTGTTCTATTATGGGATAGTTCAGATTTTTTTGAAGAGGGATTGTATAAGGTACTTATCCATAGTTAGTGTGTTATCTAAAGCAGCTATTCTCAACCTTGGGGTCCCGACCCAAATTGGGGTCGTGAGATGATTTGTGGGGGTCGCCAAATCATTTTGGAAGTCAGCTCTGTCTCCACTGTGTTAAAGTGTTCATGTGTTTTAGTCTTTTTGGTCATTTAATGTCTTTTTGGTAATTTTGTGTCTTTTTTGGTCATTTTGAGTCTTTTTTTGGTCATTTTGTGTCTTTTTTTGGTCATTTTGTGTCATTTTGGTCAATTTGTGTCTTTTTTGTTCATTTTGAAATCATTTTGGTCATTTTGTCTTTTTTTGGTCATTTTGTGTCTTTTCTGGTCATTTTGTGTCTTTTTTGGTCATTTTGTGTCTCTTTTGGTCATTTTGTGTCTTTTTTGGTCATTTTGTGTCTCTTTTGGTCATTTTGTGTCTTTTTTAGTCATTTCGTTTCCTTTGGTCATTTTGTGTATTTTTTTGGTCATTTTGTGTCTTTTTGTGGTCATTTTGTTTCTCTTTTGGGTGATCTGAACTGTGCGTGTGAGATTGTGTTCAGTGAGCGGGGGTCGCAGACAACATGCATGTTAAATTGGGGGTCGCGACTCAAAAAGGTTGAGAACTACTGATCTAAAGGAGGTGGCGGTCAGAATGCCCCCAGTTTAGAGAAGCAGGCAGGAGTACTTATATGGAAGCTAGGCAATGTATTTTAACCTCAAATTAATATCAGTTTAAGTGTATGCTTTATTTTGAACATTTTCACTGTTTCACCTTGCCGTCAAACAATCCTGTTTAAGTTTACACGGGGGGAACTGAAGCATTCTATGCTTTTGTCAAATCAACCAGACTCTATTGTCAGAAGGAGTAATTTGACCTTGGAGATCACAGGAGTTGCTGGTCTACCCCTGACATGACTGTTTAGTTTGTTTGTGTTATTGTGTGACGTTGGTAAATCCAAACTAATTATTTAAAACATCAAAGTCACACAATGACACAAAGAAACTATATGATTGAAGCTGTGGTAGACAAACAACTCATGTTCTGTGAGATAAAATTACTGTTTTTTTCAATGGAGTGGTGGATTTGACAAGAGCATATAACAGCTTCAGTTCGCCCTCTGTATATAATATTCAGGGCTTTCTGACAAGGAGATAAAAAGGTGAAAATTCAAATTATTGTCTATGTTTAAACTGAGTGGGCCTTTTGGTGGCTACATGTTCTGTAGCCCCCATCCACAGCAGTAAACAGCTTAACTTTAGTTTCGGTATTCCTGTCTGCTTTTCTTAACTGGGGCCATGCTGACCACCATCTACTGCAGATAATACACTGAATATAGATAGGTATGTCATACAACCTGACTTCCAAAAGTCAGGGAGGATTCCGAAAATCCAAAATATCTCTTTAACATAATTGCTAGTTCATACCTCAATCAGCAAGATGCATGTAGCTCTGGACTTCATAGGCAGAAACTCAGCATACAGTGTCACCCTTAAGGAGGGAGATCTCACAGTTAATTCTAACTCGCGTCATTAATAATTACAGCTTGGTTTTTTCTGAGGGTTAAATAAGCGGTTACTCACGACTGTGGCGCTCCTCCGATGCCAAAGCCCACCAGTGCCCGGAGGACGAGGATCCACCCATAAATAGGCGCAAATGCACTCATAATGCCATAGAACATAGTCCACAGCACACTCATCTTGAGACCCTGTGTGTGCATACAATCAAAACATAACAAGCTGCTGAATAAATTATGGAGATCTCATAAGGCTCTTTGGGAGAGCAATGCAGTAAAATGTATGATTTTGATCACTTTCTACTTTAATTCAGAAAACCCAAAAGCTAACTAGATATATTCCATCTTACAGATAACAGAAATAAAAATCATCTCCATGTCAAATATAAGGCTTTATTAGAACTTACTGTCTTTCTGCCATATCTGTCAGCAATGTTTCCCCAAAGAGACGAGCTGATCATCATCCCAATGAACACTGCCTGCACCAATGAAAAATAGGGACTGTTAATGGGATTGCAGCAACTTAATTTCCAAATTTAAACTGTAATTTTACTACACATTACTGATATTTGGCACATCTAAGCATGTAGATCTTCAAAGTATACACGTCACAGCACTGTAATCTTCTTTTGGTGTGATCCACTGGAATTCACTTTTTTTTTTAACCTATAAGAACCCACGGTGAAACGGGTGTAACAAACACTTTAAATCTTCTATAATCTCCCATATTCAGCTTTATGCTTCACCTGTGACAAGAAGTGACTTCTCCAAAATAATCCAAAATCCAAAAAAAGTAGCTAATTTCAAAAAGCTTATTTTTTGTTACTAGGCTAAGTTTAAACCCATTTAACAATTCTAATAATACTTAATAGGGTGTCCTTTGTTGCATTTAACCCTGTTGGGGTTTGTTATTTGTTTTATTTAGTATTGATTTATTATTATTTTGTTACTAAAAAACAAATCAGAAAAATAATTTGTTGTTAAACAGCACTATTAATGTCACAATTTTAATATATATTTTGTGGAGATGCAGAGAAAAAGGTAAATTTGTGTTTCTGTAAGTAGAAAAGGTGTCGAGTTTATTTATATTAAAATAAGAAATATCATAAAAATAAATGTCATAAACACCCATATATGTCACATCACAGACAGATATTTTCTTTCAAGGATAAATCTGGGTTCTTATGGGTTAAATAGCTTCTCATTAAAAGGTTGCATTAATTGAGGCTTCCCGGTAGCTGACTGGTCGAGCGCATACCACTAAGGCTTAGTTCTCTTAAGCAGGCGGCTCGGGTTCAAGTCTGGCTCGGAGATCTTTCCTGCATGTCTTCCCTTTCACTCTGTAACTCTGCTACCATCATAAAAAACTGAAAAATGGCCATGAAATAACTTAAAAACAAAAAAAAAAGTTGTATTAATTACATCTCAATTAAGGAATGTAATTAATAGGAATCTCAAGGCCTATGTAATACCTTCAGTAAATGTAATGTAATGAACATATGTATTTATTCAATTATTTAATTAATTTAATGATTCCACCATTTTCTATCATTATTATAGTGCATTTTATATTTCTCATTTTTTATTTACCATTATCACTTATTCGGTTACTAGGTTTATCCTTTTTTTCTCTCTCTCTCCTTTTTTAATTTTATTATTTTATTGTTTTTGCTTGATTTGTTTCCAAGCACTTTGAGCTGCAGTTTATGTTATGCTATACACTTGATGTTCATTTAAATCATAATATTGCAACACATGTGTAATGACAGACACTCGACTGTTTTCCACATCACTGCTCAGTACAAGCACTTAAAACAATCGCTCGGCACATAACCAATAACTATCAGGACATATAGCACGGTCAGCTGGAGCACTTTACAGACATTAGAGAGACATTACCGATGTAAGCAGTGCCACCTCGAGGCTGGGCAGCCTCCATTCACAGTGGAGCTGAGGGGCTAAGATGCTGAGGATCATCATCTCCATAGCATCAGCCATCTGAGCAAACAGAAAACAACCCGACACACATAACACATCACAACATGAACACTCAGAATATCTGTGATGGTGTATTCACAGTAAAGAACAGCTCTCACCCAGGACAGACCAGTGAGGATGGAGAGTTTCCATTGAAACGTCCCAAAGCCAATGGCCTCTACAGCATCTTCCACCATGAATGTGTCTGAAGGAATGAGAAAATAATTAAAGTTGTTTTCAAGAAAGTAGCAAATACAAACCTTCTCTGAACAGGGAAGAGTTTCGGTAACGCTTTATAATAAGGTCCTTAATAACCATGAATTAACAAGTAATAAGGCATTGTTCTCGCTTTAGATCCGGTAGTTGCAAAAAGCATAGTTAACTTATAGTTAACTTATAATAGATGAGCAATAAAGTATATTTTAATATCAATAAGCAAACAAAATAAGATTAATAAAGGCATGGCATGATGGCAAAGACATAATGGGTGGGTCATGGGTGTTTGTAATGCCATTATTAACACTTATATAAGCATATAAACACACAATAATGTTAATAAGCATCTTGTAAGGACTTACAAGGGCCTTATTACTTGTTAATTAATGGTTATTACAAGGACCTTAATATAAAGCGTTACCAGAGTTTCTTTAAGGAATTAAAGTGCTCAGTGAAGTCAGGTAGTTTCTTCAGGTAACACTTCAGGTATTCCTCACAATCTAAAATTTTGAGGAATACCTGAAGTGTTACTTCAACTTCAACTTGTTATGGATCCCTATTTTATTTCTACAGAAAAAAAATGTTGCCATGTAAAAACGGTAAACCTTCAAACACATCAAGAATCTCACCCTAAAAAAGATACCAAACTATTTAGCTTAATTGAAGAACAATTGTGTTTTATGTTTTTGTCTTTGAAATGACAAAATCAATTTATCAGTTCAGTCATTTATTCAATAAATCATTAATATAACTAAATAAAAAATCTGTGATATGCACAGGCTGTTACGTGCCAGTAACAATGATGGCTGTTCATCAATTTTTTATATTATTTAAATGATAAAAATACAAAAAAAATGTCTGTAATAAAAAAGGATGGCACACAATAGTACTTCTGATTTTTCCCCCCTGGTAGAACCATGCTGGTGTCCCAACGCATTCAAGTTAAATGAAACATTCACTCAATACCCTTAAAAAGTAAAGTGTATTGTGAAAATATTTGAGTCATGTCAAGTCAAACCGTTAACAAAATGAAACACCCTTCAACCATTTTTTGGTCTTATAACATTATTGTTTTTGCTGAGATACTCTTTTTAACAAAAAGAGACACGTTGCTCTGTAAATCTTAGGTATCAGATTGGCTGCAAATATTTAAAAACGCCAACATGAAAAACCTTACTTATCCCCATTTTATCCCCAAATGACCTGACTTCACTTTATAACTCAGATTCAGAGCACTGAGTGTTGATATTCACCGATGTTTATCAGCTTAAATGATCTAACGAGCTGTTGTTTCCTCATGGTTTAAAAAAAAAAAGCTGAAGCTTGAAAAAGCAAATATGCCTCATGTTTTGGGGGGAGAAACTGTTCTCTTATAGAGGATACCTCGGAGATTGAGAGTTCATTTTTGACCTTGGAAACAGATATAAAAAGATATTACTTGTTACTTTGGGGGAGGTGAGTTTATTATGAAAGCCAGGGTGTGTGAAATGTCATACTGTACCATCAGTTGGATTGGCAAACTCCCGAGGAACCGGTGCCCCGTCTGTGAGAGCCACAGACTCCAGATCAGTCTGCTCTGCAATCCTGACAGCCTGTTCTCTGTTCTCTCCATCATCCTCGGAGCGTGTGCTCTCACCTGTGCGACGGAAGCGGACGACACTGCAAAACAAAATTAAAACAACTGAATTCTGAGTTTCAGAAGACTAAGCAAAGCAAAGCTGACACAAATGAGTTGGAGGCTGTTGCCTAGGTGATATGAGCTTTTTCTGGCTGTGATTTTGTGAATGGGTGGTGGATATTGTTTTATGGGTGAACCATGTCAGGCCAACTGACAGCTTGGCAAGCTTACAAAGCCTAAACACCCGGAGATGTGCATGTTGTGTACGGATGCTAAGTATAATCTGCTCCCACATGCAGGAGATCGATGGTTCATTAAGGATGAAACACTATCAGAGAACTCTGAGAGTGCCAGTGAGGTCTTAATCACTGTAATTACATAACATACGCTAATTGCAATGGGAAGTGGAGCAGATGAGTTTGTGAGACGTCCAGAAATGTCTGTCTTGTACTGGAAACCACTATAATTTTCATTTTTAAGCTCTTTAGAAAGAATACAAGTGAACACATCCAGCAATAACAAGCCCTTTAAGATGTGTATTTTCTTTATTTTAACTACAGTAGGTATAATGCCTATTTCAAACTGTTTGGCAAAATCTGGATAAATACTATGCCATTATGTATATATTTTTGGTAAGAAGACTATTTATCATTGTTGTAGGCTACTGTTTGTCTTTGAGAATGGTCCCTCATGACGGCCAGGCTACAGCCTTTAGCTTATTAATGTATGTACAGCAGAGGTTGGAATAAATCACGTTAGGTACTGAGTCATGACAGCAAACACAATTACAAGTTAAGACACAAAACTGGCTTGGAAATCACAGCAAGCCTGCCTCTCTATGAATAAATAAAAACCAAAATAGTCTTCTATGCTAAACGACTGTAAACAAACTGCACTGCCAGATGCGTCTGAACATGCTGAGTTGTTTTTTTTCTTGTTTGTTTTTTTCCCCCTTAATGTAAGGAGAATTTGCAGTATTTATATCTGGATAGATGTTTGTTGCTGAATGACTGCTGCTTTTAAGGAATGTCACGCTATTTGTGTTCCGGCGAGCTAATCAAACATACACGATGCGAGGCGGTCAGAGGGCGACGCGAACACGCTGTCACGGCTGAAAAAATAGGCTGAATAAAACGCAAGACAGAGAAAGGCGTGGACGTGCGGAGTGATGTGTACTCACGGCAGCTGTCTCAGTTGGAATAGATCATCGTCCATTTTGGTGTTTACTGGCTGACGCTCCGGTTGGCCTCATCGCCGTTTACATTATCAGCACGAGCTGCGATTTCAGCACCGAGGAGAGCTACCTGCTCCGGGTGTCCGCCGGCAGCCAATGAGAGGCCGCCCTGCGCGAGTCACAGCACGAGACACAGAGAGAGGGAGAGTGGATAGGACGAGCTCGGGAGGATCAGACTCCACATGAATGCTGATCACTGTGCTCCTCCACATGACTTTATCAACACACACACGGACTTGATGAACCCGACAGCAGCTGGACCCAGATGATGCAAATATGATGTAATCTTACTTGAAGAATAACAGTGTTATGATAAATATCGTCACGCTGTTAGAATAATCGCCAGTCATTTTTTGTCATTTTTTTTTTTTTTTTTTTTTTTTTGCCTAAATCATCTCCTCATGACGCTGGCCACCTATGGTAAAATCGCCTACATCCTTAGTTGATCAGATCATGTGATTTTTCCCCTTTAAAATAATGGCCTATGTCAAGTGTGTGACTTAAGCGGATTTATTATGCCTAAGTCAAAATAAAATGTGACTTTTGAGGCAATTTTTTGAACATGTTTTTGTGAATTAAGCAAGATATGGTAACTTTATTTTGATGGTGTCTACATAAGAGTGACATGAGCGTGTCATAAACATGACATGGGATGTGTCATGAACATTAATGACACTTTGAAGTAATGCTCATGACACCTGTCATGTCATGTTTCTGTCATGTTATAGAGTCAGGTTTTATTACATGTCAATACATAAAATACATACGATAATGTGTAAATAATCCAGCACCTCTTAAATGATTCCCATTTTCTGGTTTCTGATTCTGTTATCGTTACAGACTCTCTCTAGACATGAATTTGAATGATAGCATTTCCCCACAACAAATTTCTATAGATTGGTCTGCTAAAACTCTTATTTTAACAGAGGTGTTGAAGACACGCTTGTTTTTACAACTGCCTTTAACTGAACAAGTTCACATAGGCCTATTGATATACATTAATTTTAAAATGTGTTTTAACTGTATAAGTATGCACTGTAACTTTTACCTTTAAAAAAAAATCTTACCATGCCTAGACATTGCGATAATATCGTTATCGCGAATTCCTTTGGCCACTAAAACGTGCCTTTTATTCACCAGTCAGTGCATACACATAAAAATGCGATAACAGATGCTATCTTTGTTGTTTTTAAGTATTTCAAACAGCACATAATGTAGGCAGAATTTTAGAAATATCTTCCCCCCAAAACCTTCCTTTAGAGAGAGCAAAACCAACATAAACCAAGCCCATATTTAAAGAGGGAACCATTCACGTTAAATGTCTCAACTCTCTCATATATTCGGTCGAAGAGGTTGCAGCTGGAAAATATTTCACACGTCTTTTTTTTTTTTTTTTTTTTAACTTTATTAAAGCAACATGGTGCAATACAAGACAATACACCAACAAAACGCCGTCAGGGGGTTTCAACAATAAAGAGGCAAGTTTTCATACAAAAACATTGTAAAGTGTACATTAAATGTACATATGTATGTACATAAAGTGTACAAAGTGTACAAGTGTTCATTTTCAAAGACAAGAAAGATAGGTTTTTGATTAACGTAACAACATTTATGGATATGCCATTTGGCTAAGTATCATGAGATTGATGATATAGTATTGTTTTTCTTTTGCAAAAGGAAAGTCAGTGAAACCAAACAGTATATGTTCAAAGCACAGGGACAAATGAGGTTCAATCGAAAAAGAAATCAGGTTACAAATATCTTCCCATAATTTAGTTGAGAAAGGGCAAGACCAAAATAAATGAAAAACATCTTCAGGATGTCCTTCACAGAAAGAGCAGTGTAACTCTATGTCTTTCTTAAATCGTTGTAAAAAAAAAAAAAAGTGAATTATCTTGAAAATACTTCTTTAACCTTATTATTGATTATATATCTAGCAGGTAAATTCCAGATCTTTTTCCAGTTAAGGTTATTAATAAGGTTATTCCAATAGGTTGTTACGGAGTTGATACGACTTCTTCCTAAAATAAAGATCACGGGTACATCACGGTTACTTTTGCGTGTAGAGGAGAAACAAATTTGGCCGATTTTAAATTTGGTTAGATCAAAGGGCAAGAAGCACACGACTTCTGATAGTGCGCAACAAACACCTTGGTGGTCGGACTTTAAACTGTGAGCACATCAGTACGCTCACTTGAGTCCGTGTGGAAACACACCACTAAAGACGTTAAAGGAGTTCCGCAATGAGAGCAGGATGCTGTGGTGCAGACCAGAAAGCTCCGATAAGCTTGTTGGGGAGTTCCTTGGCACTGGACCAATAGTCAGGTAAAACCTCTCTGCTGGCAAACAGCAACTAAAGCTTATTTGAAGTGTACGGGGTCATGAGTAAAGCGGGTCATGACGCCGAAGACGTACGTTGGACCCAAAGTGTAACATGCGCAGACAGGCGGACAAACAGACACCGAGTCTGGTTTAACGTTACAAAACCTGTTACCTAAATACGCAGCGATGAGAAATGGTGCCTGTATTTCAAGATAGCCGCTTGGATATTTATCAATGGAGGCGACATAGCTCGCCGACGGCAGCCTAACCTCGGTGTTGTCGGTAAGTTAGCCTGGACGCTAAGGCTAGCCTTGACATGCTAATGGTAGTGTGAGCTAGTTAAACATTGGGGAAGTGGGGGTGGTTAGTGTCGCTGCTAAGTACATAATGTCGCTCAGAGGCTGAAAAATAACCTAACTAACAAAATAAATGAGGACATCCTGAAGATGTTTTTCATTTACTTTGGTCTTGTCCTTTCTCAACTAAATTATGAGAAGATTTTGTAACCTGATTTCTTTTACGATTGAACCTCATTTGTCCCTGTGCTTTGAACATATACTGTTTGGTTTCACTGACTTTCCTTTTGCAAAAGAAAAACAATACTATATCATCAATCTCATGATACAGTTAGCTAAATGGCATATCCATAAATGTCGTTACGTTAATCAAAAACCTATCTTTCTTTTTCTTTGAAAATAAAAACCAAACAATATATTAAGTATATTAAGGAATCTACCAACATGAGAGCTATGAAAACTTTGAATTTATTTACATTTACATCTAGTCATTTAGCAGACGCTTTTATCCAAAGCGACTTACAGGAAGAATAAAAGCAATCAATCAAGGTATAGTGCAATAAGAGCTATGAGTGCATCAATAGCTGTTATTGCACTATACCTTGAGTGTTTGTTGAATTTATGTACACTTTACAATGTTTTTGTTTGAAAGCTTGCCTCTGTATTGTTGAAACCCCCTGACGGCGTTTTATTGGTGTATTGTCTTGTATTGCACCGTGTTGCTTTAATTAAAAAAATATATATATTTTTTAAATCACATTTCAAGCTTTTCAACTGAGAGACTAGCACATGGGGCTTAGTTTGAAGAGGCTTTGCTTGATCTGATGTGTGTTTTTGCCACAGATAAACGGCTCAGAGGTTAATAGATCAAAGTATGAATGTGTATTAAGGAGAAAGAGTATGCAATCATGATAGACAGAAGAAGTAGTAAGCGCTCCCTAAAAAGCCCCAGATAAGTTTACAATCCCCTTTTCTAAATGCTTTACCGAAAAAGACAGTGAAATCAGTCAGCAGCAATGAAACACAATAGGCTAGATAACAAAACAAAGCTACAAAAACACCTCATAAAGTCAGTTGTTAGAAGGCATGTGAAGCTTATCTACCACAGCAACCTGTAGTAACCCATGAATCCTACTTTCATGAAGGTTGTTATGTTCAGTGTTGTTGTTGAGGCTGTGATATAGAGGTGTCGACTTAACTTCATGTTTTCAGTATGATTACTTTTGAGGTTGTGTTTTTTTATGTAGTTGAATTGTGTTTCATTTTACTGAGGGGCGTATCTGACATTTTATCCACACATTCATATCAGCGAGGGTAGAAACAAATCTCAGTATAACAGAATACGTGTCACATTGCCATACTCACGCCTCCAAAATAAACACAACATTGCATCAATGCCTCTCTGTTGAGAGAAGCCAGCAGGTATTGGCTTAATGGACCCTAAAAAAGTAAACAGCTATTGGCTATTTATAGCTATTAAAAATAGCTATTTTTTGTCGCACAACTTACTCTTCTGTTGAGTAGAAATGGTTTTGCTCCAGATTTTGACCTGACCTGCTTGAGTCAGGTTAGCATACAGACATAAAAGAATATGTAAGAATTTGTTGAGTTTTAAATAATTGATATAAAATATATATTTGATAAAAATAAATAAGCTCAACTATGTTACTTTCCCAAACTACTAATCATAAATAAAGCTAAAATAAATAAATAAATGAAATGAGGTATGGTGATGCACTCTTCCACAACCTACTGAAAACTCCTACACATATTTTCAACATTTTGGTAAACTATATTCAACATATTTCAGTAATTCAGCTAAAACAGGTGAAAAGCTTGCACTGCTGTAAAGTTAGGTGTGCGCTGGATTTCTAACACACGACAAAACATGATTGTGAAACGAAATGTGGCACAATTATTGTTTTCTCTTTTCTCTCGGTTTCATAATTGATGGAAGCCAAAATTCTAATCATGAAAATGCAATTTACCGTTTAGACCTACAACATATAAAAAAAACACATCACTATCATTATTGTATCATAATCAACAGATGTGAAGCATTTGTAAGCAAGTGTAAATTTACCATCATACTTGACTGCCTCTCCTATGTTTTTTTTACTCATTGTTTTTTTATTTTTACTCCACTCCCTCCAAGGCCATCTGGTGTGCTTCATTAACATAATGTTGTCTTTTTAGAAACAAGATGATAAAAAACTGGGGTGTCATTGGAGGGATAGCTGCTGCGGTTGCAGCTGGAGTATACGTTTTGTGGGGCCCAATTACAGAAAGAAAGAAGAGGAAAAGAGGTAGGAATCAGTTTGACAATGTGATATTCAGATTATATGCCGGGCACTGGTTGTAAAGCAGTTACTTACAATGACTTGTGTTTTCTTTCAGGTATGGTTCCTGGTCTGTTGAACTTGGGCAACACCTGCTTCCTGAACTCGTTGCTTCAGGGTTTAGCAGCTTGTCCATCCTTCATCAGGTGGCTGGAGACGTTTTCGGGTTCCCCAATAATCCAGTCATGCAAAGACAACCAGCTGTCCACGACACTACTTCAGCTTCTCAAAGGTATATAAACCCAGTCTGTGATATGAGTCACCAGAACACGGTGGACATGAGTGTTCATTCTCATCTGTCTGTGCACCCACAGCTCTGTCCAGTGATGAGCCCGGGGACGAAGACGTTCTTGATGCCGGGTGTCTCCTGGATGTTCTCAGACTGTACCGGTGGCACATCAGTTCATTTGAAGAGCAGGTTAGTCAATAATGCTGTTGAGTGGTATTTTTAAAGTTTGGTTTAGTTTTTTAAATTTAATTCTTAACCCTTTATCAGACAAAAAACGATATTTGGTAACTTCAGGTAGTATTTGGAGAAAAAAGTTTATTAGAAAATTTATTAGATTAAAGTGGCAAATCTACAAGAAAAAAAGTCACAGATTTAAGAGATTTAAAGTGGCAAATCTATGCTAAAAAAAGCGCAGATTCACGAGAAAAAAGCTACTTTTTTCTCGCAGATTCACCACTTTAAATCTCATAAATCTGCAAATTTTTTTCTCGTAGATTTGCCACTTTAATCTCGTAAACTTTTCCTCAAAATATTATTTTCATGTTTGTTTTTTTTACACATTCTGGCTGTATGTAATATCCTCCAATATTCTAATTTGCAGGTATTTCAATGAGTGCCCTATTAAGGGTTAAAATGGTGAATCTGGGAGAAAAAGTTGCTTTTTTCTCACAAATCTGCGACTTTTTTCGCGCAGATTTGCCACTTTAAATCTCTTAAATCTGCAACTTTTTTTCTTGTAGGTTTGCCACTTTAATCTAGTAAATTTGCAACTTTTTTCTCAAAATATTACCTGAAGTTGCCAAATATAGTTCTTTGCCTGATAAAGGGTTAACAGTTGTCTTTCCCTCTCAGGATACACACGAACTCTTTCATGTCCTTACATCTTCTCTGGAGGAGGAGCGGGATCGTCAACCCAAAGTCGCTCACTTGTTTGACATGGAGTCCCTCGAGGCAAGTTATCATCTCCCTGCATGCATTGTCTAAAACTGCACACAGATATATTTGCATGCTGACGCCTGCAGTATGCTCTGCAGTTCAGTTCAGCACTTTGGAGCCCATGTGTAGTCTGAAGGGAGTTTTTTTCACTGTCATAACAAACACCATCTCCCGCACCAGTATTGTATAACTGTCAAACATGACAAATCTGGCCCTGCACTCCCAGTTATTTTGTGTTTATGCGTTTGTTGTCTACCAGAGCATCCCCGATCAAGATGAGAAAACTATGACTTGCAGAAGTCGAGGTAAGGAGACAAATGTATTACGGAGCCTAGAATATGAAACCAAAAAGGATTATATTTAATACGTGTTCTTTATTTTATTTTGCAGCCCCTCTTCATCCAATACCAAGTCCCTGGAAATCTCAGCATCCTTTTCATGGTCGTTTAACAAGCAATATGTCATGCAAGCGCTGCGAACAACAAGTGAGTTTGTTTGTTTTCTTCTACGAATGTGACTAAGAAGTTAGTTTGTATTAGTCGAATTTTAGTTTTTTCGAGGTGATTTAAATCTCTGCATTGCTTTTCTTTAGAGTCCGGTGCGGTATGACTCATTCGAGAGCCTCTCCCTGTCCATCCCTTTACCTCAGTGGGTAAGCAAAAGTATCAGTAACATGTTGATATTAAAAGTTCTTATAGTATCACCTTTTTGTTGTCCTGTTTTTCATAATTCGATCTGTGTTTGTCCTCAGGGTCGACCTATTTCTCTAGATCAGTGTCTTCAGCACTTCATCTCCTCGGAAACCATCAAAGAAGTGGAGTGTGAAAACTGCACAAAGGTACATTTACTGCAGTATCTGTTTTGTTAAAATCTTGTTAATCATGTTGTACGTAACTCACAGAAGACCATTGACAGGAATACCTAAACTAGCATCAAGTTACTTCCATATGCATCGATATGACTGGTATATTTTACACCTGAAAGACCTACAAGTGAGCTCCTTGAAGTACCTAGACACTGTGTTAGACAAATCTTTTACAGCGAAGACTCTTCCTGCTGCAAAAAAAAAATTAGGAATTTTGAGGTCAGCCAATAACCTTAAATGGAGAATACCAACCCCTTATTGAAAGTATTCTCACTTTTAACATTGTTGGTTGGAGCACTTTAGTATCAAAAGCAAGACATAGCTCTCCAAAGTAGGTAAAATGGGCCAAACCCCACCGTCCTATCACTGACAAAGATAATCAGTCGTCATCTCTTAAATCACCACTTTCATCTACTTTTGCAATGTATAACATTTATAGAAAATACATTTTCCCTCTTGCCATAAGATAACTTAATCAGGAAGGACAGCCAGCTATCTCATTACACAGCACTTTATATGCATTTATCTTTTAAATATTTATTGAGTTCTCACTATCATCTTTGTACTCCATTTAATGGAGCTTCTATTGTGTACTTTGCCTTTATGTGTTTAATGTGGCCTGTCTATATTTGCTGTTTGTTTGTTTGTTTTTATCAGTTTTTGCACAAGCAAGCTACTCTACTCTACTCTACTCTTTCCAAAGATGTTATTTTGCTGATTTTGTTTCATTCCTGTTTATTTTCACCTCAGCTTCATCAAGGGACCACAGTTAATGGGCAAGTTCTGGAAAGCCAGAGGACAACCTTTGTTAAACAACTAAAACTGGGAAAGGTAACATTTATATTTATTAGGCCAGATATAGACATATTAAATCTAAATCACTGGTTATGAAATATATACATGGCTAAACTTTGTTTGCATGTTTTTAAGGCGAAAATGTCATGTAAAATGTTATTTCTAAGTGACAGATGTTCTAAAATTTAATGTACTGTTTTGTCCTTTCACTGTCTAACATTGTCCTCCGCCTGCTAGCTCCCCCAGTGCCTCTGCATCCATTTACAAAGACTGACGTGGTCCAGTGAAGGAACACCCATCAAAAGACAGGAGCATGTGCAGTTCACAGAGTATCTATCGATGGACCGCTACAAACACAGCGTCTCCACACACAGAAGTCAGCGGATCAAATGTGCCCCAACCTCCATAAAGGCAGAAAATTCAGCTGATTCCATGGAAAAGCCCTCTGCTAATGGCACCGGTGTGTGTTGCAAACTCTGTAATATCATTCTGCTTCACATTCTGTTTGCTTTTATCATCATACATTTGTTGTATTTTGTTTTTCCAGAAGCAGAGCATCGTAACAACAACAACAAACCTTTTACTAACGGAACATGTTCGACTGTATTTCTTCATTCTCCTGGTGTGAGCCCACAGCTCGGCCTCACATATGACTACAGGTAAACTTAATTTCAAGGTGCAACCATACAAGAGACTCATGCATATCAAGCTGTCTAGTGTTGTGGTAAAAATCAACAACCGTCAGTGCATTTCAGAGGCTTGGAGATTACAGAAACTAGCTAGATAGATAGATAGGGTAGGCAGGTTTTTTCGTTTTTCCATAATAACCTTGTAGCATATTCTAATGAGAGTGATCAAGAAAAAAAAATAGACTTCTATACCTCCTCTCGGCTCTGTTTTAAGCTTAGAAAATTTAGCCTGTGATGGGAGAAAACGTTCCTTTTGGCTGTTCTACAAATGCAGATGAATGTGCATGTCCCTTCAGATGGTGAGTGCATGACTCGGTGTTGGAAAATCCTGAACAAAAAGTTTCGGTAACGCTTTATATTAAGGTCCTTGTAATAACTATTAATTAACAAGTAATAAGGCCCTTGTAAGTCCTTACAAGATGCTTATTAACATTAATGTGTGTTTATAAGCCTATATAAGTGTTAATAATTGCATTATAATACAGCTAATAGCAGGCTATAAGAGATGTATAATAAGAACATTAATAAAAGCCTCATGAGTATCTTATAATTCTTCATAATAGCATAACAAACACCCATAACCCACCCATTATGTCTTTGCCATGCCTTTATTAATCTTTTGTTTGCTTATTGATATTAAAATATACTTTATTGCTCATCTATTATAAGTTAAGTATGCACTTGTTAACAGTTAACTATGCTTTTTGCAGCTAAAGGGATCTAAACTGAGAACAATGCCTTATTACTTGTTAATTAATGGTTATTACAAGGACCTTAATATAAAGTGTTACCAAAGTTTCTATTTGAGCATTGGCAACAACTGCCTACACTGCAAGGCAATTCACAAAAAAATGCCTAAAAGAGAGTCTGGCAATTAACATAATAAAATGTGTCAATATCAATAAAGTACAGCAAGAAGGTTGCCGGTTCAATTCCGGCCTGCAGCTCTTCTGTGTGGAGTTTGCATGTTCTCCCCGTGTCAATGTGGGTTCTCAAAGAGTACTCCGGCTTCCCCCCACAGTCGAAAAACATGCACTTAGGTTTAATTGGTGACTCTAAATTGCGCGTAGGAGTGAATGAGGGCGTGATTGTCTGTCTCTATGTGTCAGCCCTGTGATAGTCTGGAGACCTGTCCAGGGTGAACCCCGCCTCTCGCCTAATGTCAGCTGGGATTGGCTCCAACCCTCCGCGACCTGAGAGCGGATGAGCGGTTAAGGATAATAAATGAATGGATGAATATCAGCACAGTGTTTAGCCTTCTGCTAACCGGAGAAAAAGGCTCATGGTTGCAGTTAATTTAAGTTCATGTTTATGCATCATGATTGAATTACAGTCTGTCATCTCAGTTTGAAAAAAAAATTGCAGCTGTATAACGGCAACGGGATCACAACCACCATCAGGGTGACTGAAATGAACGGCTCGTACAGGTTACTGTATGAAGTGCGTGCATTTGAGCGTGCTCGTCTGGTGGGAGGGGCTTAAGACAGAAAGGGGAGAGCTGCAGGAGCAGCGCTGTATTTTGAAGTTCTGGAGGATTTTGCTTTGTTATTTGCCTTTTCCAGAAAACTAACAACCACAGCTTTATTGTTGGCTTTTCCTTTATGTGGCACTCAACAATGTATGTCTTCTGATCATAGCATCTTTCCTCTCAGTTCCACAGAGTACCTGTTCCAGCTCACGGCTGTGCTGGTTCATCACGGTGACATGCACTCAGGACATTTCGTCACGTACCGCCGCAGCCCTTCCTCACCCCGCACCGCTTCACCCTTCAGCTCCCAGTGGCTCTGGGTGTCGGACGACTCGGTACGAAAGGCCAACCTGCACGAGGTGTTGTCTTCCAACGCCTACATGCTCTTCTACGAGAGAGTCCGAAGACTGAATCTCACTCTGCGCTCAGAGGAGTAACCGGAAGCTCTTAAACGTCACAGCCTGACTGACTTCTGCCTTTTCAGTCAAACTGTCACAGCTGTATGTGCCAGTTACAGCGCGGTTACCAACAGGTGGATTATGACTTTTATATGACCGGAGAGGAAAGTCAGCCTAGAGGTACTGTAGAGATTATTTTGCATCATGGATCACAGCAACATGTTAAGGGTTGTTGGATGATATTAAATCCACAAGTGGACACTACGCTTGCTGCTCTGTTTCAGAGCAGGAGGCTCTCGATCCCAAAGAATATGGACCTGCAGGATTTCTAGTTGGATATCTTTGATCATGTAAACCACTTTGTTTTGACATGTGGAACAATTTCTGTCATGGAACATATTGGCTTCTATGGGACAAAAAAACAGGAACACTTGACAACATAGTGTGCTCTAAAGTAATAGCACTGTAATGTAATCTTCACGTGTAATGTCGACTCACATCTGTGGCAATTTTTAAGATGCTGTAGGTTTTGGTGTTAAATTTGAACACTATACATTTAGGTGTCCCTGTTATTTTGTCCACTGCCTGTACATTACAGACACAGAAGTAGCTGATTAAGAATTCTTGGAGATGTTACCTAGAAGTTGTTACATATTATGAAATCAATAGGTAGAATTATCCCAAACTCTGGTTCGCTATCGTCTAAACTAATTAGCCTAATCATTCCGAGCAGTGTGTGTAAAACTATTGGAATACATGTTTCAATTGACATTGTTAATCAGCAGTTGAATTTGATATTTTTCTATGTTTCGAATGATCCTTAACACTGTCACAATTTGCAGAGTTGACGTTAAAGTGCCATGTTGTCTTTAAAGCGCGAGACTTTTAATGCACGAAGCCATGTGTGACTGATGATGCATCGGAGCCATTCTGAATGGTGTTGATGTGAAACAGTTGAACAGATCATTTATAATGATCTGATCTCAGTTAATAAAGCCACACTATGACTGCAGGTTTTTGGGCAAGTTATCCTGAATATTTTTAACTCTGTGTAGCTGCCATTGCTCCTACCAAACCCACTAAGTCAAATTGAGAAATGGCCTGGTGCAAAACTCCTTGTTGATGTTTGCGATTTTGCACTAATGTATATTCATGTGAGATTGTGTGTAATTGTGTGTAAAAGGTGACTGTTTTCAGGTATTAAAAAATATATATGACAAACATGACTCTTTACAGTTTTATTAAACACATAGGCCAGGGATGGGCAACTGGAGGCCCGGGGGCCACATACGGCCCCCACCCTCACTTTAAGTGGCCCTCAGTACAACTACATGCATTTGAGCATGAAATCTTTAAAGTGTAGTGTAAAAATGCACAAAATTACTTCTTGCAATTAATGTTGGTCTGCTGTTCTTGCACTGAAAAAAAAAATCACAGTAAGAGGTTATTTTTTATTTGCTTTTGTATTCCTATTTATACTGTTATACATGCATTTGAGCATGAAATATGTTACGTTACTGCACTGTAAACATATTTAAAATTGCAGTTTCATCATATCTGATTAAGTGCACGGTCCTATATGTGGCCCAGTGGTAGTGTCCATGAAAAACTGTGGCCCCCTCCAAATTTAAGTTGCCCATCCCTGATATAGGCCATCTACAGGACTGTCTCAGAAAATTAGAATATTGTGATAAAGTTCTTTATTTTCTGTAATGCAATTAAAAAAACAAAAATGTCATACATTCTGGATTCATTACAAATCAACTGAAATATTGCAAGCATTTTATTATTTTAATATTGCTGATTATGGCTTACAGCTTAAGAAAACTCAAAAATCCTATCTCAAAAAATTAGAATATTTCCTCAGACCAAGTAAAAAAAAAAGATTTATAACAGCAAAACAAAATCAAACATTTGAAAATGTCCATTAATGCACTCAGTACTTGGTTGGGAATCCTTTTGCACGGATTACTGCATCAATGCGGCGTGGCATGGAGGCAATCAGCCTGTGGCATTGCTGAGGTTTTATGGATGCCCAGGATGCTTCAATAGCGGCCTTTAGCTCATTTGCATTGTTGGGTCTGGTGTCTTTCAGCTTCTTCTTCACAATACCCCACAAATTCTCTATGGGGTTCAGGTCAGGGGAATTGGCAGGCCAATCGAGGACAGTAATGCCATGGTCAGTACACCAGTTACTGCTGGTTTTGGCACTGTGGGCAGGTGCCAGATCATGCTGGAAAATGAAATCATCATCTCCATAGAGCTTTTCAGCAGACGGAAGCATGTAGTGCTCTAAAATCTCTTGGTACACAGCTGCATTTACTCTGGACTTGATGAAACACAGTGGACCAACACCAGCAGCTGACATGGCTCCCCAAACCATCGCTGACTGTGGGAACTTCACACTGGATTTCAAGCAACTTGGATTTTGCTCCTCTCCAGCCTTTCTCCAGACTCTGGCGCCTTGACTTCCAAATAAAATACAAAACTTGCTTTCGTCTGAAAAGAGGACTTTGGACCACTCTGCAACTGTCCAGTGCTTCTTTTCCAGAGCCCAAGTCAGACGCTTCTTCTGTTGTCTTGAGTTCAGAAGTGGCTTGACCATGGGAATACGGCTATTGTAGCCCATTTCCCGGACACGTCTGTGAACAGTGGCTTTTGATACCTGGACTCCAGATTCAGTCCACTGTCTTTGAAGCTCCCCCAAATTCTGGAAGCGACTCTTCTTCACAATGCTGTTAAGGCTGCGGTCATCTATCTTGGTTGTGCAGCGTTTCCTGCCACATTTCCCCCTTCCAACAGACTTTTTGTGGATGTGCTTTGAAACTGCACTCTGTGAACAGCTTGCTCTTTGAGAAATTTCTTTTTGTGTCTTACCCTCCTGATGGAGGGTGTCAATGATGGTCCTCTGGACAGCAGTCAGATCAGCAGTCTTCCCCATACTTGTGATTTAGTTTACTGAACCAAGCTGAGTGTTTTTCAAGGCTCAGAAAACCCTTGCAGATGTTTCGAGTTAATTAGACGATTCAAGTGATTAGTTGACTACCCTACTAGTATACTTTTTCATGACATTCTAATATTTTGAGATAGGATATTTGAGTTTTCTTAAGCTGTATGCCATAATCAGCAATATTAAAATAATAAAAGGCTTGCAATATTTCAGTTGATTTGTAATGAATCCAGAATGTATGAAATTTTTGTTTTTTTAATTGCATTACAGAAAATAAAGAACTTTATCACAATATTCTAATTTTCTGAGACAGTCCTGTATATCATTTGGGTCACTGGAGCAGCTATGAGGAGTAACGGGAAGCTCTCAACATCAAAGCCGACTCATTGTTGGGACCTTTTTTTAGATTTATTATACATGTCCATTTGTCCAAGGACAGCAGGTGATTCATCCTCCATTTAGTCTAAATTGTGGCCTTTAGTCAGAGATTCTTGCACACTGGCCCCATTAGCAAGAGTGCTAATCCGCCCTTGGTCATTTCTTTCTGTCCAGTAGAATGCGTCTGAAAGTGAGGTTGATACGAGGCTGAAAAACCTTCTTGCGAACAGGGAGGCTGTGGTACCAGAAGGTGTTGGTTGGTGAGTTCATGAGGAGCAGGCTTCCATGAACAAGATCCAGCTTCACAGGTTTGATCTGTCTGCGGCTCTGTTTTCCCCGAGCATCCCTGTGCCGGAAGATGAAGTCTCGTGTTGCTCCCAGAGAGACGGAGGCAATGGGACAGAGGGGGTCCAGCTCCTTCTCATCATCACGATGCTCACCCATATGATCCTGCCCATCTTTGTACCTGATGGAGAGAAAAACACTTAGCAGGGAGACAAATTAAACTGTGAATTTGGTCCTCGATTGTCTTGGCTTCTAAAAACCCAAACCATCAACAGATCCATTTCGATTATATACACAGGACTTACCTCACTCCAAGAAGAAACTTTCTAATGAAACGTTTGTCATCTCCTATTTGCACCCTTTGCTCAGATGGACTTATAGGCTCATATATACATGTATATTGGGAATGCAAGGATGTGAAGCTTTTTTGGGGTGAGGTTTGTTCTACTTTATCTAATGTACTGGAAGTCACTGTGCCATGTTCTCCTATTGTGCTACTCCTGAATGATACCACCTCATTACAATTGACGTGCTGGAAAAGACATATTCTCCTAACGGGCATCACTGCTGCCAAAAAGATGCTGGCTTTACGCTGGAAACCTCCACATACAGTTACCAAACCCCATTGGATTAACACATGCATTGACATAATAAATATGTTTTATATGTTTTTTTATTTGCATTACTTGAACATGGTTTCTCATGTCCTGTAAGAGTTTTATAGAGATCCAAATTGGGGGGGTGGGGGGTCGTCACCTGGACCCTTTTTTTTTTTATTTTAATTTTCCCTATTTTTCTTTTTTTTTCTATTTATTTCATTATTATTATTATTACTATTATTTTCAATTTGATTGTAATGTACCTTTTAATTTTATCGGACTGCTGTACTTGTTCTGTCTTTAAAAGCAATAAAAAAGTTGTTCACAAAAAAAACCCAAATTAAACTGTGACCTTCGCATGTTAATTTCTCACCTGTTGACCAGAACAAAGTTAAATATTTGTCCGGTTGTTTTCGTGACAGCATCCCGAATATATTCCAAGGTTGCAGTCCAGGGACAGGCCGAACGTGTCACCCCAGAATAACTGTAGGTGAGACCTGTATCTCCATATGTCGCCAGCTTTCTCGGTATATTGTGCACCTTTCCAAACACCTGCACTTTAGCTTCTTCTCCTGGAACAAAAAACAGCCACAATCATTCAGAACCACAACAACTTCTGGCTAAAACGTTACAGAGAATGGTTCAGTGTTGTACCTGTTGAGTACACCACTTCCTCCTCCAGCTGTCTAAAAAGATGATCTGCTTCTTCTTTGGAGAACAGCAGAGCATAATCACAGTCTAGTCCCTCCGCTTCTATTTTCTGCCAGGGAACAGGATGAGAGAACTCGTTGTCTTCCTCCTCCTCCTCCTTCCTCCTCTCCTCACCTTCCAGTTTGATCTTCTTTCGTGGGCTTCTGGCATCTTTAATGCAGCGTTTATTCACAAACCTTTCCATTGCAGTGTTGTCTGAACAAGACACCAAATTGTTGGATTGTTTAAAGGCCTGGATGATACAAAGAAAAACTAAATCTTTATACTGATTTTGAGATTTAAATGAATGTGACAGAAAGCATCTTCAATGTGTGTCTGCACTAAGTGGACTGCATTATTATACCACCCCAAGACTGTCCCAATCATTTTTTGTTTTGGTTTTTTTTCCAAGTAAAATTTCCCAAATTCTTTGCGTCCATGTTCTTAAATGTATGAATTTGCTACCTTTCTTTGTCTGGTCTTACAATAAATTAAATTAATTTTGCAATGCCAGTGAAGTTTCAACTTACAGGTACAGGTGAAGTTTTACTTGAAAAAAACAAATTTGGGACAGAAAATGTGTCTAGTTTTTTTTTTTTAAATAAGAAATATCATAAACAAATACCTTAAACGCCCAATGTAACGTTTATGTCACATCACAGATCTTTGACATTTATGGGTAGTAATTTAAAAAACAAAACAAAAAAAAACATAAATGTGTTCCATGTGGTCCACTTGTTCTGTTGTATATCCCCCATACTTTTCCTTTAAGGATAACTGTTTTTTTTAACCCGGGTTCTTATGGATTAAAAAATAGCAAAATTATTTAATTAAGTATTATACAAGACAAAGAAATGTAGCAAATTCAGAAGTACCTGGAGTCCTCAGCGGTGGAGCTAGAGCCGTCCAGCCAGCTTCCTGACCCCCTGTTCCCGGATCAGCTTGACAGGATCGCCCGTAATAAGAGAGCTGCTTTGGAGAAACTCTCTTCCGCGGTTTGGGGAACGCTGGAGACAGGGAAAGGGACTGTTGGCAGAGTTTGCAAAGCCCTATTTTAGACTGAGATTAAATGTCTTCACATGACACATGGTGCATCTGTTGTTGTTTTGAACAGTTTTAAAATCGTCATCTCTCTGCCACAGTTGATTAATTTTGTTCGTGAAGAGAGGAAACGCTTTACTGTGTTGTGTACCCACCTGTTGAAGATGTCTTCACCTCCACCTGTAAGTTGAAACTTCACTGGCATAGCAAAATTATGTAATTTATTATAAGACCAGACAAAGAAAGGTAGCAAATTCATACATTTAAGAACATGGACGCAAAGAATTTGGGAAATTTTACTTGAAAAATGACTCAAATGATTTATTGATAATCAAAATGTTTAGAATTATTTTTTGTCGACTCAATAAATTGAACGATTGATTATAGCTTTAGCCTACAAAACGGCTGAAACAACGTGAATATCTTAAAATAATGCCTTTATACAATAATATATATAATAACATAATAATAAATATATATATCACATAATACCGGTCATAATTAATATATATATATATGTAATACATTGTAATAAAACGCTCTCAGATGAATGCTAGGTGATTTACCTACCACAAACAGTAGAAAACACGCAGCAGCAGTTTGTCTTGAAGAGCGCTCAGCTCATTAACATAACTCTGTGTCGTCACTTTGTTTTGGCGCCAACACTTCAATCCCATTGAAAGTTTCCCGAGGAGCCCACCGCCGCTGTGCTCTTGCATTTGCTAATAAGTTAAATTAATTTGTTAAACAGCTTACCGCCAAGGTGTTTTTCAGAAAAATGATTGGACAAAAAACCATCAACTCGTTTTTTACGCCTGTCTCGAAGAAGAGGATTAGTAATGATATAAATGACGCCGAGGAGGATGCCAAAGACCCGGTGAGCAACACTTATAATGAGTTACTGCAGATTGTCAGCAACAGCAGTCAAACTTGCCATATTTAAATATAACGTAGTTAATATTGACAGATCACTTACAGTGTATGTGTAGTAGTATTTCATGCACAGAGTGATTGCAGTTTCCCGCGACGCGTTCAGTGTAGCCCAGGCTGCGTTCACAAGCACCGCTGTGCTCTTGATTGTTGTTAAAAGTGGTGCTCACAGCTACCACAACACGAGCATGTTTGTTTTGCACTGTCGACGGTTTCTAAAGCCGGTCTCGCCTCCAGCTGCACTCTTCTCACCAGCTCTGTATTTTGCCAAATACACTAAAATTGTGCAGAAGAAGCTGAAGTCCTCAGTGGTGGAGCCAGAGCCGTCCAGCTCGCTTCCTGCGCCCCTGTCCCCGGATCAGCTCGACAGGATCGCCCGCAACAAGAAAGCTGCTTTGGAGAAACTCTCTTCCGCACACACACCTCCAGGGTTTGGGGAAAGCTGGAGAAAGGGGCTGTCGGCAGAGTTTGCAAAGCCCTATTTTAATAGGGTGAGATTAAACGTCTTCACAAGACACATGGTGCATCTGTTGTTGTTTTTAATAGTTTAAATAACTAACTTCATCTCTCTGCCACAGTTGATGAATTTTGTTTCTGAAGAGAGGAAACGCCATACTGTGTACCCACCTGCTGAAGATGTCTTCACCTGGACTCAGATGTGTGAAATCAGAGATGTAGGTTAAATTGCACTGGCACTTTCTCTCATATGTAATATTTGTCACATATGTACCTGACACCACAATATAACTTTTAACAACAGCACAATTAAACCAAAACCTCAATTTTTAAACTCTCAACTCATGCTGTATAATTCAAGTCTTATTTATCCAGTATTATGCTCTACTACTTCCAAAACACATGCATTTCTAAAATCCTACTTTTTATAAATTTGCCACATCTATCTATCTATCTATCTATCTATCTATCTATCTGTGGGTACTTGCATGTGTTATCTGTGATATCTCTTAGTTTGGCATTTATCGTCACAATTGTGTAGCTTTAAGGTCTGTGTCTATTTCCAGGTCAAAGTGGTGATTCTTGGCCAGGATCCATACCACGGCCCTAACCAAGCCCATGGATTGTGCTTCAGTGTCAAAAAACCAGTGCGTCCTCCACCCAGGTGAAAACATTTTCAGTGTCTCTGCCTGTGAACAAGATCAGAGTACGCTCTCCTTTTTATATATTCATCACACTCTTGATCATCCTCGTTTCCAGTTTGGAGAACATGTACAAAGAGCTGGTGTCGGACATTGAGGGCTTTGAGCACCCTGGACATGGAGATCTGACTGGATGGTCCAAACAAGGTAGTTTTTAAAATGCACTGTTGAATGTTTGAGCTGCTGCAAAACAAGAGAGCTGTTGGTCATTAACTGACCTGTCGTCTTCTCCGTCTGTGACCTGGCTCATCAGGTGTGCTGTTGCTCAATGCTGTGTTAACGGTGCGAGCGCACCAGGCCAACTCCCACAAAGACAAAGGTTGGGAGACCTTCACTGACGCTGTGGTGCAGTGGCTCAGCAACAACCTGGAAGGGGTGGTCTTCATGCTGTGGGGATCATATGCTCAGAAGAAAGGCGCTGCTATTAACAGGGTGGGTCTGCACTGATGTTTTAAACCAAAGCTTTTTATCTTGTTCATGCATCTAATTTAATGTTCTCTGTATCTGTAGAAACGCCACCATGTCCTGCAGGCTGTGCATCCCTCGCCTTTGTCTGCTCATAGAGGATTTTTTGGGTGCAAGCATTTCTCCAAGGCCAACGAGCTGCTGCAGAAGTCTGGGAAATCTCCCGTGGACTGGAAGGCACTTTAAGTTGTTCATGTAACGTTATGTTTGTTAACTACAGATCAAAAAACTCATCCATAAGCTTTTACAGTTTCATGTTTTAGCAACAGTATGTCCAGAGATCTCTTTATGTTCATGTTGGGAGTTTAAACTACAGTGCGATACAGCGAATTTCCTCAAACTGTTACTTCAGTGTTGTAAATATGTTTGTGTATGTTGCCTTTATGTTTTTTATTGAAAGCTTGGTTCTATTAAAGTGGTTCCAAAAAGGAAGTATTAATGTCTCTTAATTTGGTCAGTGCAGTTAAATTTAAAAATATGATCACTTCCTCATACTCGGGGAGTAGTAGATATTACTGTAGGTACTGCCTATGATCCACTATAGAGTTTCAGAATCACTTTGTCATTTATTGTGAATTTGAGTGCACCAAACAGCTTTGGCTATTTTTTTTAAAAGACAGCCAGGATAACTTCAGGGCCCAGAATTGATTTGAAACACGCCAAACTTCAAAGAAGTGGATGATATATCTGACACCTAATTACTGTAACATTATTCAACCTTCACAGGTCAATTAACTTAGGATAGATAATTTGTGAGCACTGTAATACAAGAAAAAATCAGTAATTTTAATACTTAATTTTAAGACTTTTACCAGAGTGCTATTCTATCAAAGGGATTTCAACGTTCAAGGAGTCTTTATTGGTATTACAATCACGTTACATGAGGTGGAAACGAAAAAATCATACTTGTGTTCCTTGCTAAGACCAAATAACAAATAGAATAAAAGCTAAACGGCAATAAAATCAAAATAACATAAACTACCAGACTTAGACATTGACTAAGATACAAAAGATATATATATATGTATATATATATATAGTATACATAGCAACAGCAGCAGATTTTATGAACAGATGATGCATGTCTGAATGTAAACGTGCAGTATGTACAAATGGTACCATCAAATGTAATTAATTGTATACTTTTCTACCTTTCCTTACGAGAAGGGTGTGTGTATTTACCTATAAAATGTATTAGGTCTGTGACATAAATTGCACTCACTCATTTGAGTGTAGACTACTTCATATGATCACTTGCCTGCAGCTCTGTAAGAATCCTGAACAGCGTTTTTATGGTTTAAGGAAAATAAAGATTTTCCAAGGCATGGGCTAGGCAAACGAGACTTGCGATTGGTTAATTTAATGCATGTCAAGTATGAAGGCATACAGAATATAACCTGTCATTTCCTGTCATTTGCAACAATTGTACACTTGGGCGATCACCATAAATGATCACATCAGGCAGGCCTCCTCACTGTCCGCTTTTAAAAGAAATCTTAAAAACCCATTTTAATTACTGGCTTTTAACTCAACATGAGCCTTTGCTCTGTTTTATTTTTTGTTTTTATTTGTTCTTTGTGTTTTTTTAAAATTAAGATTCATTTTAAATTGATTTTTTATATTCATTTTGAGATTGATTTTAAAACCCACTTTTATTTACTGTTGTTTTTTTTTTACCCAGCATGAGACTCGCTTTGATTTAGTTGTTTTTTCTTGTTCTTTGTTTTTATTGTTGGTCTGTCCTGCCCTATGGTCCTGCCATGTACAGCACTTTGTATCAGCTAACACTGTCTTAAAGGGCTTTATAAATAAAGTTGATTTGATTTGATTTAATCTCTGTTGAGATATTTTATACAGTCTATTGTGGTTGAGACGCAGAACAGCAGGCACCGCGCTGACCAATCCCAGCGTCGCAGGGGCGGGCCCGACAGTGACGCAATGACGTGAACAGGAAGACTGGCGAAATCTCTCTTTTCAACTTCGCCCCTGTCAGCTCTGTGTGGTGATGTTTGTACAGCTGTACTATTAACAATGCCTGTGGAGAGCCTTCCTGTCCGGGATGCGTCCATTCATTTCCGTTTACTGCAGCAGTATCTGCTTCTTCTGAAGAAATATCCCATCCTCACTAAGTCTGTGACGAGGTCTGTAGCTCTTCTTCACCCACTGATAGTGCCTATTACTGTTCTGCAGCTTGCTGCTTGTTTTATGTCGAGTTTCCTACATTTGACAGTCAGAAAAGAACATTCTAATTTTTTAAAGTCAAACTATAAGTTTGTTAAGTTAATGTTTGCAGACTTGTAACATATGTCGCTATTTGTTAGCAGCTCTGACTTGATTTTTGTCCTCAAAGTGAACCCCACAGTCCACTTTGTTTGCCCTGACCACAGACTGCCCCTTTGTGTCAGCCCTCTGGATTTAGCCAATCAGCATCTGTCCAGAAAACCTCCCCTAACAAGTTTATGGCACTGATTTTATTTGATCAGAGCACCTGATCAAATTCATATTAAGAATGTGCCTGCTGCATGTTAATAAGAGTTGTTTTTTAATACTGTTTGCTCTGTTTTCAGTGGCATCCTCTCAGCTTTAGGAAATCTTCTGTCTCAGATTTTGGAGGCAAGAAAAAAGGTCAAGAGTGGAGCACTGGTCAGTGAGGTCGACACAGCTGGAGCTGCACGTTATGCCATTTATGGGTGAGACTTCATACAGAAAGAACTGAGAATTGACATGTTCATTAAGGCGCAACTACAGCAAAAAAAACAAAAGGCTTTCACGTGACAAGAGCATGAAATAACAAGAAAAAGAGTAAAATACAAATACATTCTAAATTAACCTCCCCTCCTACATGAATATA
This sequence comes from Centropristis striata, assembly GCF_030273125.1. Taxonomy (NCBI): domain Eukaryota; kingdom Metazoa; phylum Chordata; class Actinopteri; order Perciformes; family Serranidae; genus Centropristis; species Centropristis striata. The sequence continues at coordinate 10,861,699 of NC_081523.1, forward strand.
TTTGGGAGTAATGTCATGCCCTGTTCTGTATATCAGGTTGTTTATTACAGGACCGGTGAGCCATTTCTTCTACCAGCTGATGGAAGTATGGATACCCCCCACAGACCCGCTCTGCATAGTCAAACGTCTGCTACTGGATCGGCTTTTTTTTGCCCCTGGCTTTCTGCTCCTTTTCTACTTTGTAATGAACATCCTGGAGGTGAGTCACCATTTTTTTCTCCTAGGGTTGCAGTAGTATACTGGTATACCATGGTATTAACCCATAACAACCCAGACCCAGTAATCCGTAAAGGAAAATAATAGGGGATATACCACAAACCAAGTGACCCATATAGAGCACATTTATGATGTTTTAAAAAAAATTCTACCCCTAAATGTCAAAGATGACGTATACGTTACATTGGGCGTTTGTGATATTTTCTTATTTTAAAATTTAAAAAAAAAACTAGACACATTTTCTGCTTACAGAAACACAAATTTGCCTTTTTTTGCATCTCCACAACATATATCAAAATGTGACATTAATAGTGCTGTTTAACAATACATTATTTTTCAGATTTGTTTTTAAGTAATAAGATTAAGATTAATTACTATTAATTACTTTATTAGTCCCACAATGGGGAAATTCAACCTCTGCATTTAACCCATTCTCTTTTACACACAAGTGAACACACCATGCAAGGAGCAGTGGGCAGCACATTACTGCGCCCGAAATAAGAATAAATCAATAATAAATAAAAACAAATAACCATTTGCCTTTTTGTTTGCATCTCCATAACATATCAAAATTGTGACTTTAATTTGTTCAGGAAATGTGGTCATAAAAAGTTAAATGCAATACAGGACACCCTATTAACGGATTAGACTTGTTAAATGGGTTTAAACCTAGCCTCGTAACAAAAAATAAGCTTTTTGAAATTAGCTACTTTTTCACATTTCTGTTTCCAGTCACACACATATTTTGGAAAAGTCACTTCTTGTCAAAGTCACATGACCACCACACCAGGTGTTGAGTATATGTCACTTAGGGACTTAATGGGTGTCACCATGGGTTCTTATGGGTTAAACCTACTGGTTATACCATTAAGTGTCACCAACCAAAAAAAAGGTTAAATGGTTCAAATTGTTGCAGCAGAGACTGAGATATTACATTACATGACATGTCATTTAGCTGAAGGTTTTGTCCAAAGCGACTTACAATAAGTGCATTCAACCCTGATGGTACACGCCTTAGACCACAGGAAACAAATAAGTACATAACTTTTAAGAGCCAACTGTACTAGTTGCTACAGGAGTGCTTTATACATGTTACGCAATGTGCTAAAGAAGAAGAGCTCTTTTTTTTATCTCTTTTTTTTTTTTTTAACTTTGAGTCATGACTTAACTGAGGTGTTGTCATATCCTGATCCTATATCCTGATTTTCTTTCAGCTCCCAGTACGGGTGAAGCTCAAAAAATGCAGGACACTACACTTCTAAAATACAACTTGACAATATCTTTCATTAGATGCTCCTTGTTTGATAAACTTCTCTCAAACTTAATGCCTCAGTTTGTAACACCAGTTTTGCTGTTGTAAATCTTGTATTTTACAGGTTTAATAATAATACTTCACATCACTATTGTTTTAATGTATGAAATTGGTGAACTGGCCCTTTTTCAATATGATTTACTGCCACTCAGGCAATGTTTCAACATGGATTTATGGCAGGATATTAAGTCTACTGTCTGTTTGTATTATATGTAACATTGAACACATGTATGATATATTTTTTCAGTTTTGACAAAGGTATAATAAATGAATCATCCCAATCTATTAACAGGCTAAAGGATGGAAAGACTTTGAAAAGAAGATGAGAGGGAGTTACTGGACTGCTTTAAAGATGAACTGGAAAGTGTGGACTCCTTTCCAGTTCATTAATATCAACTTCGTGCCTGTCCAGGTATAAATTTCACTGGAAGTCTGTGATTGAGCAAATGATGAGTCACATACTGACGTCCTTCCTTTGTCTGTTTTTCAGTTCAGAGTGCTGTTTGCCAACATGATCGCCTTATTCTGGTACGCCTACCTTGCATCTGTGAGGAAATGAAGCTGCCCTTGTACTTCCTCCCTGAAAATGAATCTTACTGTACTACTGTTTGTGTTTCTAATCTGGACAGTAATTCCCACATATAGTAACTCCTCTGATTAACTCCCTGAGCAATGACAAAGCCATTATAACATGCTGCTATATTTTGGATACATGAGTGTGTTTGTAATTTTAGAGTATAATAATGTAGTTTATAATACATTTATTTTTACAGAGCACTGCCAGCATATTGTAAAATATAACAGTAAAACTTGAATAGTATGACTGAGACAGAAAAAATGGAATAATGCTGAAAAAAAAAAAAAATTAAAAAAAACTTAAAGTGTGCCTTTCTGGTTCATTAAAAAAAAAAAAAAAAAATCTGTACTGGATACAGCTCCACCGTTGAGCTGAGGAAAAAAGTACAAAAAACGAGAGACCAGCAAATTTACATTTTGAACTTTATTTTTTTGTTTTGTTTTTCTAAACAATGTCCAATTAATGTCAAAATAAAATTATTACATCCTTTGTTGTGTGTGTAACATATTTGTACCTTTACAAGAAAATAACAAATTAAGTCTAAACAAGTTTTTAAGATATAGAGCAGTATTACACTTGAAGGAATGCATTGATTTGACCAAATTAAAATACAAATAATTTTTAAAAAGGCATTTAAGACCATAGGATGCTCATTTACACATGGAGGAATGATTTAACTTTTTTTTTTTAAATATCACATCAGTACAATTTTTTCTTTTTAAATATGACATTGACACAAAATTATCTTCATTTAGATTAGTTGAAGGAATGTGCAGAATATGAACCAAGGGAAAAGGTACAGCACAGGAAACGTAAATAGTCTCTGTCTGTATACTTCTCCTACCAAAATAAAATAAATCTTTTTTTTTTTTTTTTAAACATACATGGTACTTTAACACGTGAAGGAATGCATTCACTTGTCCAAAGTAAAATACAGATACATTAAAAATATATGGAATTTAAGGCTATATTTTGTTAATTTAGATTAAATAAAGAAAATGTGCATAATATTCTCTTCTCCTCAGCCTCCTCTCAGACGGAAAGTCAGGTAGATGGTGCTCTTTGCAGTGACGTTGTAGTCGGACAGTTTCCCCTCGTTCATCTCTCTGCTTTCATGAATGAGCCTCTGCTGGTTTGCAGGGACCCCCTGCCGGCTCTCGACCCTGCTCTTAAAGTGGCTCACAGTCTCGTCCGGTTTGATGTCGTAGGTGGTGGTCTTCCCCGCCTCGTCTTTGAGTAACACCTGCACCGGCTGGGTCACCAGCAGGGACACGGTGGCTCCGTGGTGCAGGCCGTACCGGCTAATGGGCTGTGAGTCGTCGCTGAGATGAGTGTTCTGGCCGTTCACAAACATCAGCTTCTGAGTGTCGCAAGAAACTCCCAGTTTCTCCTGGATGCGTGTTTTCAGAGAGGCCACTGTGTCGCCTGGGTTCACCCTCAGTATGTGGCAAGCCCCAGTCAGCATTTTGATGTTTATTTCCATGATGAAAGTGTCCTGAAATATAATTTAATACATTATTATTATTATTATTATTATTATTATTATTATTATTATTATTGGGCTTTATTGATAGGAAAGAGTGAAGGGGGAGACAGAGGGGAAGACGTTCAGGAAAGTGCTCCGAGTCGGATTCGAACCCGGGCCGCCCGCTTACGAGGACAATGCCCCTATCAGGTGTAAAATAAAATCTATAAACTTTTTTTCTCAAAGTTTCACGTTGTATTTCATTGCAATATTGACAAATAGAGCCTCTTACCTTGTGATCGTTAGCTAAATCTTCCGGGAAGTTAAAAGTCTTGAGAGTGTTGCAGGTAGACAAACGATGCTCAGCTGCAGCTTTGAAAGGTTTCTGCCCACACACTGTTTATATACACAGCTGATCAACGCCTCCCCTTTTTAAGATTCGTTTTCCTTCCCTGCTTCATAAATGGTGATTACTTTCAGTTTCTATTCTCCAAACATGACTCCGCTGATATGGGTGCTGTAATGTTTTGAGCATTACTAACACGGCCTGCGGGCAAGTTTATGGATTTAACACGTGATAATCAGTTAGGTTAAGTTAGAAAGATATTCACAGAATCGTTGTTCCCGTGTCAATAAGTCATCAGAGGAAATTTCTTTCAGAGAAACAACATGTTTATCTAAATACAGTTAGGTAGACTGCAAGCTCCAACCTGATTTTCATAGATAACTTAAATTGGCTCCCATGCGCAGTCGGCTGTGGCTCGAATGCGCAGGGACTGTCTACAAAGTGCAATACCGAAGAGAGATGCTACAAAAAGAATCAATAATGGGTAAAGCTTTATGATAAGGTCCTTAATAACCATTAATTAACAAGTAATAAGGCATTGTTCTCGCTTTAGATCCGGTAGCTGCAAAAAGCATAGTTAACTTATAGTTAACTTATAATAGATGAGCAATAAAGTATATTTTAATATCAATAAGCAAACAAAATAAGATTAATAAAGGCATGGCAAAGACATAATGGGTGGGTCATGGGTGTTTGTTTTGCCATTATTAACACTTATATAAGCTTATAAACACACAATAATGTTAATAAGCATCTTGTAAGGACTTACAAGGGCCTTATTACTTGTTAATTAATGGTAATGTTACCAATGAGAGATGTAGGGTGAAAATAATGCATCCACACAATAATCCATCCCAGCTGGCAACACTACAACTATTGTTTTGGGGAAACATGTTTTATGTAATATATGTGAATATTTTAGATTTACACTATTGAAGGTTGTAGTAGTACCAAAATACCATCACACAGTAATGAGCTCCTCTTGGTTAAACTACAACAATTATTTTGGGAAAATCTGCCTTTATGTGAATATTTTAGACATAAAGTATTGAATAACTACACTATTGAAGCTTGTAGTAGTATTACAACAATTCATTCACACATTAATGAGCTCCTCTTGGTTATACTACAAAATTGTGTTGAGAAAACACGCTTTTATGTTATTTATGTGAATTTTTTAGACATAAAATATGCAATAACGACCCTATTGAAGATTGTAGTTGTACCAAAATCCCCTCACAAATTACTGAGCTCATACTGGTGAAATTACAACAATTGTTTTGGGAAAACATGCTTTTATGTAATTTATGTGAATATTTTAGACATAAAATATGTAATAAATACGCTATTGAAGGTTGTAGTAGTTACTGAATCTTTATTTTTTCATAGCTAAGATTGTGGTTTCATACAATAGTATTGAAATTATGTGTGATGTAGCAGTTTAAGTAACCAGCATTTGTTGTGATGCACATGACTAGTCATGTTATAATAAAATAAAAATGTGCAAGTTTTATATCACTTTTGTTTCTTTCGGATTGCATGCATTTGATGCAACTGCATACAAAGTTAAAAATGTAGAGATGATGTAAGCCAAAAGCAGTTTCTTTTGTCATGCAAATACATTTTTAGGATTCAATTTTTTTCACTTCAACAGATTTCCCCAAACTAAATGTTATAGTATAACCAAGGAACAGGGAATTTAAGTGATACTACATCCTTCAATAGAGTAGTTATTACATATTTTATATCTACAAAATTCACATAAATTACATAAAAGCATGTTTTCCCCCAAACAATAGTTGTAGTATCACCAGCTAGGATGAATTATAGTGTGCATGCATTGTTTTGACTCATCTTTCCATGGTAACATTATTGATTATTTTTGTAGCATTAAGTAGTAGTTTTATAAGGGAAAATAATTTAATCAGATGAAATTTCCCTAAAAAAACACATTTTTAGGAACATAACGAAGAAAGAAAGTGAAGGAAAATATAACTTTTAAAAAATGTTTTATTGTAAAAGACAAACAGTGAAACAGGATGCATTATGATCACAGTGTAAATAGCAAATTTAAACAATTGCACTTAATTTCCTCAAAATACAGGTAGCCAACACCCTATGGTGACTCAGAATTTTGATAAAATGACACTGAAACTACATTTACATTTTTTTTATCCAAAGTGACTTACAGAAAAAAGGGAAACGAGCAAGGTTTAGTGCAATAAGAGCCATTAGTGCAGCAATAAGTGCTAGTGACAATTCTTTAAGGAGTAGAATTGTTGTGTAGTGCTAGGAGTTACTAGGTACTCTCTGAAGAGCTGGGCAAAAGTTTTTTAAAGGTAGAGAGGGACGCCCCTGCTCTGATAAACTAAAACAAGATTTAACCATCAAAGAGCAGGTGGCAAGTGAAACTGAAAAATAACAAATCTAAATGCATGATCAGCACTTTTTTTTACACAACTTATTTCAAATGAAACATTAGGAATAAATACGAACAATAAATTCAGAATTCAGAACCAAAATTAAATAAACTTAATTGTTTTTTTTGGGTTTTTTTTTTTTTTTTTTGGAAGATACATGATACTTTTACACGTGTAGGAATGCATTCATTTGTCCAAAGTAAAATACAAATAAATTAAATAAAATATGGAATTTAAGGCTATATATTGTTCATTCAGATTTTAAAAAGGGAATGTGCAGAATAGTCACTTTCTGGTAACCAGAAGTGTCCTCAGCCTCCTCTCAGACGGAGACCCAGGTCGATGGTGCTCTTCTCAGTGACGTTGTAGTCAGACAGTTTCCCTCCATCCATCACTCTGCCTTGGTGAACGAGCTTCTGCTGGCTCACAGGGACCCCCTCTTGGCTCTGGACCCTGCTCTTGAAGTGGCTCACAGTCTCTTCCGGTATGAAGTCGTAGGTGGTGGTCACCCCCTTCTCGTCTTTGAGGAACACCTGCACCGGCTGGTTTACCGGCTGGGTCACCAGCAGGGACACGGTGGCTCCTCGGTGCAGGCTGTACCAGCCGAGGGGCTTTGAGTCGTCGCTGAGATGAGTGCTCTGGCCGTTCACAAACATCAGCTTCTGAGTGTTGCAAGGAACTCCCAGTTTCTCCTGGATGCGTATTTTAAGAGAGGCCACTGTGTCGTCTGGGTTCACCTCCAGTGTGTGGCAAGACCCATCCAGCATTTTGATGTTTATTTCCATGTTGAAAGTGTCCTGAAAGGTAATTTCATACATTACTTAAATAAGTCAAATTGATAAACTTTTTCTCAAAGTTTCAAGTTGTAGCCTATTTAATTACAATAGTGATAAATAGAGCTTCATACCTTGTGATCACTTTAGCAAAGTCCTCCGGAAAAGTTCAAGTCTTGAGAGTGCGGCAGGTAGACAAACGATGCTCAGCTGCAGCTTTGAAAGGTTTCTGCCCACACGCTGTTTATATACACAGCTGATCAACGCCTCCCCTTTCTTAAGATTCGTTTCCCGCCCCTGCTTCAACAGAGGTAAGTGTTTTCGGTTTCTATTCTCCAAACATGACTCTGCTCCGCTGTTATGGGCGCTGCAATGTTTTGATCTTTACTAACACGGCCTGAGGGCAAGTTTATGGATTTACCACGTAATAATCCAGTTTTATTAGACTGGCCAATAGCTGCAGGTATGAATGCATTACAGATAACTGAAGGATATTGACGTCATCGGGACTTTCCGGTTCTTATGTAAGGTCATATCAGGTCAGTCTAGTTTTATTAGGGAAAGGGAAAATAATTTCATCACGTGAAATGTACCTGACAAACACGTCACAGTCTATTTTGGACACGTCAAAAATATTTCTGCGGAAACAAAACAGAAAGAGAAGAAAAAGATAACTTTTAAAAATTGTATTGTAAAAAACAAACAAACAAACAGTGAAAACAGGATGCATTATGATCACAATGTAAATCACAACTTTAAACAATTGCTCTTAATGTCCTGATCACACAGGTTGCCAACACCCTGGTGGTGACTCACAATTTGGATAAAATGACACTGAAACTAAAACAAGAACAAGATGTAACCATCAAAGGAAAGGTGTCAAGTGAAACTGAAATATAACAAATATATGAAATATATATGTTTATCCGGCAGAGGGGAAATGTAGTCGTCACAGCAGCTCAAGATACAGACAGAGAAGTTTACAAAAATATCAAAACAGAATAAAGAATAAAAACAATACATATACATACATAATAAGCATACATTATATACACCTTATATACATAAAATACTTAGATGGTTGCTATTTGGCATTTTGTATTTCAGATATTTCACATTACAACTTTATCCTGCAGTTAGATAGGTTGTTATATGTAGTAGTATGAACAATGAATGAAAAAAGTATATTCAAAATATTAAATATTAAATAAATGCAAACATAAATATTAAAATGTGTCATTAAAGAGAAATGTATGGAGTATAAATAGGTATGAAAGTGTTAAGATAAGTGCAGTATGAATAGTATATGTAACAGGTGAATGTTTGGTATGATTGCAGTAGTGGCAAGTCGGAAACCAGTGGTGGTTCTACACAGGGGCCTCCAGGGGCCACTACCCCTGTGAAGAAGCCCTTGGCCCCTGCTGTGGCCCCTGTGTCAAATTCATAATAAAATGATCAATTTATAACGATGGAACAATTCTTACCAATTTTTTTGTTCAAACAATATCTCATTGTCAAGTCAAGTCAAACTTTATTTATAGAGCACATTTAAAACAACCGGGGTTGACCAAATCACAGATATCACAGTTGCAGGAAATATGGTAAAAACTAAAGTACTAAAATACATAAACACAGTGCAACAATAAAATAAAATAAATAAAAATGTAATAAAATAAATTGCACAAAAAAAAGTGCACAAAAGGAACCCAGAATGTGTACATTGTATAATAGTTTAATTGTGTAATAAAAGCTGAATATAAAGATCATTCTCACTGTACTGCACTTTCAAAATTATAAAAAAGTAATTGTGCACAAAAATTAGAAATGTCATTGTTGTACAAAAATATTTGTTAATGTTGGTAAGTCTCATTGCTTCAATCAATGTAGTTCTTCCAAATATGCTTAAATGAGACTTTCAGCTAAAATAAAGGTTTTGAATGCTTAAATATAATTTTTGCCGTTTTTTAATGTGCCCCTATGATTAAACACTGGCCCTTCCTTGGCCCCCACAGTAAAATTGGTCTAGAACCCCCACTGTCAGAAACCATGTGTTAGAGATGAATAAAATTATCAATAATCTGCATTATGACCTTTAGTAAAATGCTGCTTAGAAATGTATTTAGCAAAGCATAAAACACACATTTTATATGCCAGGCACAGCACACAGAAATAAGGAGTATCAACAGAAAGGACATACTGATAACACTTTGCACATAACCACATTTTTGAGGGCAGATGAAACACTGAAGCACTGTTGGTGCAACAATTCAAGGTCAAAGGCCCAGGTGGAAATAGGCACTGACGAACACTTGACAAGATACAGAAGTGTACAGTTAGCTGTATTTTCTTCCACAGGGCGGTGTCTGGAAGCTGAAGCACCAAGAGGCTAGGACTAGCCTGTGTGCCAACAAAATGGGCAGGTCAAAGTCTAAACCATGGCGCTGCCCCAACAGTTTTTGACCAATCAGATAGTCGCACATTCACATTATAAAACTGTGTGTAAAAGTAAGAATAGGCATCCTTTTCTGGGAGGTGGTTCACATGGTTTTATTCCGTGGACCGTATTCAATTACAAACACAGTATGAACACACTGTAAGAGCAACACAGCAGCTCGGCCAATGCTAATAGTAGCTTCCGCTAACCACAACAGTTTCATATTTACAACTATCAACGGCAACCAAACTCGAGCCGGACATAATATATCATGAAAGTAACTAAAACAAACCTTGTGCCCCTTATTAGCCAGGTGCTAGTGCGTTTCATTTAACTTCGGCACATTTAGCATTGAAGACATGCATCTTAGTTTTTCAGACACACTTTTCCCACTGTAGGTAAAATCTGAAGCACCGGGTGTTTATTAGGTCTCGGCGAGACGCTTTCAAAATAAAAGCACATAATATAATGTCTGTTTAAGATAGCCTATATGAAATAATAACCGGACCTTAACTAATGTTCAGAAACTAAATAAACAAACATAAAAACAACAAATGAAGTGATGTTGTAATCACATTAAAGGTCATTTACAAGGACTATTTCATCATACATCATGCATCATAGCTTCTTGCGTGCTGGTGGGGCCCCATGTTGTGCTGAATGGGCCCTTTATATTATTTCGCCCCTGCCCTTCAAACAGTCTGAGTCCGCCACTGCCTACCATACCTACCCTCCAGAACTGAGTCCATCGGTTCAACCCCTGATGTGTCAACAACATGAAGCTGATCTGCAAATCGTATAACTTTCTCCAAACAGGAGAAACAGTCCCTGTTTGGTGCAGAAATCAACTAATGCCAAAATGTGCAAGTTTTGCATCACTATTGTTTCTTTCAGATGACATGCATTTTGATGCAACTGCATACAAAGTTAAAAATGTAGAGACGATGTAAGCCAAAAACAGTTTCTTTTGCCATGCATATTTTGTTGATTTTTAGGATTTAAAAAATCCCCCAAATTAAATTAATGCAGATTTTCACAAACTAAGTGTTATAGTATAACCAAGAGGAGCTCCTGTTCTGTGTGAGGGAATTTAAGTGACACTACATCCTTCAATAGAGTAGTTATTACATATTTTGTCTATAAAATTCACATAAGTTACATGAAGCATGTTTTTCCCAAAACAATAGTTGTAGTATTACCAGCTGGGATGGATTATAGTGTGGATGCATTATTTTCACCCTGCATCTTTCCATGTGAACATTATTCATTTTTTTGGTAGCACCCCTCTTCAGTATTGCACTTAGATGGGTCATTCTAGTTTTATTAGGGAAAGGGAAAATGATTTAATTAGATGAAATGCCCCCCCACCCCTGCCCCCGTTCAGTCTATTTTAGGCACATAGAGAAGAAAGACAGAGAAGACAAAGATAACTTTTAAAAATGTTTTTATTGTAGAAAAACATTGAACACTGAACATTGAACATTGAAAACAGGATGCATTAGGATCACAATGTAAATCACAATTTTAAACAATTGCACTTAATGTCCTGATCACACAGGTTGCCAATACCCTGGCGGTGACTCACAATTTGCATAAAAATAACACTGAAATTAAAACAAGATTTAACCGTTAAAGAGCAGGTGTCAAGTGAAAAAAATAACACATCTAAACACATGACCAGCACTTTTTAAATGTTTTTCTCACAACTTATTTCAAATGAAACATTGGGAATAAATATGAACGATAAATTTCGAATTCAGAACCAAAATTAAATAACCCTAATTGGGTTTTTTTTTGGGAAGATACATGCTACCTTTACACGTGTAGGAATGCATCCATTTGTCCAAAGTAAAATACAAATAAATAAAATAAAATATGGAATTCAAGGCTATATATTGTTCATTCGGATTTTAAAAAGGGAATGTGCAGAATAGTCACTTTCTGGTAACCGGAAGTGTCCTCAGCCTCCTCTCAGACGGAGCATCAGGTCGATGGTGCTCATTGCAGTGACGTTGTAGTCGGACAGTTTCCCCTCGTTCATCTCTCTGCCTTGATGATTGAGCCTCTGCTGGCTCACAGGGACCCCCTCTCTGCTCTGGACCCTGCTCTTGAAGTGGCTCACAGTCTCGTCCAGTTTGATGTCGTAGGTGGTGGTCACCCCCTTCTCGTTTCTGAGGAACACCTGCACCGGCTGGTTTACCGGCTGGGTCACCAGCAGGGACACGGTGGCTCCTCGGTGCAGGCTGTACCAGCCGAGGGGCTTTGAGTCGTCGCTGAGATGAGTGCTGTGGCCGTTCACAAACATCAGCTTCTGAGTGTTGCAGGGAACTCCCAGTTTCTCCTGGATGCGTATTTTAAGATAGCCTACTGCCCAAGCTGGGTTCACCTCCAGTGTGTGGCAAGACCCATCCAGCATTTTGATGTTTATTTCCATGTTGAAAGTGTCCTGAAAGGTAATTTCATACATTACTTAAATAAGTCAAATTGATAAACTTTTTCTCAAAGTTTCAAGTTGTATTTAATTACAATATTGATAAATAGAGCTTCATACCATGTGATCACTTTAGTAAAGTCCTCCGGAAAAGTTTAAGTCTTGAGAGTGTTGCAGGTAGACAAAGGATGCTCAGCTGCAGCTTTGAAAGGTTTCTGCCCACACGCTGTTTATATACACAGCTGATCAGCGCCTCCCCCTTTCTTAAGATTCGTTTTCCGTCCAGCTGGGACGGAAAACGAAAATACTTAACACTGTTGAATCAACAGTGGTAAGTGTTTTCGGTTTCTATTCTCCAAACATGACTCTGCTCCGCTGTTATGGGCGCTGCAATGTTTTGATCATTACTAACACGGCCTGAGGGCAAGTTTATGGACTTACCACGTAATAATCCAGTTTTATTAGACTGGCCAATAGCTGCAGGTATGAATACATTAAAGGTAACTGAAGATATAAAGTCCTGATTACGATAATCACCCCATCGGGACTTTCCGATCTTATGTAAGGTCATATCAGGTCAGTCTGGGTTCGTACAATTTTTCAATGGTCAAATTCAAGCACTTTCAAGGTCCATTTTCAAGCTTTCCCAGTACCTTTCAACGGTTATAAATGGCATGTTTAAGACGAGTACTTCATACTAAAAAGGGTAATTTCACTTAACCATACCACCAGCAATGGTACTACACTTTTAACAACTAAAAGTAGTTTGCTGATCTCATTAAACATACTGGTATGGGAATCTAGGGGCTGGTGGAACATTACACTACCCAAACTAGGAGGAAAGCTCCACAAATAGGCCTATATCAGGAGCCCTCACATCCACTATGAATTTGAAAAACTCCCTTTAGACACATAAAAATATTTCTGCGGAAACAAATCAGAAAGAGAAGAAAAATATATATTTAAAAATATATTTTTTTATATTTTTATTGTAAAAAAAACAAACAGTGAAAACAGAATGCATTATGATCACAATGTAAATCACAACTTTAAACAATTGCTCTTAATGTCCTGATCACACAGGTTGCCAACACCCTGGTGGTGACTCACAATTTGGATAAAATTACACTGAAACTAAAACAAGATGTAACTATCAAAGAGCAGATGTCAAGTGAAACTGAAATATAACAAATCTAAATGCATGACCAGCACTTTTTACTTTCAACTTCTTTCAATTTAAACATTGGGAATAAATATGAGGAATAAATTCATAAATATTATAACTCTGAGTGTTTGAGCATGGTGGCCCTCTCCTCCCTCTTTGGTAAAGGAATATTCCCTGTGGTGAGAAAATACATATTATAATAAAACAGCATTATCTTTCATTTTAGATTCGATTCAAATAAGACAAGACTTTGTTTATCCCGCAGAGGGGAAATTTAGTCGTCACAGCAGCTCAAGATACAGACAGGGAAGTTTACAAAAATATCAAAACAGAATAAAGAATAAAAAGAATACATATACATACATAATAAGCATACATTATATACACCTTATATACATAAAATACTTAGATGGTTGCTATTTGGCATTTTGTATTTCAGATATTTCACATTAGAACTTTATCCTGCAGTTAGATAGGTTGTTGTATGTAGTAGTATGAACAATGAATGAAAAAAGTATATTAAAAATATTAAATATTAAATAAATGCAAACATAAATGTTAAAATGTGTCATTAAAGAGAAATGTATGGAGTATAAATAGGTATGAAAGTGTTAAGATAAGTGCCGTATGAATAGTATATGTAACAGGTGAATGTTTGGTATGATTGCAGTAGTGGCAAGTCGGAAACCATTTATGTCGCAATATTGTACAACTAGTCATAAAATCAACACGAATATCAAAAATAAATGTATTCAGGCTGTTTTTTTTTACCTGGTGGTGCCACAAAATATTCTTCCACTGTGTTTCTGGAAAGTTGAAGCAATTCTTCTGCACAGTCCCCTTCCATTACCACATCGTCCCTCAGGTTTAACGTCCTGGATGTGCACAGATAAAACATAACCACATTCATAGATTATTCTTCACAAGAGTTTAAAATGAAGCTACAGTTGTTGTTCATTTGCTATGCAAATGGATTATAACTGTGATGAAAAGGCCCACATGCAAATATGTATCTGTACCATACCTGCCCTCCAGAACTGAGTCCATCGGTTCAACCCCTGATGTGTCAACAACATGAAGCTGATCTGCAAACCGTATAGCTTTCTCCAAACAGGCCAGTCCCTGTTTGGTGCGGAAATCAACTAATGCCAGTTGCTCCAGTTTGTCCACCAGGTCAGCAGAGATATGGGCAGGCTGTGAAATTAACAGTGATGCTTAGAAATGTTGGTGTGACAGTTTCTTTACACAACCACTTAAAGGGGACAATGCTAACATTAGGGGACCTGTTATCTTGGTTGCCAATGTTGATCATTTCTCCCCAATTTCAGTTTACATTCCTGTTGGAACTTAATTTCTTGTGTAGATTTTGGTTTTGAAGCCTTTACTGATGATTTTTCTATTGTTAAAAGTGTTGTAATACTCCCTTAAAATCATTCCCCCCAGCTGCAATGACAGACAGTAAAGAGATGAGGAAAACAGGAAAACATTAAAGCATTTAGACATGTTGTAATATAAAGCCAATATTCAGTTATCAACCTGAAAATGAGCATAAACATTGCCCTCTAGGGTGTTTTTAATTGTGAGTAATAAAATAAAGTCAATACATCAATTAATAATCTAAACAGTCATGCCTCAGGCCCTATCATTTGACTTTTGGTCTTTGGTAATCTCAGCGTTTTCATTTTTACATAATTGTGTGATTTGGTCTTATTGTTCCATAAAAACAAGTCTTTTTTATTTTTATGATTCCCTTTAAACTCGGTGAGTTTGTATTTAAAAGCACTGTAACTTAAAACAGTTGAAGCCTCATATTACACAAAAATCTTATACCTCAAACCGCAATCTTTTTTGTACATGATTTTGTTCCTCATCAATTACATTTAAAAGTAATTAGCAAAGGGATCTTTTCATGGCCAGCATATACATGGGGAATGATTACAGTAAGCAAGCTCTATTCTAATGTACACATGGGCATCTGACTTTAAGACAAGAATTTCAACTAAATATATACAATCTAACATTAATTTATGCCACCAAGCATGACTTAACACAATGTAAGTGCAGTATTGTGTTCAGATCATAGACTATATATGTTCAGATTCAACCGGTGATGGCTATATTACCGGGGGAAGTTGGTCTTCTGGTACTAGTTCCCATGTTGCAGCCTCTGGTACCTATTAGATGAGACCCCAGGTAACAAGACAAGCATGAAAAAAAGAAAACTGACTGCAATTCAAATTGTAATCATTGCTCTACAATTTACCTTGGAGTTATGTGGTTGAGAGCTCAACAGACGCGCTACACTGTGCAAACAGCTGTTTCCTCTCCTGTAGAAGCTCTTCACGTTTGTTACTGAGTGTCTATCGTGTGTTAACAGGTTAAATGCAGGCCGTGACACGCCAAGACATGTGCGTTTAGCAGCAACACTAAACACTGACATTTTTTTTGGAACAATTAGGTAGCCAGCTAAGACCGAGACGTCTAAAAATTGTGTCACATTCTCTGACTATTCAACAACTCACCAGGAAGGTCAGTGCTTGGGTCTGAGCTAGCATGCAGTTAGCTAACGCTAGCCCAGGGGAGGTAAAGAGGACGAGGGGAAGCGAGAGGCTTAACTTCCACTTCCTTCCTTCTTCGTTTTACAGCCCACGCAAATAACAGGTTTGATGTGAAATAAAGCGATGGCGTCTAACATTTTTTCTCTTCAACATTTAACCCTCCTTAGCAAAGTAAAATAGCTTTATAACATCACATCTTTCACTGATAGCACTGTGGGTTTCCTGTGTTTAATCCTATGGTGTAATCGAGGAAAATATAGTTAAAAGTATTTCAGAAGAATGTCGTTGACGCATGCGTACTGTAGTTACATGTGATAGCAATTTTCGCACAAAATTATTATAAGTATATGATAAAAAATAGTGCTAAGCGTATTCATTCACGGTGTATTGGTTAATTTTATGAATGCTGCTGTGAAACAGTACTGCTGAGCGCCCGGATAGCTCAGTCGGTAGAGCATCAGACTTTTAATCTGAGGGTCCAGGGTTCAAGTCCCTGTTCGGGCGAAAGCTTTTTCTTAGTAGTATTTGTGTCTTTACAGACATCGGTTGGCTCTGTGAATATAATCCGGATTAACTGTTATAAAATATGTTAGAACGAATAGTTGGAGAGAAAGAATGGCTCTACTGGACCATTAGCCCCACTGGCAATTGCCCGATCTAGTCAAAGTGTATGAAAAGTATCACAAGACCAAAAACTGCTTGTTTTCAAATTGTTTACATGAATTTGCTCTTGGTTCGAAAATATTTATTAACATGTGTAAAAGTTGCATTGTTGCATTTATTTTTGCATTTGCATTTATTAAGATCCCTATTAGCTGCAGCAAAGCCACAGCTATTCTTCATGGGGCCCAACAATATCAAATATACAGTTGAAAACACAAAACATAAACATTATAAAAAATTAAAAACATACAAAAAAACAACAAAAAACAAGTGAGCAATATGCTTCAGCTAACAAAACAAAACCAGAGTGAGCGTTTACACTTCTTAACTGTGCTTCATTCATTCTTCGTTATATGAATTATTCACATATTAATCCATATTACACACATTTCTACATATCATATATGTATACATCATTACACAATCTACTAACACATAATCATATACATATCATATTGTATATACATTCATTCTACAGCATATACATTATAATAACATATAGATCTATAGAAATATACTACATAAATATACCGTGTTTTCTTACTTTTGTTAAAATAATTAGATTATTCTACCTGTTAAAATGATTTGATTGCTTGATTGCTGCTTCTTTTTATGTCTCCCTGTTGTCTGTCTCTGTTGTCTGTCTCTGTGCGTGACGCAGGTCACTATCATCAATGGTCAACCTTGGTACTATCTCTCTCTCTATGCATTTATATATTAATCAGGCAATATGATTTTGATACAATGATTATGTTTGTGGGTTAATGTTGGTTTAGAAACTGTGATTACTTTGATTACATTGCTTAAACTGATTACGATTCTATAATCACAAAGAATTTGAATAATATATTATATATATAATATTTTTTTATATTTTTTGTTTCATATTTTTTAGACTTTAGAATACATTTAGACATTAAAAAAAATAAGTGGCTCCAAATTATATCTGTAAGACATAACAAGGCAGGAGGTTTTGTTGAAGGTTCTGGAGAAGAGGCCACGTCAGAACTTGATGTGCCGGGCATCAGAAGATTGTGGCCCGTTGACATGATGTTTCCCTGTATTGATTAAAACTGACGAATCAACAGATCAAGAAGGCGGAACTTCCTGGAAGAAATCTACCTAACATCCTAATAATTGTTTTTCAGAACCTATCTACCTTATCTGAATCACATATTTGAAATCCATCTGATCTGTTCCAATCAGGGATCGAACCTGTGAATACTTGATGGACACCACGCCTGCCAGAGCCCGGATAGCTCAGTCGGTAGAGCATCAGACTTTTAATCTGAGGGTCCAGGGTTCAAGTCCCTGTTCGGGCGAAGCTTTTTTCAGATACAGCCCTGCATGAACTCACGTATTATTAGCTGACTTTAAATGCTGACTTCAGCAAGCTAATACACATCATTAATACATTTAACTGCCGATATCTAGCAGGTATAACGCCAATAATTAACAACATACGGTAATATATAACTCTGACTTGGCTATTAGATCTAAAGTCTGCTGCTCAAAGATTCTATATTAACATACCTTGTGACAGCATACACCGATATATGTTTATGAACTGGTAACTAATACTGTCAGAGAAAATATGTCCTCAGAGAAGGAGTAGGCTAAATTTAGCTAAATGTTCACTACTAACGTACAGACTAGGGTTCTGCTACAAAGTATATAAAAAATGTCTTGTGTGCCATTTCTTCTCTAGAATAAATACATTTTAGCTACCTAGCTACCTAATTTATCAAAACCAATTAAATTGAAGCATTTTACCTTGTGTAACCCAACGAAGGACTTTCTTCGGCTTCACTTGAGTCAACTGTAGTCAACTTGTTATTGGCTGCTCTTTTTAGAAGCTCAACGCTGATTGGTTGGGAACATATTATTAAAGGGTCACAGGGATTGGTTGTCAAAAAGAAAACAGGAGCTCACGACTTTGATTTGATGACAGAAGAATAAATACATACAGAAATAAAATTACAACAATAGCATAAATACATACTGAACAAAATATATAAATAAACAATTAGATGCTAAAAAAACACATAAAAGTTGATTTTAGCATCAGTACATAAATATTTCTACATTTTATCCACCTTCATTTGTTTTTTTCTGTATTTGTCTGTAAACTAATGAGTTCAAAGGTTCTAACCTCACTCTAATGCATTATGCATTTATTTATATATTTCAGAATGTATTCCTGAACTAAATTCATTTCTATCTATGTATTCATCACTTTATTCTTTCCCTTAATTTATTTATATCTTGGTAATAAATTCATTTTTCATAACCATGGATAATATGAAAAAAAAAAAAAATCCCCTAAACTATTTCAATTCATCCCGTGGGGTGCATGGATGCCAGAAGCCAGTTTCATAACAATACAACCAATCGTTGAGATATTCGCGCACTGACTAAAGAGGTGGACCGACCAAGTGACTGACATTACCATCTTGATGTATATAAAACCTTCTAACTTCATAATATATTAGTTTGATTAATTTGAACTGAATGAAATACACATTACATGAGGTTTGGAAAAATAATGACAATTCCATTTTTATTGTTTTATTATAAGAACATATACCATTTAATATATCTATATATAGATAGATGGATATATACATATATCTATATATTATCTCTTAGTATAGAATTTGATTGTTTAACAATACACATTTAGAACTGGCTTCAAAATAAAAATATCAGCTTTACAAACAAAGCAGATTCTCAATGACAAAATGAACGAATCAATTAATAAATAAATAAATAAATAAATGTTACAATAAAAAAAAAAGGATTTCCGACAGCAGTTAGCATTCACAAAGACACACCAATATTAAAAGCAATTCATCTTAACACATTCATGAAACAACACTTGAAGACCAACTGAGTGAAGTTTTAGGCAATTAATGACAAGCATGAATGTCGGTCACTGAAGCCAACGGTATAACTTCAGGGGTTAAAAAGCAAATATATTATACGTCCTCACAAGCCCAACATCTGCCAAAAACATCAATACAGTTTCCCTCATCACTTCATCTGTACCATTCATTTCCATCTCTCTATTAAAGTCACACACACTAAAAAGAATCTCATTAATGTGGCACCACAAAACGAAATGTTTTCACTGTCTCATCTGAGCTTCCCAATTCATAATCATATATAAGCTGAAAATAACATTTAATTCAACAAACAGGTGTCAGACAATACAAGACAAAAGTCAAGGTGAGTAATACTGCACAATTTACAAAATATACAGTGGTTCATGAAAAATAACTTAATAGGCTATCAAATCAGGCTTGTTGCTTTATGTAAATCTCCTCCCAGACATCCCTTAAGTCACTTAAATATTAGGTTATGATTTTACATAATATAATTATTATAAGTTAACACAATTTTCTCTCAGTACAGTACAATTCACACATAACAATAAAGACAATATTTGGCAGACGAGGCAGTTCAATTGATGACAAACACTGTAGGATGCTAAATAATTGACGTGGTGCTAAAAGCTAAAGTACTCTTACAACACTCTGTACCAGTCATTATTTAAAATCAATTTAATTTTTAGAGTGTTGTAAATTAAATTCTGCTGACATTCTTTCTTTCTTTCTTTCATAAAGGGGTAGGAACAGGGGGTAACTTACTGATATATTTAAAGTTTAATCTTGTAGGCTTTGACTATTAAAATAATTATTATAAACTATTATCACAATGTCTTTTTCTCATAAATATAGTCTCTGGTGGAATTCAGCTCTGCATTTTGGTTTGAAACGTGCAACTAAAACCTTCTTTATCTCAAAATATTAAGTGCACTCGGATTAAGATTGACACTTTAGGGATTTCTGACAAAAATATTTAGAAATCAAAGAAAAGCTTTTTCAGATACGTTTGTTTTCACTTGAACATACTGACAAATATGAAGCATAATATTCTCATACAGCTGTTGACAACACAAACAACATTGTGGATACAGTCAATAAGGCTCATAGCAGCAAACTGTGATTGTAAAGGCTTTGTGTAGTGTGTGTGTGTGTGTTTGTATGAGAGAGAGTGTGTGTGTGTGTGTGCTCAGATGTATTTTACTCTTGTGCTGCTACAGCCGGTCAAACTTTACTTGGAAGGAAAAAGAAGACGCATGGCACAATCACTTGTTCTCTATCAGCATCTGCACCTTGCAGACCAGATCTCTGGCCAGGGTCATAATCTGCTTTATGTTGTGGTGCTCGGCCATTTCTGAAAGACAAAAAACATGCAAGTTAAATTTTTCTTGAAATCAACTAAATCACAAATTTATTTTTTTAAATGTCTGGAGCTTTGGCTTGTTTCTAAATGACATTCAGTAACATTTGCCCAACAGTGAAGCATCAGGTTACAGTGGAAAGTAGTACAAAGATGTAGCCTGGTTACAGACCTCTGAATCTCTTCCTATTTATAATTATTCAAATAGGTGTTATGGTGTGCTCGCTCACAGCCAATCAGAGCTTTTTCCTTTGGCAAATCTCAATCAGGACGTATTTTGCTGGAGGACTAATGAGAAACAGATTGAAAGGAGAATGGACAGCAGAGGGCGACAGACAGTATTCTGACTTTTAGTCCCTTGTGCAGTCAAGCTTATAAATAGCTGGTTCCTACATTTCCCACAATGCACTGTGATAGCTTGTCTTAGTTGCATGCCATGCCAGTAAAAAGTTTACATCTTTCAAATTATCTGCTCCAAGTTTCCACTGTAGGGTTTATGTCACACCTTGAAATACTGGAGGAATGTAACTAAGTACATTTACTCAAGTACTGTACTTAACTACAACTTTGATGAACTTTATATATACTTTAGTACTTTATACGTGTACTATACTACATTTTGAGGCAAATATTATCATATCTTAAAGTTATTAGACATTTAAAAAAAAATAAATTAAACCTCATAACTGTATATTAAGTAGTCAAAACAAGCCCTATTTTTGAGAAAAAGAAAACGCTGCTTACATAAATGCACAATAATAAAAATACAATAATATATTTTTAATATAAATAACAATCCAAGTGGGGCAATTCTGCATAACGACTACTTTTACTTTTGATACTTTAAGTACATTATGATGATGATACTTTTTTACTTTTACTTAAGTTTTGAATGCAGGACTTTTTTCTTGTAGTGGAGTAATTGTGTGGTATTGGCACTTTTACTTAAGAAAAGGATCTGAATACTTTTTCCACCACTGCCCTGAATCCTAGATCTTGCATTGCACGGAATAAAACAGTGGCATCTGGAAGAGTGAAACATTCCTCTGGACTGAAAACTATTATATGAAGGCCAAACATTCCTCCCCATGACGAGTTAACTTCATTTTCAAGGTGTAAAAAATAGTAGAGTGCACCTTTAGGAGGAATGAGGAGCTTTGCATGTAAAGCGGGACATTTCTTTACCATTGAAGAACTTAATGATGTCGGTGAAGTCCATGTTGTTCTCCAGGATTATGTCCCTGTAGATCTCCACCAGCGCCAGGGCAATGAAGAGGACAAAGTGACTTGAAGAGACATACTTGGCTGCCCAGATCGTTTCCCACACTGTGAACACGTCATCATACACCAGCTCTGGAAGACAAATCACATAAAGAAATGGGAGTTAAGCTGTGTTTGAGGACTTGGCTGGGAGGTGAGTTGGCAGGAAGTGGCGTTATCAGTGGAGAAGGATAAGAGGGGAAGCAGGTGTTTGTACGGGTGTTAGAGAAGATATACTGAGATACCTCGGGGAGAAAACAAGTCCATTGTTAAATCTTCAGTATAAAGCCTCATTTATTATAAAACGTATCTCTGCAGCTGCAGTTCATGTCAAATATTTCACATGTAACTCCAAAGAATAGTTTTCCAACAACATAATTGACAAATCCTTTCCAAGGTTTGATAACTAAATGTCTTGCCAAGTGCCAAGTGGTTTGGCATTTTATCCACCAACAGGGCTTAAAGAATCTCCTACTCCTCTAATGAACTCTTTCGCATAAGGCCCGTTACTTTACCTCGCTTGAAGTCTAGGAGAAACCAGCGGTAGCAGAAGTAGAAGTGGGTGTAGTCTCCGTTCTGGTGCATTAGCTCAAAGAGCTCAGAATCGAGGATCTACAGAGACGGGGCATCAGAGGAGATTCAAGAAGAGAAATAATGAGACTGGTTGTGTGTTTGTTGGTAATGAATGGATTTAGTGAGATCTGACTGCTACAGCATGTGCAAAGACTTAAGTGGTTCTGTGTCACCTGGATAAGAGAGCGCATGTTGGCAAAGTGAGTGTCCATCGCTCCTCCGTGTGGAAAGTTTTGATTCATTCTCTTCATGAGCTCAGTGAAACAGCTGAAGGCCATGGCCTCTGAAAGGAGGAAACATAACATAGCATATGACATTATCAATTTTGTTCTCTTTCGGTATTCATGAATAGTATCAAATAATTATTCTGCCTCCTTAACACACTAGTCCTATCTTATCTATCTTATCTATCTTATCTATCTATCTACAGTTGAAACCAGAAGTTTAGGTCCGTTAGGATTACCAAAATTATTTCTATTTGCTAAATGCCAGAATAATGAGAGAAGGATTTTTTTAAACAATTTTTTATTACTTTCTTCAAAGTCAGTAGTTTACATACACTAACATTATTATGCCTTGAAACAATTTGGGAAAGCCCAGATGATGCTGTCATGTCTTTGGAAGCTTCTGATAGATTTATTGACAACATTAGAGTTAATTGGAGACACACCTGTGGATGTATTTTAAGGCACACCTGAAACACACTGCTTCTTTGTGTAACATCATGGGAAAGTCAAAAGAAATCAACCAAGATATCAGGGAGATAATTGTGGACTTGCACAAGTCTGGTTCATCCTTGGGTGCAATTTCCAGATGCCTGAAGGTGCCACATTCATCTGTTCAAATAATTATACCCAAGTATAAGCACAACTTCTGACTTTAAAGAAAGTAATAAAAAAAAATGTCTAAAAAAATCCTTCTCTCATTATTCTGGCATTTAGCAAATAGAAATAATTTTGGTAATCCTAACAGACAGTGAGAAAAAAAGCATATGTGTCTTTTTATATAGTGTATGTAAACTTCTGGTTTCAACTGTATCTATCTTATCTATCTTATCTATCTACCACCCTCTTTCTTCAATTTCTTGTTTATTTTAATGCCCGGTACAACTAAAGGTTTATTTGTTTGGACAAATATAACTATAACAACAAAAATAGCTCATAACAGTTTAATTTAAGAGCTAATATCTAGCCATTTTCCAGGCATTTAAATGAACAAGAAATTGAAGAAAACAAGGGTGATCATTTTTTTTCCATGACTCTATCTGTGTGTCTGTCTGTCTGTCTGTCTATCTCTATCTATCCATCCATCCACCTATCTAACTAGCAATCGAGAGGAAGCTGGAGGGAGAAAGCGAGTGGGTCAACTGTCTTCTGTTGTTCCATCTATAACTGTAAAAATACACCAAATGTCAGAGAAGTGATTCAGCGTTGACTCACCATCGTCCAGAATGACTAGAAGTGGAGCCAGCAGATCACACATGCCCTGTACGTAGCCGATGTCGAGGTGCCTCCAGATATAGCTGTAAATATACAACCAAGAGAAGTGAACTTTACGGTCCTCGGCTGTTATTATCCGCCACTCATACACTGAATCAGATGCAGCTCTGGATTGAGAGGTATTTCCAAATTTTTCTTCATTGTTGAAGATCAGAATCAGAAATACTTTATTTATCCCTGGGGGAAAGTTGCTTTTGTTATAGCTGCTGCTGTATAAAAAATAGACATAGAAATAAGTAAGTATGTTAATAAAATAAAGATAAATAAGTGTGCTATACTTAATATATAACAACAATATAAAATGCAAACACAACAAGTCTTCAGTAAGATTCTTTTTTCAAGACAATTAGTGCGGAATGATTAGGCATCTCTGGAGTCCCAGGTACTTGGGCTTTGCGGTCTATTTCCAAAATCATTAAAAAGAAAGAGAGAGAGACAGCTGAGGGAACAGGCAAGTGTTAGAAGAGAGAGACAGTAGTGGTGTACGAATAAGCAAGCCAGTGAATGAGAGAAGTCAAACATTACTTTGTGGATTGTTTCATGGCTGTTATGGTGTAAAGCACATAAAATAACCATCAAACACTCAACAGATGATTTACTGTGGAGCCAGGAGCAGTTAATTTCATTTTCCTCCTCCGCATTTCATTCATTACATCCAACAGAGCAGCAGTAAATACTATGCAGCAGTGAAAAAAGTCACTGTCGGTGTTTTACCTGCACATGATGTTTCGCAGTTTCTCCAGGTTGGCAGGAGTGAAGTACCAATAGTTTCGGTCGCAGCGCTGGACATCCTTTTCAATGCGGTGTAGATTTAATGAATACAGATCCAAAAGCTCTTGCTGAAACAAACAAAACAATAAACACATTTATTGATAAAACTCATTACTGCATTGATTTGCCTAAGCACTGGCTTAAAAATTATGGTTTTTACTATTTTTCACCACACTGAGCTATTTTCTCGTGTTTGTCCTATGCGGCAAAAACATGCTATTTTCCTGGTTTCAACTAGGGTTATTGCTGCAATGCATGAAATTCAATGTTTTTGTTAATCATTTCCACATCCCAGACTGTGAAAAAAAAATCCCCCGGGCATTTAGTGTACAGGAAAAACAACAGAGGCATTATATTATAGCAGACTGGCATCTAAAGGCTTAAAATTAATTCATTAATAAAACTAAATCAACAGTTGCTTGTGATGATCAGTACTGATTAGAGGTGGGGGAAAATAGGCACCACGTCAGGATATCGTGTCGGGAAGTTGGCGAAACAACGCGCAAAGTTAGGCTTTTTTAATGTTACATTCAAAAAAATTCAGAGCAGTGAAGCTAAAAGTTGAGGAAAGTTTGAGAAAATGCTGCAATTTTTGTCGTCCATACATGTTTGATATCAGTTCAGTTCAGTTTGACTGAATACTTGGTTGTTTTTTGTGTTTGACTCTCATTGTGGAGAAATAAAAAGTCCTAAGTGAGATGAATAGACTGAAAATTTTCCCTTATTTGAAAAAAAAAAACAATTCTTGATTGAATTTAATTTTGTTGGACACAAAATGCAGTAAAACAGTTAAATTGCAATATATTGTATCGCAATACTCCCCATACCGCAAATCGCTTAAAATCGCAATAATATAATTTTGTATCTACTCAAGTATCGAGATAAAATTGTATCGTGGGGCCTCTGATGATTCACACCTCTAGTACTGATGTTGGTTAAATTTGATTGAATTCAGAGAAAGTGGAAAATAATATTGAAATGTTTTCATAGCAGTTTCAGGAAGGGGTGTTTTTTTACTCTGAGGACAAAGCAACTCGATGCACAAATGGTTAAAAAAATATGTGTGCTCACAGAGAAGGTACTCCCAGCAGATTCTTGAGACGTCGCCTTATTCTTAGTGTCTGCAGGCCCAGCCAGAGAGTCAAAGTTTGGGAAAAGGCTCTCCATCTCCGGCTCCTCACACAGGATGTGCTCTGTGCCCTCCGGGCCGGGCTTCCCCTGCTCGTCCTCCTGCCTGAGCTCCATGTGGGGGACCGAGTCCTCAGAGAAAGATGATGATTCACAGCGTCCCTTCCTGCTCCAAGGCACCATGGAAACTTTGGCTTTGGGGATCTCCTCCATCTCTATGGCTGAGGGAGACTCATCAGATTCAGTCATGACCTGAGCCTCGTCTGTCTGAGAGGCAAAGTAGGTTTCTCTGGCTCTCCCGCCGTCTGCTGAGAAAACCAGATTCTTTTCAACTTCGGGAGCTACGGGATCAAAGGATATATTTTCTCTCCTCTCTGCCAATAAAACCTCTTGCGGTTTACTTGTCTTTGATTCAGCAATTTCCTTTGTCTTTACCACATTTGTTTTCTTAAGCTTTGATGTTTCTTCAGTACTAACTTCTACTTCTTTTTTCAGACTTTGCTCAACAAGTTCTCCTTTTGTTTCCGTGGCAGCTGCTGACACCATCACAGTATCCTCAGCTGGCTCTTCTTTTTCTTTTTCCCCTGACTCTAAAGCTTTAATTCCTTGAATGTCTGCCAGTGCATCTTTATCCTCACACTTGATCCCCTCTGATTTAATTCCTCCAGACTCATCAACAGCTTCTTCTGTTTTGGGTTGCAGACTTGTCTCTTTGTTGGCCATCTTGGTATTTTCTGCAGTTTTGGTCTCATCGGGTGCTTTATCCTCCTCCTTGTTCTTCACTTTCCCTTGGCTGTCTGTCTCTTCTGTCAGACCTTCACTCTCTACTACTACAGGTTTGACCGGGCTCTGAGGCACCTGAGGGACAGCTACAGATCTCTGGATTGTATCAGGCGCAGCGCTGTCCTCTGTGAGCGAGCCGTCCGACAGGCCGGAGGTGACTGAGAAGTTGCGGGAGGAGGGGTGTCCCGAGTCAGGAGAGCTCGTCTCGTTCTGCAGAGCTCCGTTGGGTATCTTCTGCACCTGCTTGGCCTCCTCGCTCTTGGGCTCCGTCTCGATCTGGTCAACCTCCTCGACGGACTCAAACACCTGAAAGAACAAGCCAAAGGGAAGCAGGCTGCTCCAGGGGAAGGGATGGGAGGATGTGAAGAACTAGCAAGGGAGAGAATGCAGGGATGAGGAATATTGGTTCAGAAGGTTGAGATCACATGCATTACTTTAGGATCAGGATAGTAAAAGTCTAAAGAAGCCATTTAGTTTGGTTGAAAACATTTAGAAAAGACCATCTACTTTATGCACGCTGCTACACGTTGAGAGTTAAATACCTGTGTGCTGCTGCTGGAGTCACTCTGCAGGCGAGCCAGACTCTGCCTGTCTGAGCTCTGTGAGGACTGGGAATGGGTAATGAAGATAAAAGGCCAAGAAATAATTATAGAAAATATTTTGAATATATATTTTGTGATTGTACATTGGCTCATGTGCTGTGCTCACATTAAAGGGGCATTTCGTTGATTTAGTATTGCAATTTTGTAAACCTCAAGGAATAAAAATGAGGAATGAGCCCTCATGCTCTAAAAATGTTGGATTTCACATTTCCTATAATAAAACTGATGGATTTTCTTTCGAACTTCTCAGCCTGATAAAGTCTTTCATAATGCAGATTTTGCATAACTAGAAAGCTTGCCCAACTATACAACTGTTTTAGGCCATATTTGTTTTTTAACTGTGCATATAAGTGTTCATTACTGCTTCACCTCATTGCTGACGGTGGAGTTGCGGTGCATCACCTTCTGACTGGTACAGTCGATGCTCGCTCCAGAGGAGCACTTAGCTAATGCAGCAGCATGTTGCTCCTTCTCCCGCTGGCGAACAATCTCCTCACAGCCGAGCCACTCATGCATCGTCTGTTGGTAGCACACTCGGACCTGTTCATCCACCTGGGGTGAGGGGGGAGGGCTCAGTATTTCAGGTGGAAAATGTTTTTGGATGCAAAGCCACAACCATGGAAACAACAAACCTCCTTCCTCTGAGCTTCTGACATCCCAAACTGGTAATGACCTAGCAAGAAAGGCCACACCTCTTTACGCAGCGAGGCGTCCACACCGCCAAAGTAGACCAGACGAAGCAGCTCCTCCTCTTCGTATGCCTGAAGACACAAATACTTTTTTTTATTAATCTTTGGATTTTTCCTTAATTTAAAAAGACAATGACATCTGCCTGCAACAGCATTGTAGACAGAGGCCTCAGAGCAGCTTTCACTGTCAGTGCAGTTAATTAATGCATCCAAGAGGGGGGAAGGTGGGGAAGACAACCGGCAGCTGTGATAACATAATAGCTGTGATCATTATTTTGAACTTAATTAGCAAGAAAATGTATAGGAATCACCTTTAAATTGTCCAGATGTACATTTACATAAATGGTACGTCTTCTCAAAAGTGCATAGATACATACAACATAGATACAGGTGGATATGTTCGTCTCTAATGGTTGGTTATAAAATTTAATCTCACTGCTCCATGGAAATTGGTTAGAATGGCAAGTCAGACTAAGGATGGAGTGTAACAAGTTGACAATTCTGCCTGATATCAGGAAAAATTAGTGGAACTACTGATTCCAAGGTCAATAAATTCTAACACTTGTATGATTGGCTACCACAATAATAATCAAAAATGATGGTAACACTTTATTTGTTAGTTCGAATCTGACTCGGAGCACTTTCCCGCATGTCTTCCCCTCTGTCTCTATCAAAAATGGCCAAAAAATATTTTTTAAAAAAAGACGAAGGAGGCTTTATGAATGTTGTCATTCAGTGTAATTTGGTCAATTATTTCACCTTTAATGCAATGCTGACATCGTTTGAGATGGCTGAAACCATCACAGCAAAGAAAAAAAGTAGAAAACTCCTCCTTATAATGTATAAGTACACTTAAATTGTTGACTAAGGTATTTATAAATCAGTATAATAATCTGTTTAACTACTTCCTTACTTCCTGTTTGAACATACATGATCACAAATGTTAAAAGAAACATTTTTTCTTTTCTTTAAAGAACAAGTAATCCTCTTTGGTTTTAGTTTTCTTCCCACCAAAAGTAGAAAATGTATATGTATGTGAATATGTCGGGGCCCTCTGTTTAAGGAAGTGATCCTGTGTTCTTGTTAAAGACATCCCAAACAATGTCAACTTTGCATTAAAGGTGACTTAATTTACCGAATGACACTTAATGACAATATTCATAAGCGTGCATAGTCTCCTTCATCTTAACGACAGATGTCATGTATACCCCTTCAAATAAAGTGCTACCAAAATTACATTTGTATAATATACCAAGAAAAAAAGACAAATAATATTTGGGTAACGCTTTATAATAAGGTCCTTAATAACCATTAATTAACAAGTAATAAGGCATTGTTCTCGCTTTAGATCCGGTAGTTGCAAAAAGCACAGTTAACTTATTGTTAACTTATAATAGATGAGTAATAAAGTATATTTTAATATCAATAAGCAAACAAAATAAGATTAATAAAGGCATGGCAAAGACATAATGGGTGGGTCATGGGTGTTTGTAATGCCATTATTAACACTTATATAAGCTTATAAACACACAATAATGTTAATAAGCATCTTGTAAGGACCTACAAGGGCCTTATTACTTGTTAATTAATGGTTATTACAAGGACCTTAATATAAAGCGTTACCAATATTTGTAATATACAGTACAGGCCAAAAGTTTGGACACACACCTTCTCATTCAATGCGTATTCTTTATTTTCATGACTATTTACATTGTAGATTCTCACTGAAGGCATCAACACTATGAATGAACACATATGGAATTATGTACTTAACAAAATAGTGTGAAATAACTGAAAACATGTCTTGTATTTTAGATTCCTCAAAGTATCCACCCTTTGCTTACTAGAATATAAGACATGTTTTCAGTTATTTCACACTTTTTTGTTAAGTACATAATTCCACATGTGTTCATGAATAGTTTTGATGAATCTACAATGTAAATAGTCATGAAAATAAAGGAAACGCATTGAATGAGAAGGTGTGTCCAAACTTTTGGCCTGTACTGTATGTAAATATGTAAACTAATTTTTATGTTCAGGTGAAACTCTCAGTGGTTTCAGGTAAATGTGACTACTGTCCAAATAAACTGTAGGTGTGGACTTTGAGAGTGGCAGCAGAGCCATTAGTCATGCTTCATGCACACTGATGTGAGACTAATGGTGTGAGCCACATGATTAGCAGAGGATGAATATGGATGAGACAGAAGAGTGACAGAGGGAAAGAGAGAGCCTGGGACTGGACATGCATGTGTGTGTGTATGTGTGTGTGTGTTGATGGCATACTGTCAGCAGCAATGTGAGGTCTGTGTTATATGCTGTGACACCAGAGATGCTTACTGTGCAGTCCTGGAGGAATGTCTGCCACACGTCTGTGGTGAGCCCTTTGTAGGCATCACACGGCACGTTGGGCTCCACAATGGTGTGATTGACGAGAGCAGAGAGGTGTGTGCGCACAGTGGAAAGGTGACGGCAGTATGCCAACCCTGGTTGACAATACAGTTCATTAGTTAATGGCTCTATGGATGGATCTGTGATAATTAAAATGAAGACATCAAGTACTTCTGCCAACACGGCATTCTGTGTGAATGTGTTCTAATATTTAAAGGGATAGTTCACCCCAAAATAAAAATGTATTATCACATTACCTGTTCACTTATTTATCAGTCCACGGGTGCATCTCAATACACTAGAATATGATGGAAAAGTCAATTTCCAGTAGTTCAAGTCAAATAGCTCCAACCATGCATTGAGTGCATATAGATGGACATACTTTTCAGAGGCCAACACTACCATATTAAACATATTTTTAAAAATTGGTCTTTTGTGATAAGTATTTTTTTTTAGTTTTTTTGAGACACAGAATTTTAAGTCTTCATTAAATGTGAGCCATAATCATTATAATTAGAAGAAATTAAATAAATTAAGGCATGAAATTATTATGTGTGTAATGGGGCTACATAATGTGTTATTTCCACTTTTTTAAATTTAATTACATACATAAATACATTTTCTAGGATATTCTAATTTATTGAGATGCACCTGTAGATTGTTTGTAGAGATGTCAGCCCAAATATAATAGAACTAGATGGCACTCTAAGAAACTTGAAACTCAAAAACTCGACAGCAATGTCTCTATCCAGAAATCATGACCCGGTTACTAAAGATAACCCCCAGTCCTTGTCATTAGCAGGGTCATGTAGGAACTATTTTCTTTCTATCATAGTTACCTCTGCCAAGAAAATACTGTTTGTCAAATTGCCTGTTTTTCAGCAGGATTACTGAATAACTACTGGGCCGATTTTTATAAAACTGTGTGGTAAAGTTTAACGTGGACCAAGGAAGAACCTATTCAATTTCAGAATGGATCCAAATCACAAGCCAGATACATAAATTAAGGTTCACTTTTGTTACAAAAACGGATCATTTTCATGGCTCACCAGATCAGTTTCTTTTGCTCTTTGTTGTTATCAATCACACCAAACCAATCTAGATTAATAAACAGCACTACAGGTAAGAGGAAAAATCTGCATTTTTGATTTTGGGGTGAAACTTTAAGGCTTTTCAGTGTAAACAATAAGCAGTCACATACAGCCGTAAAATGCCCGAGAGATGATCTGATTCTTCATGTTGTCGCAGAGCATCTTCAGAGGAGCCCTGCAGGAAGAAACAACACAGAGCATTTCATAGCTGAAAAAAACACTATCATTAAACTAATCACTTGGTGCTTGAGAAGTTACTCATATCGTTCTGAGATACTGTAGCTAATGCAGAGTTTATTACAGCGTCGGCTCTAACCTTTAGTTATTCAAATGATCACCTATTCTGTTGCCATATAGAACAAATTGGCGGAGGCATGCCTTTTTTCACAGCCTGTTTTATCTGCCGTTGTTATCACCTAATTTTCCTGTGAATTCATATTCCCACGTTTGTGAGGTAAATGTCACATAATTGTCTTCTGGGTAATTGCTGGGTTCTTGTTTCTTTGTTCCTTTCACACTTTCGTCTGTATTGTTGAGGATTCCTGGTCGGCACTGATGGATGTCAGGTTTGTGATTCCCTGTCACCATCTAACACGACTCAGTCTCGCTTGACGCCTGCTTATCTCTCACCTCTCATGGTTGCATCCCTTGGGCGTCGCCCCATCAGAGAAGCTCCCCTGAGAACAAGAGGAACACGAGGACTTCCTGAGAGTCGGATGCCACATTGTAGCTCCCTGATCCATCAAGTCTGGAGGAGTCACTGCAACATGCACACAAACAAACACACAGATACACACCATTATTGTCATTTAAAAAGCATCATGCTGCTTGAGCTTTCCGCAACAATTTCATTTGCCCTTGGATGATTTAAACACAGCTGCAAACACTTTGCATAAGCAGAATTATGCTCATCGATTGTGATCTGCTGAAGGCACTTCAGAGTACAATTTGTTTGTGCTTGATTCCTGTTAGAGCAAAGACAGAGCATATAAACAAAATAATTTATGCAGTCTGCAAATGATGCACAAAGCATGAAGCCTTCATATTCAATTACATTTTTATAGAGAGAAAGATCAATTGAGCAGAAGCCTTTCTCAATTCATCAGCCATATTTGATCAATCACTTATCCTCCCAGTCGGCTGTTAAAAGGTTACTGCGCTGTAATGCAGTAAAATAGGTGTGACACGGGGCGACAGGGAGTGGGAGGGGCTTTAATAAAGGCATGCATCAATAAACATTGCCAGAGGTGCAGGACAGGCCAGGAGGATATTAGATGCAGCGAGTTAAAAGCAAGCTGACAGACAGGCAGACGAGCCAAGGTGTGACAGTGTTACAGCTGCTTCCGGTGAGTGAGGGGGATTCTTCGGGACAGCTGCAGGACCGCTTGGGAACAACCAATGTCCCTGTTTTGAATTGGGTCTGTCCACTCAGTTGAAGGGAGAGGGAGGAAGTCAGATGGGGAGGATGGGTTATAGTCACTGTAACAAACAATGAGCAACATTCTCATGAAAATGCAACAAAGTGGAGAGGCCTGTGGGTGCTGCTCATTATTATTTGCTTCTCTGGAGGGAATCTTACCAAACTCTGACTGGCTGTTTGGAAAGAGGATGCGGAAGACATAGTCTGTGGCCTCATCTTCCTCCTTATCTGAGACCGAGTCCGAGGATCCAGATCCCTGAGGAACCCTCTTCCGCAGCTTGGGAAACACCTTCCCCTGCGATGAGAATAAAACTGATATTAAACAAATGCCAGTGACAAAAAATTCACCATTATAGCCCAGCTAAGCCGGCTATGTGAATTAAAGATGATGAGTGTCTGCGTGCTTCAGCTTATTAATAGTGGCTGAACATGCGTGGGTGGTTTTCATTATTATGTTTAGCTGCAGACACACTGATACTCACGGTCCAACAAAAACATCAATTTATTAACTCTCTGTGTGGTGGTGCAGAGAGAACATCAAGCCACCCATTCATTAGCATCACTCCAACCACGATTTCAACCCCCACAGTGCTTCTATTTCAAAATGTCCTTTATTGATTTATTGATTAGATGAGGCTGATTTTTCTCAAAGAAACGTGTAATTTGAGTTGTGGATGTGAAGACGTCCTGTGCTGACCTTTCCCCTCTGAGACCAAAGTGGAGGGTCCAGCTGGCCGCGGGGAAGCAAACCGTTCTCCAGGCAGGAGAGGAACTGGAGCAAGTGGCCTCCTCTGGGGAAGCGAAGTGGAGGTCTCTGGATCCCATCCTGACTGACTAGCACCACCGTCCCCCCACTGTCAACTACAGGAGTTATACAGGAGATTATGAGTTTAATTATTCATGATACAATTTTGTTTGATGGCTGTGTTAAATTGCAGTCATTGATAACAAATAAAACAGGCAGTGTAGCACACATTAAAGTTATAATTTGCACTTAAATTGACAGAAAATGTAACAAAACCCAATCATTTAAAAACAAAAAAATTGTACCATAAAATGAAGGTTTGTGAGGACCCACCTTGTTGATGGCAGTGCAAGTAAACTATTTCCCCAAGAGGGATCGTCATGGCATAGTCCCAGTATACACTGAAAAATATAAAATCAAATACATCCTCAATAGAATGACTAGTCTCAGCACATCAGGTGGATCATCATCTAACAGTGAAAAATAAAAATCCATAGTGAATGTTTATCCGAGTCCAAATCTCAAGGAACATTAATTTTATGGCTAATAAAGAGAGTAGTCCGGAGTGTTCTCAGTAGCAGAGTTAGCTAATGTAATAATCAATTTTTTTTGGTGAGAGGAACCATGCACAGGCCCAGGAACATAACACGGTTTGTGGGTTTGAGAGATGTCTGACAGTGTCTCAGTCAATAAACCATCTGCTGGCTGCTGGTGTGCTGAAAATAAGCCTCATCGGATCAGCTGCATTGACTCGTATGTACTGAGCCCCTGAGCCACACACAAACACACTGCATTATTCAGTAACACCCGAGTGTTACACAAACAGCAGGGAAAAGAAGTAAAGATATATGGCAGAGGGTTTACATGTAGATATTCTTGTATGAGAAGGATTACCAATATTGTTAAATGTAGGCTTTGTAGACGGACACAATTAACATAATCATAATCCATTTGCTGTTGGATAATTTTGCACCTGCGTTCATAGTCCAAGTCTCCAACAGAGCCGTTCATGAGCTGATTGGGCGTCCACTTCAGGGTCATGAGGTCAGCATTCTGGTGCAGAGAGAGGTAACCAGGGATAGCCTCCATGTCGTCCCTCTGAAACAACCATATGGACAGATGTTTTGATTTTTTTGCAACTGACACAAGAAGTCAGCCCTATATATCTATGAGTGATTGACAAGCATAAGTCAGTTACCGGCTGCACCAGCACATTGTTTTTGCCAAACAGTAGGGTCACCCTGTTGTTTTGATGCAGCGACTCCACATATTCACGAGCTGATGGAGAGGGGGAAGATCGTTCATCCATGCTGCTGCTGGAGTGCCGCTTCTGGATCTGGAGGCAAAACATATCACACCAGATAACAAACATTGTAAACCAGACCTAAACTGATGGCTCATGCAGAATGAATTACAGCTGGTCAGTCACAGTAAAGCTGTTTTCCATGAAGAAGATCTCTTTTTCAAATGACTCAAGATAAGAAAAATAAAAGATGAATTCATGTGCACCAGTGCATCCTCCCAAAGACCTACTTCTGCTTGGAATACACAAATACAAATACAAAGCACCATGCAACTGTAAGAGCACTGTGATGCTGTAATATAGAACGAGTTGACCTGGTTCACTGATGAACACTGAACAAGTGTGAAGGTCTCAGAGACACTGTGTTCTTTCTCCTGGGACACGCCGTGCTTCACTTTATGCAGTAATGTTAGTAGGTTCTCTTTAATCTGACAGGCGACATCTCACAAGGAAACAAAACTGATCAGAGCCACCACTGAAACTCTGCCTGCTATGGCATCCGCCATTAACATAAAAATGAGCTTGGCAATAATTATGCATGTTCATCTACTGTATTATTTCTTTTAATACTCACACACAGTGCAGGCCTCTTAGTGGGTGAATCCTGTCTGCAGTGGCCACCATGGATGCGATGTCTTTGCACCAACTCGTCAGCAGACGGGTCTGTCCAGAAGTGGTCGGCCGTCTTCATCTTTGTGTACTCCAAAGCACACGGACCGACTGTCACAATGAGGGTGAACAGTTATGCAGTGCAGACACTAGCTATAAGATTTCATTATCAATTATCATTCATTAGATTATCAGTATCCGTAACACCAATAAGCACAATTATAGATGACCCAGCACAATGTTTCAGAATAAAACCCAGGCCACTGCTATGAACTTAGCATTAGGGCATGTTTTTGGTTGTGCAGAAATATGTTTTTTCTGCTTTCATGTCTTTTTCACAATTACCTCAGATTTATCTTGAGACTATCTTGGTTGGGAATTGTTGCCTAAGGGTAACAAATTATACCAAGAAAGCCTCATCTAAAAAGGTACAGGTAGTAGCACATGGATTGAATTGCCTGCTGAAACCCAAATTTGTCTTCCAGCAGCAGTGCTCCTGGGTTGGACTCATTAAAAAAATTGTCAGCGTTTAGCCGTGGGAAGCTGTTGAGGAATCATGTCCCTGTCGCAGCAGAACGTGCTACTGGTTAGCCTGTCTAAATGTAAATGTAAATGTAAATGGAAGAAGATGAAGCTAGCTGAAAAATCTGCAGCACAGTGGGGACTGGCTATTTGTACAAATTAGGGGGAAAACGGAAAAAAGACAAGGTTGGGATACTCATCCAGCTGAAGTTATATTCTGCTGAACTTGTGTCTAGGAACACCATGATCTCATATTTCTAAAGGCACAAACACTTCCAATGTCACAAATAATTACCTAACAGAGAGGCAAGGATATGTCCGTCCACTGGGTCCATCAGAACAGCCTCTTTCTCGTAATATTTACTGGAAGACAAATGTGAAAGTGGGATTTTGTAACATTTGATTGATTTGATTTGATTGATTTATTTCAAATATGCAACAACAATACAATAATAATAATGCATCAACAGGAGTCAGTCCTAGTGACTCCTGCACTGATAAGGCCGCCAAGCACTCTATAAAAATGCCACAACATATTTGAAACAGTTGAACAGCTGATGATCCATCGGCCCATCTTAACGTACCTGCTGTTCTCCACCAGGTAGAGGACAATCTTGTCTAGCACCTTCTCAAACAGAGCCGTGCGGATCCACAGACTCCTTACTCCCTGCGGGTTGAGGCTGGGCAGTCGGGGCATCTTTCGAAGGCTGTCTTGACTTTGTGAGCTCTGACTTCGTCTGCATGAGAGCGAAAAGTTTTAATATAAACAAAACAAATTCCATTCATCTGCATGACGCAAGTCGCATCAGTAATTCGATTGATTCAGTGATTTAAACATGAATTATTTAGATGGTTTTTCATAATAAAAAAATAGGCCTTCAAGTAAGCAGACAGCTATTAGAGTTCAGCACTCGCAGTGTCTTTGATGTAAGCTTTGAAGTCTGCTGTGATGTGTGCATCTCTCACTTTGTTTCAATGATCTGCTCGAGCTCCTGGGCTTTCCTACACAGCTCCTCGGCTGGGGCGAAGCTCTTCCCCACCTTCATGAAGAGTGCTGCTATCTTGTTGCTACGCAGAAAGCCTGCTGCTCGCCGTTTCAGGCCATGCAGAACACATGCCTCCACTGCAGCTGTGTGGACAAAAACACAAGGTTGAAAAAAACAAAAATGTACCCTTCGCCAAGTGCACATTAGTGAGACAGTATGCTGAAATGAATGAATATCAATAAAGGACACCAGACTTTTAAACCGATATTCAATCTCCTTTTAGCTCTGTTTTGGTCTCGAAAATATGTCTCTTAACACAATAAATAGAAAAGCAGAATCAGCTGACCATCAGCTGAAAAATTGTCCTTGGAGCATTCACATTACACAGAGTAATTTGACTCGCTGTTAACGTAAAAATATAAAATAGTCAAGCTTTAATTTGTTAAGATCATAATTTTGCTCCATAAAATGCAATTTCGTGACACTGGCGCCTAATATATTAGCATATCACACATTCATTTCAATTCTATCAACTTCATTTCAGCAGGATAATCCACTCAGTGTTAAACCTGCTTTCCAGGGAGTCCTGGGCATATTATTAAAAACAAACAATTTCAACAATGCATTTATGCACAGCATGTCAGTAGTCAAGTTAGTTTCATCACCATTTGCAACTCCACACAGTGCATATCCATGCCACTTATGTATTTTATTAAGTGTATATGAGCACATACATATCACACCATTCTGCTACATTAATGGATTTTCTAGATGCAGAAAAAACGTTTTTAATGAATTCAGGCTTTCACATAATCATCTCTGTATAAACTAAGATCATCCAATATGCTGTAATGGTCAGACAAGTTGATGACACGATGACACACTTGCACAATTGTTCAACTGTGCAGAAAAACAGACACCCCTCTCCTCTCTAAGGCCTACGTGGCAGCGCCTGGAGCTGTGTTGACATTTGAGTTCTCTTTAGGACTAATCCTGTGGCTCTGTTCACATGGGGTCAGGGGGAAGGCTGGCGTTGCCACGGCAACCCCTGTTGATGGAGCTATCGTGCTCGGGGAGAGATGAGCGGAGGGAGGGGTGTCGGCGGCTCATCAGCATCACAATCTCTCTCTCTCTCTCTCTCTCTCTCTCTCTTTCCATCAGCTGCTCTCCTCAGTGCACCTGTCACTTCCTCCGTCGCGGCTCTTACTACAATCGCTGCTAACAGGGCTTCACTTCTACCTAGCCAATAAAACTGCCATCACCGACATCAACTCTCAGTTTTCTCTTTATCAAAACATGTCCATCTTTGCTGATCTTTTCATCTCCCTCTCTTCCTGCATTTTGCTCCTTATCTCTCTCTGCTGCTTTTCTCCACATCATTATAAGGGCAAAAAGCTAAATGTCAGAACAAAGCGTAACATTAAAAGGTCTCCAAATATAGTTCATACTCCTTTCTCTTGTCGTTGTTGCAAACTAGATTCAAATGGCATAAGTGCAGAGGAAAATAACTCCTAAACCTTTACACTTTTTGAGAGCTACTGTCTACCCGCTGAGTCTCTGCAGTTACAAACTCTGATATGAACATCGGCATCAGTGGCAGTTTTACAAACAACTCTTTGTTTATCTCACACTTGGGAAATTTGTTCACTGTAGAGCAAGTACAAATAAAAACATAAAGGGTTCAGTGTGACACACAAGACAGGAACCTGGAGCAAGAAACTGTTGTTCTATTCTGCAAGATGAGATGCTTTATCTTAATGATTTTCTACAACAACCATCATAAACAGCAGCGACAAGAAAATTAGCATCATATGAGCAGGATTAGCCCTTTGTGCTGTCCCTCCTGGTAAAAACAGCAAACACATTAAATTGCCTCTAATCATCCTGTATCTGTGGCAACTGAGTGCATTAAGAGACTCTTGGACAGTGACACACAGCTGACCAACACTTCACTCACAGAAGCCAAAGGCACCGACAGTCTTAAAATGGACAGTGCTGAAATTATTAGTGGATAAGTGGATCTACAGAATATGATCCAATGATGTCGAATGAAACACGCATTTGCTTACAGCTTCTGATATGTGAGCATTTGCATCTTAGTTTCATTGTATACTGAATGGCTTTGACATTTCAGAGGCAGGCAGATTAATCAGCTGATTGCCATAAATCGCTATAATAATTGCGAGATTAATCAGCAATTAAAACAGCCAAAATAAGCCACAGACCAAAATATGTATGATGTGTCACCAACAATTTGATTCACATCAGCATCCAATAATCCTTTCTTTTATCTTTTAACAATTGTAGATAGAGTATGTTAAAATGCAAATAACACAACATGTCATTTCAAAATCCAAATAAGTGTTATTGTAGTTTCTGAGTAGTTTTTGGCACCTTGTATTATATTTATATTTTTTATCTATATATAATATATTTTAAGTCTGCACATTACCACCATTGGTCGAAATTGTGATTATGTTCAGGTAATGTTTCCTAATTTGGCTTTTTTTTTGGCTTCCTTTTTCCATCACATTTTAATCTTAATACAAGCATATTTGGAAAGCACATTTTAAATGTTTAGTGGAATAGTTAATAGATTCCTGAAGCCATTTAGAAATGCTGTACTTTACTGACAAAAATAAAAAATTGCAAAGTACATAAAAGTAGATCAGGCAAAAGTGGAAGTTTTTTTTTTTTAAAAGGTTGCCGGGGCTTCATGTGGATCTCTAAAAGTGAAATCAAATGAAGTGATTCAAACCTGTTCACTCCTACTGAATGAGTCAGATTGCCATTTAAAGGAATTGTCCTGACCTGTCATGATAAATGTACAGCAAAAAAAAGGGAGGACTTTAACTGAGAAACTGCAATTAAGAAAATAAACTGATTCTATAATTGATCAATAAGACTATAGTTATTTTTTGGCTTCACTGTGCTTCTTTTCATCGATCATAACTCAAGTGGCTCTCTGACACACATTCCATCCACAGCGTCTTTATTTCAGACTGTGCCTGGGCAGCTCATCAAAGTATCCATGATGGTGGAGGCTAATTGCTCCCCGGTGAGCTCCTCTCCCATCCTCCACTCCCTCTCATCTCTAAACAGACCACGGCTGAAAGAGGACATGTAGTAACAAGAGCCACTATAAGAATCACAGGAGGAGTCAGGTGGAGGGGGAATCTGGCTGACAACAAAACAGAGACACTGGTGGCACGCACACATGACAACACAGAAGGACACACATAAAGCACACATAATAACTACAACACTGGAAAAAAGACATTTCCATCACAATGTAGTAAAAAAGACAAATTATTTTCATAACTCTCCAAAACATCTCAGGTTTATTACATTTTCAAGCTGTGCTGGAAATGTCATTCGAAGCTATACTTTCGCAGTTTATTTTCTGCAATGATCCAAAATCCAAAGCAAAATTTCCATGGGTGAATTATTAATAGACCCATGGCGATGCTACTTCCACGTTGGCCTACAAAAATGTATTATTTTGTTTCCTCTCTATTGAGCTCATGAGCGGAACTGTTGATAATAAATCATAGAGCCTGATTAATTTTACTGGCGGATATCAACCTATTACCCACATATCGTATCTGACAGTATTGACGTATATATTTATATATTATTATTTATTTTCATAGTTAGATCAGTGCAAAATTGGTGCACAACCAACTTATATTTCGGTTCCACCTTAGAAATTCACTACCAGCTGCCATTATAATATAATTTTTGGTAACGCTTTATAATAAGGTCCTTAATAACCATTAATTAACAAGTAATAAGGCATTGTTCTCGCTTTAGATCCGGTAGTTGCAAAAAGCATAGTTAACTTATAGTTAACTTATAATAGATGAGCAATAAAGTATATTTTAATATCAATAAGCAAACAAAATAAGATTAATAAAGGCATGGCAAAGACATAAAGGGTGGGTCATGGTTGTTTGTAATGCCATTATTAACACTTATATAAGCTTATAAACACACAATAATGTTAATAAGCATCTTGTAATGACTTACAAGGGCCTTATTACTTGTTAATTAATGGTTATTACAAGGACCTTAATATAAAGCGTTACCTAATTTTTTTCCCTCTAAAATTGTTATTTTACCAGCTGACATACCATGTCGGTCGGGCTCTATTAAGTTATTATGTCTGTGTCTTACACTAACGCAGCTTTTAACTTTTCTTTCTCACTTTTTGTTACTAAATATAGTGGTGTTGCCCATCGCCACACTAAGCAATTACATTTTCACAACAATTAAGAGCTAACTTGTTCAATAGTTGGCACATCTCCCTTGACATATACCCAGAGGTAAAATGGTGACAACTTATTTTTCTACATGGTATTAAGAGTCTGTGTCAAGGGATTACGTTTTGTCACTGTTCACTTTTTTAATACTTTAATACATTTTCATACATTTCAATGGCTTTATAAGAGTCTCATCATCATATAAGTTAACACCAGTACTTTTCTTTGGCATCCAACAAGTAAAAATATCACTTGGATGAGAGTCGTTTTATTCACACTGAAATACCCAAATATATCTTGTTACTGATTACAGCTCTGGACTGAGCCAGACATCTGACTAGTGTGAGCGCCTGCATGTGGGCAGCGTGTTTCTCACAGTTATGATGCTGCACTGCATTGGTGCCATTTGGAGTCAGCACAGTCACATTTGGTGGAATACTGAACTTTTAATGTCCCTATTTGTAAATCACACTGATTATCACTTGTACAAAAGTTATGCGGTTGATGTGGATTTTC
Source organism: Centropristis striata (assembly GCF_030273125.1). Classification (NCBI taxonomy): domain Eukaryota; kingdom Metazoa; phylum Chordata; class Actinopteri; order Perciformes; family Serranidae; genus Centropristis; species Centropristis striata. The sequence goes on from NC_081523.1 coordinate 10,903,451, forward strand.
ACGTCACTGGGACGACTGCCTGTTTTTAAAGTAGCAGGAAATATCTCAACTTCCTTCTTGATTAAAATGGTGTCATGAAGCAAATATATTCTTGTTGGACAAAGACCTATATTATAGGAATCTAATATTAAGGAACCACTAGCTGTATCTTTTACTAGCTTCTACTCTGCCCTGTACAACGACATCTATTGCACGTCTGTCCGTCCTGGGAGATGGATCCCTCTTCTGTCGCTCTCCCTGAGGTTTCTTCTTCTTTTTCCCCTGCTAAAAGGGTTTTTTGAGGAGTTTTCCCTGGCCAATGTGAGGGTCTAAGGACAGAGGGTGTCGTACCGTGTACAGTCTGTGAAGCCCTTTGAGGCAAATCTGTGATTTGTGATTTTGGGCTATATAAATAAAATTGATTTGATTTGATTTGATTTGATATATCTTATCCTATGCTAAGATTGTTTTTGCCAGGTAAAGGAGGCATGTATATTTCCGTTCAGAATAACAAAAGAAGAAGAAAATAATGATAATTCATTTTGACCATTTCCTGTTCTATTTGGTCAAGTTTTTTTGTGAGGAATATTCTATTGTAAACATGGCTGCAGAGTGGAACTAGAAAAGTGCAGTTAAAGCTCTCTCAATTTTCCTTCCAGACAAGATGGTGGTGAGGAGAACAAAATCGGGGGGTTATTCATCTTGTGCAGGGGCCTAATCCTAGTGGATCAGAACATATTGGTTATGGAATTAATCTGCAGATGGTCCGGTTCGACATGGGAGCAAGCTTTTCTCTGGATGTTTTTGAGCCAGAACAAAAGCCAAAATGTGACCTGCAACTGACTATGTATGGCTATTTTTTAGCTGATTGCCAGAAATGTCTTGTTTTGTGATTTTGTCAATAAAAAGGTTTTTTAAAAACAGGGAATTACCACAACTGCGAGAGGTCCTTCAGCATACAGTTTTAATGTGCAGAAAGAAATATTAACCTAATAGATCGAGTGTTATAGGAGATTAGTTGTGTACAGACAGATACACACTTGCACACCACCAACTGTATGATCTCCTCCTGGCTGATATGATAAGGCAGCAAAAAATGCGTCAATATCCCAATGTCACGACTACAATATAAAGATGAGACAAGTAACTAAATCAGATAACAGGAATAATTTCAATAAAAAAAAATACAACCCACTCAGACTATTTTTAGTGTTGCAGAATTGTTCATGCTGGAGAGGTTATAAATGGGCAAAAGCTTTGTGATTCATTTGGATACTCACCACAAAAGGACACAATATGACTGCTGTCTTCGTGAACAAATTTCCTGGTGACGGCTTCCTCCATAATCTGCTTCACCTGTCAATGACATGGCAGATAGTGGATGACTAATTCACATGCCACAACTCACACACACAGTCTTCCAGTGGCTTGTTGGTGACACGGTTTCAAAAATAGATAAGAGAATAATTATAAAACATGTGTATTGAAAAAACAAGGGTAAAATGATGGGAAGAGAGCGCATGATACAGGGGTGAACTGCGATTAAAAAGTTAAGAGGAAGAAAAACACTGAGTGGGAAGAGTGCATGTTAAGTTGGTGGATGAGTCACCAGCTCTCATCCCAAGGACCTCTACTGGGAAATGGAGGTGGTACATTTAAGGGGTAGGGGAGGAAATAAAGGGAGGTGGGGGATGTTCATCCATCACACACCCTCTTTTCTGAACAGTCTGTAATCCTTGGTGGATTCAGTTGCGTCAAAGGCTGATGACATCCTATTCATGCAAACCCAACTACTCTTTAAAAAGATGGAGAAGGTCACACACATGCTCACGAAGTAACTCTCATTAGTTAGGTTCAATCCTCTTCCCACTGGCCTGACAACAGCTACAGACCAACAGTTAAGACGACGGATAAATCAATCCTTCTGGTGGCTATGGAGACGTCCCTCTGTGTGTGCACCGCTCTGCAATCTGCATAGGGAATATCAACGTCCGGACACAGCCACACAGATAGCTGTAATTTCCTGTTGAAATGAGTCTGTCCACAATGGCCATATTGCACTGCCAAGTTCACCTACACACACACACACATGCGCCTATTTGCTCCACTGGTTTGCTTCCCTCTGCTCCCATTTTAACCTTTTTCCTTTTTCCAATCAACACATCGATTCAATCCTTCGTTGGAGGGAAGAAAGAAATCTTTTCTCTGTGAAGCAGTCCACCATTCAAGGAGCAGCCAGCTGCCTTTACAATATCAGATTTCATGGTTTGACTTTTACAGCTTGATCATAAAGCTTTCCAGGAGATAAAGTTCTGCCTTCAGGTTAGATTTTCCACTACGGTTCAATTTTATGGACCAATAATTTTAATATGTAGTTTACTTGCTGCACACATGGATTATAATACCTGTAACTTTCACTGATGGAAGATGATCTTTGATTTAAGTTAAAGTAAAATATATTGCCAAAACCTATACTTGTAAGTCTACAATTGAGAGACTAAACACTTGGAATGGGACAATATAGAAATTTCATGTCAGGATTCTGGCCAAAATAACTGTGATTCGCAGTACAATCCCGATAATCATCAGAATATGCTTAAAACTCTTAAAAGGCCATTAAAACGTACTGGAATCACTTTCCCTTACAAAAAGTATACTGTACAGACTGGACACAAATTTCACTTTTTTACCATGACATCAAACGATATAGACAACTAATCATTATCCTTTGACAAAAAAAAGTAAAACCGGCATTGTGGTAAAAAAAAAAAGTCAAACTGTACTAATGTAGCACTTTTACTGCTAACCTTGTGAGAGAGAGTGAGACATGCTCAGTGAGATATGCCAAACCTTGGTCCTTTTCAAGATAGATTAAAGTGCAAAATGTCAACATGTTCACTAGGGGTGTAACAATATGTCAATATAGATTGATCACCAATGCATGATTAATATAGGCTTTTATTTTGACAATCTCCCTGTTTTGTTTTTAAGAAGTAAACTGAGCACACAGATAGAACCAATCTTGGGAATGGTCTATGTTCATAATTAAAAGATCATCACAGGCTCTTTAAGTTAACTCATAAAAACATTTGCACTTAAACGAATGTGGCCCTTTTTAGTGAACAGGCGGTCCATTTTTATTCTTTGTATAAAAGAATAATGGAATGTTTTTCATTTAAATATCTGGAGGAGCTCAGAAATAAGATGATAAAATTATATTTTATTTGTTGTTTGTGACAACCTGTAACAGGTTGAGTTAAATGGGTATAACATAGCTTCTCATATCGATCACTGGCACCTGAATAGAACCACAGTCGTACCGCAGCAGACTTTGTGATATCGGCAAATATTGTATCATTGTCCAATGTATCAATCCAATATCGTGTTGTGATGAAAACTGTGATTTACACCCCTGATGTTCACCTTTCTTGGGTTTATTTGTACTTGTTAATGGTTATCACAATAATGAAAATTATTTTGAGTTATTCTCTGCATTAAACTCTTACATATCGTCCTGTCCCTATTAAATGAATATGTAAATGCATACACATCTATCAGTCCATATGGAGTTAACACTTCAACAAAGAGAGAATATAAAACTGATCATGAAGCTCAAGATTAAACTGTGAAACACAGAACAACTTGTTTTTCTGCGAGAGTGCTGGAAAAATCTGCCCACTGAGCACTGATTGCACTCTCACTGTTAATACAAGATTAGGTCCTAAAACAGACTAATCTCTCTCTTGAGAAAAAAAGGTTTGCAAAACACTTGGAAAACAAATGCGCCTCGAACCCTGGCCCCATGAAAACATTTGGAAATAAAAAACATTCACTAATTAGACAGCAGTCATTACGCAAATTTGGCCTGTTCGCTTCAGTTGCATTGTTATCTTCAGCATCAACAGAAATGATTCATGCTGCCAGCAAAACACAGACAGTGCCAGACTGATGTGATGCACACCCGCTCCACTCATGATCACACTTATATAAAGCTTACACACACACACACACACACACACACACACACAGGACTTCTTGCACCAATTTTCTTTTTGAGTGCACCTGACATACAAGAAGCTGATTGATTTGCAGACTCCTTGTGTTTTCTCATCTCTCTCATTTGGACAACGCATCAGGCCCCTCAGGAATTCATACGGTGAAGTGTCTGAGCTCAGACAACCTGCAGGTTTCTATGGAGACAACACGTGCCTCAGTGGATCACTTCCGCCTAATTTGCGTCAACAACGTTCATTCATCACTGAAATAAACAAAAATCATTACAGCCCCTCAACTACAGCAACAAGTAATATCTAGATGTGCTGTGCTGTCATCATTTCACATATTATCTGGCCACCTAGAGTCCTAGTGTGTTCATTTTGCATTAATGAAGCACACATTTGCACAAAGTTCACCATTTAGATCAGCCGTATCTACTAAAACACCAAAAAATATATATATTTTCACTAAAAATGTACAGATAGGACAATGTGCGTGACGCAACAAACAGCCATTAAACGTCTCTGTTACTGCATTAAAGCCTGATGAATCTGCTCTGAACTAACCACTGTAGCCTGAAGGCATCAACCAGAGTGATAAAAGATCTTTAGAGTATTCCAATTAACTCCTGCAACAGCAGAGCCAAGAAATAAGAGCCAGAGAGAAAGCCCCATCCATTAACATCCACCCTTCATTATTCATCATCTCTGTGGCCACTGAGCAACGAAGCAGGGAAAAAAGAAGAAATATCTTCTTTAGGCCTCAAAATGCTACACTTCTGTTTCAAAGTTACATATCTGAATTAAGACTCCATTATTTGAATAATTTAACAGTCAATAGGAAGACTGATCAGCTACTGTGGCAGTGAACATGATTCCACCACAAAATCAATGCAAACCACACTCATCATACGGTCCATTCAGTGGCGGTTCTGGAGCTTTTGGATCATATTACATGATCATCTTCAGCAGATGAAGCAGTCATGGAACTGTCCATTTTTTTCCTGTGGAGTTTTCCTCTGGTTCTATCTGATAAACCAGCATATGTTTCCAGCAGTTTTGCAATGCTTATTTGCAAGCTTTTGTTAGTTTATTGCAGATATTAGATACTATTAATGATAAAAATGACTATTATGTGCATGACACGCCCACTTTGGTTTGCAAGAGAAACATGCTATTTTTTTGTTCCAGCTTGGAACCAACTTTTTGGGTTTCAAAACAGATTTACTTCTGGCTGAAATGCTCCACACAGTTTACAATTAGGTGTGCAAACTGGCTCCATATCAGTGGAAAAAAGGGTATGTGAGGACTTCCTGCCCCCTAGGTCACCCTTATGGCAAAAAAAATTGCTTTGACGACTTCCAAAGGTCAGAGAGACCTGAAATCATTTTAACATGGCATGTACAGTATCACCCGAGATTGAGGTGGACCATGAAGCTGCTGCATATTAATACCTCAACTGTCATACCAACAGCACTGTGTAGCTAATTTTGATTATAAATGGTGCACAAACTCTCCAGGTAATCCCATCTCATCCATATCAAAACCTAATTATGAATACATTCATTTAAAAAGGTCAAACACTGTATAATAGTCTCAGCATAATAATCTCCATCAGTATCTTTGACAACAATATTTGATTCTCTTCTTCTGGCTTGTTCCCACAGTATGAATCGACTCTGTATTGATGCTTTTATTGACATACTACCAGGAATCAGAAAACAGAACAAGACTGGAGGGTTATTTTACACTCCCTTGACGAAACGTTATACTGAGTAAGCACACAGAAAAGTAAATGGTGCAGGTCTCTATGGCCTGTTCTTCTAATAGCCGCCCCCCTCTCCTTAAGCAAACACAGGTGTGTGTTTGTGTTTGCGTGCACGTGTGATGCACAAAAGACAGAGGGCAGAGCATAATTCGGAGGCACGGTAAGAGCAAGACAAAGAGACGGAGACAGACTGAGAGAGGTTCTGTATCAAAGCTAGAGAGAATAAGAGATATCATTCAAACCAATTTGTACCAGAAGGTAATTCTGCAGCCACAGACATGCTGCGCTCTCTGGATAATGGCCCACATCCAGGTATATCAGAGCAGCCCGGTGGCACACAACCAGCTGGACAAGGAGAGCGTGAGAACACACAGCATAGCGACTCCATATGGTATAACCCACACAGAGTAATAATAAACTAATGGGAAAAAAATACAAACAACAACATCTATCTGGCCTTTAAGGGTGAATCTGAAAAACACCTACAAATAAATTAAAATTGTTTGTTAACTCATCAAAATAAAAGCTAATTTTCATGAAGTGCTATCTGTGAATAAAGTGAGCCATCATACTGTGTTGTTCCATCCACAGACTCCATCAGCCTGCATTTGTGGTAAACAGTAAAAGAGCCACTGTGAGTGAATCCCAGTGAGGCCATATCAGCACACAGGAGCCAGGTTTAATCATGGGAAGGGTCTGGTCTCCACTGATAAGACTGCAAACAGGACTCGTAGGAAAACAAATCAGAGCAAAGTCTCTTCATTCCTCCTTTCACAAGATCCAGGATGTGATTTTTATCTTTGTTTGTTTGGCGAAAATAAAGTCTTGAAGAAACTAATGAAATAAATCCATCTATTGTTAAGTGAAGGGTGTTAAACAAGGTGGTACGGATTGGTATAAAGCTGGCCAGGAAAAGAGAATGAGTAACTCTCTGCTCCATTGTTAATGTTCCTCTGCTTCAGTTTTTTAGTGCCCAAAACAAACAAGAGTAGAACAGCTTGGGTGATGCTGTAAAGCTCCCAGGGATGATTGAGAAGTATTTTAATTGTGTACATTTTGATTAAGGTGTTAGAAATTTTGAGAAAACCTTCCCTGAGCAAACAAAGGTAAATAAAAACCTCAACAGTAGTGACCACAAAGTAAATAACGCTGTAGGAGAATAGAGACACAATAGACACATAAATCAGTTTGCTTAGTTTGTAAAGCTGATATTAAGATTTCATTTAAAAAAAAGAACTAACTATCACCCATCTTCAATAGAGTGGATGTATTAAAGTGAATTTGTTTGAAGCTGAATTGGTTTAAATATTTAATCACACTGCAGTGAATACTGGAATGATTTTCTATTATTATAACGTTGATTCACGGTCACAGTGGAAGTCGTTGCACCAGCTGTTTCTAACAAGTTTAAACCTAATTATGACAAAACGTAGCAAATTCCAAATTAAAAAAGGTTTCACCACACAAACTATAGAAACTATAGATATTACTAAACATGTAACCACAGTAACTGCCAGGCTGGGTAGCTAACGCTAACTGAACCAACTGATAAAGCTAACGCTAGCTTGCTAACATTAATAAATTAGCCACTTTACGGAGGTAAGATTGAGAGCCTATCTGCCATGACATTTTATCAAAAGCTGGTATTTAGCTGTTAAAACACATTTGTAAAATTGCATTTTGCTCCATTATATTTTGTGTACTTCAAATTATAAAACAATACGCGAAATAACGCTTTTTAGGTAAGATAGCTTATTTAGGTAGCCGTTGCTCTATACAAACTAGGGCTGCACAATTATGGCACAAATCATTATTCATCATGTTAGGGAAAACATCTGTATTTTTATTGCACAACTTTTAAACAAACAATAGGAACAGTTTTTAGTGTGCGCACAGAGTGTCCGGTGCTTGTTGTAAATAAACAGAGATCGCTAAGTGAACACCTCCTGCAGCAGCAGCACATACACACTGTACTGCTACAGAGCTAACTGTTAGCCTATTAGCAATTCGCAGACTTAACCAGACTAGTTAACATCCTCCCCGGCTCTGCAGCTGGGAGAGACTGCTGCAGGAGGACTGTGCCGCTTCGACTGAAGTCTCCAAACGTCTCCAATAACAGCAGAAAAATTCGCTGGATATGTTGCCAGTCGCTTTTTAAAAAAAAATTGTCACTAAGGACGTCTGCTTAGTTAGAAGTTGCTTAATATAGCAACAAAGTTGTTAAGTTGGCAACACTGCTTCGGCGGCTTTTACAAAAGTAAGTTAAGTACTATGTCATTTAATCGTGGCGGCCAAAATCGTGATCACGATTAAAATTTGATTAATTGCCCTAATACAAACTATACTATAATTTTATGTATACATGTATGTATAAAAGGCAAAAAAAAAAGATTTATACCTGCATTTACAAAGGGTTGTCTGCTAATTTTTACATAGTTAATTCTTGGCCCACTAAGACTTTTTTTAAAAAACTGAATTATCGCAGAGCCTGTCGTACTGTGACACTACACTGACTTCCTGTTTAATTGTTTCTGATTGGACGACGATATAGACGTTTCTTATCAATTATTTAGTTAAATAATCAATTAATTTACGGTTACGTTTTTACACTGGCATTTTTAAGTTTTAAATATGCATATCTGAATAAGAAGATCACTACTTTGAATCGAGCTAGTTGTAAGAATTCAATAAGAACCAAATAAGTAATGGATGTATTGTGTACAACAACAACAACAACAACAACAACAACAACAACAACAACAACAACAACACTGGTCTAAACACAGTGGTTTCTAAAATAAATTAAAAAAAATGCTGAATACTATAGTCTATTTCTAAGATATCTATTTTTCTAACAGCTACAATCCAAAACCTCAACCCTTCATACCATCTGAAAGCTGTAGGGTAGTTACACAAGACTAACAGTAGGGCTTGAAATGTGATTTGCTAATATTATTAGGCCGTAATAAGCATGTCAGGAAATTGATTGTTTAGCTGCTGTGAAGCTTAAAGGGACAGGTTACCCCCAAATCAAGAATACATATTTTCCCAAGTGCAAGATTTTGAGTGTTGTAAACAATCTTTAATAACTGGGTCATGTTTTCTGTAAAGGGATATTGCTGTTGAATTTTTCAAATTTATTTTTTGGCACTTTGATCACCTGAGAAACCATGAGAAAAGCCATCTAGTTCCATTATATTAGAGATAAGGCAGTGATCTCTTCAGCAGTTATCTCCTAAACTGTGCAACTCACACCAAAACAATCTAGATTGATAAACAGCACTACAGGTTAGATGATAAGTAAGGATGCTTTAACTGATATAGTCACATATTCTTCTTTTACTGCTATTTCATTTTTGTTTTCTCTATTTATTGCATGAACCTCCACACTACTGGAAATGAGGGTTGTCCCTATATTTGCTTTATGAGGTTTTAAATGAAAGAATTAATGAATTAATTCTGTCTCTTGTGACATTTCTAAACATGTCAGAGATCTTTGACATGTAAAGTGTTATTAAACAGGTCTTTACTTGAGACTGTAGGTCTATAGACGTTGGTTGAAAAGTCAATAGCCTTTCCAACAAGCATTTATTAACTCCACATCCTCTTTTCAGGATTTCAGACCTAAAACATTCAGTAAAAGACTCCTTTCACCATTCACAAAGATGAAGATTTCTCAGAAGAAACCAGCTTGACAGACTGAATGGTAGAGACGCCTCATTTGATCTCTGCTGAGCTCTGGTCCTCTGGTTTTACTGCAGCAACCTCAAATGATGATGAGTGACACGAAGTGATGAAAACCAGCCGAACAAAAACCACCAGAGCTGCTTCCATATTTGTTCCCACTCAACACCATGTAACTCATTACATGCATTACACACACACACACACACACACACACACACACACACACACACACACACACACACACAGAGTTAGAGCTAACCACCAAATGGCTTGGCAGAAGGCTGATGGTCTGCCATAAACACTACAAACACTGACAGACAATCTGTTTCCTTTATGCTGCTTCTCCACCCGAATAATTAGTGAGCTGCAGCACGACTACTCAAAACAGGGTACACTCAATAAGATATATAGTTTTTTTTAAGAAAGCACTCTTTAAAGACTACTATTAGAATTATGATAATTAATATAGACTTGTTTTCTAATCTTTCCTTAAAGGTTCAGCTGAGCATCCAAGCCATTTATCTCAGGTGTCATCATGAGGAAAAGACAGATCATACAGCACAAGTGCCAACTAGTGTTTGTAAGGGAACAACTAGGCACAGGCTGAACTGTACAGCCTCATACAAACCAACGTGTTTGTTTTTCCGACTCGATAAGTGCTGAGCTGAAAACACCCACCTCCTTCTTGACGGTGCGCAGCAGCCTCTGACGGGTCTCTGCTTCTGAAAAACAGAACAAACAATCCCACACAGGACAGTTTTTATAATCTGATACAACTTAAATTCTGTATTCTACAAACAACACACATATAATTTATAAATGTTTATCCTCATATCTTTTGTTGCTCCCACCTGCCATGATTGTTGCCATGGATCCTGTCTCCTGTCTGCAAGCGGCACTCCTCCCATCAGCTGAGAGCTGCTGCTACACTGCGACCCTCCTCCTCTCACACACGCCTCTTAAAGACACATGCAGGGCTGCCATTGGGTGGCCCGAGGATCAATACAAATGCAAATGCAAATAAATTTTCTTTGCATTCAAATCAGAGAACGATTTCCATTAAATATAGTTGTCCACATTAATACTAGTTGAACACATTAAACTTCAATATAAGTTTAACTGAAGGAGTCTTTATGATAATACTATATCACAGCATTATGTTGTTGTTTTTTGAACACACAAATACACTCAATGCAGATAGAAAACTAAATATCCCTGAACTGAAAATAAGCTTACATATATATATATAATACATGGCGATAGGAGTCAAGTGCAAGTGTAAGTTTCCCCTCACATGGAAACATTTCACATTCACGCCATCTTGTGGTCAAAATGAGTAAAGACTTGTGATGGACCAGAAATTGTAACTGCAAATCACACACACACACACACACACACACACACACACACACACACACACACACACACACACACACACACACACACAATTATTATTAATCTCTTCAAATTATTCGACACTTATGTGATTCAGCATTAATTAATTAATTTCAACTGAGTTCAATCATCTTTAAATCAACTTTAGGCCTGATCATAACTTACAAATGTGCATTCAGAACTTTAATCCTTTAACATAACACTACTGGTGTTTTTGTGAAAAAAACAAAAAAGAAAAAGACAACAACACAGCAACAACACAAAAATGTAATTATTCTTTTGTATACTATTTTTTATTTCTATTTCTATTACATACTTCTTTTTTTACGGTCTGAGATGTATATATGTAATTTATATTACTGTAACACAGCTGAAATGATAAAGAATAAAATAAAGTTGCTGGATACACTCAAGCTGGGGCATATCAGGTACAATTTATTGGATTCATGTAAATAATGGCTGAACAAAACACTGTAAATCTCTGTTTGAAATCATAGAAAAGGTTATTGAGCTTCCCTATATTAAAACAGAATCAATATTAATGCTGACTGACAATTATTAACTTTACTTTGGTTGAAAAAAAACCTGAGAATTGAACCAAGAAATTCTACAAAGGCTTATGTGTTTCTTCTAATAGTTTTGTAGTCTAAAGGTCATAATACATATTGCCCAGAAGATGGCGACTGTGTCATATTTGATGCCCAAAGATGCTCAAAAGACCAATTATAGCCATATATTTTTTCAGCCTTAATCTAAATCAGAGTCATTCTTCCCATCCATCCAGCATCAGTTTTCACATATAAGTCGGTATTGTGAAAGTGAGAACATCTTTAGAAAAAACCCACATATTTGAGTCAGAATATGAGCAGGATGGGGCTGGTAGGCTTCAGTGCACCGGAGTTCTGAGCTTCTTTGGGCCACGGGTCCAGTTCTGCCTGCAGGACTGAGCTGTCAGGTAGATCAGCTGGTGAAAGGATGGAGGGATAACACAGGATGACAGACTGAGATGGACTGGGCCAGACCCCCCAAAAGCTCCTCTAGTTGTTTCAGAACCAACACAATCCACATGCTCCTATTGTGGATGATCATCATGTAGTAAAACCTTAAGTTTAAATCACTTGTTGAGACCTCTAATATCACAATTTTCCACTAGACTCTTTGCACAGTTAGGTGTTATTTGAGGATAAAAATGAATAATTTAAAATACAGAGCAGTAGTTTATGTGTCTCTGGCTGAGAGGAAAGAGCCTACTTCCTGCTTTATTGTGACAACAGCTCTTCAGTCCCATTTTCGCTCTCAATTTCCCTCACATGCTCCCCCTTCAACCCAGGATTCCCTCGCTGGGTGACTCACACCTTACAGTGGCTTTAGATAATGTGAGGTAATAACATGTCTTGTTAAATGCCATATAGCAGGACTTCTGCCTGAGTAAACAGCACACACAGAGCTCCTCTCCAGCTTACCATGTGCCTACTTGTCAATGGGAAACAACAGTGTTTATTTGAATGTGTTTGTCAGTTCAATGCTCACGATAAACAACATTTATTTACAGGCAAGTGTGAAAGGAAAAATCTGCAGAAACATAAAACAACTGACAGATTTCAGAAGATGATCAGAAAATCCAGTGAAGAGTAAAGTTACATTTACTCACTTTTATGTAATCTGGTACACAAGAACAATTTCATGTGGGTAATAAAAATTAAAAAAAGCATTTGCTTGAAGATGTCTATTTTTCTTGGAAACACATCTTCTTTTCTGTTTATTATCATCTCTCATTATGCATATTCCTGCTTGCACAGCAATTTCCCTCATTTAAAGAACTCCATATAATAACTTAAAGTACAATAACTTATTTTTTTTTAAATATTGTTTGTACGTTGACTTTTTCTATTCTTCATATTTTATAACTATGCTCCTCTTTTTTGACACAAAGTACTTGTTTTATTAATCTATATTTGTATTTAGTACTTTGTTCTTTTGCAGCAACACACCAAAGCAAATCCCTTGTATGTGAAAACCATCTTGGCAATAAAAATGATTCTGATTCACTGGATGGGGACCCAATCACTGACCCTTTCACCTTAATCCCAAGTAAACCAGTTATGCATGTGTGTTATGTGTATGCTTGTGTACTTTTAAATATAATGCTGTTTGTTTCCTTTTCTGTTTTTTTAACCGGCTTGTAAAGTGTACATAGACTCTGGGTGATGTTAAATGTATAAACAAGCTTCCAAGACACAATGTAGATGAGAAGAAGAAGAATTTCAACCGGGGCCAACAAACAGAAAACATCTCCAAACAAAATCCAGTCCTAAATTTTCAGAAATAACCGTGCTGTGTCATGTCCTTGTCTGTTTGTCTGTCAGGTCCAACATGCACATGTCCATATGTGATTAGACCCGACGTGCTCTAACAGGCACCAGGGCATGCAATAGAGGCTCCTGTCAGTCTGATGTTCTTCTGCCCATGTGTGCCAATGCAGATTGACAGGATTGTATGTTAGAGAAGGCCAGTGCTATATGGTTTGTTGTTATGTTGTTATGTTTTTGACCCTCGGGGGCCACCACACCTCGGCTGAGCAACCGCAGCCCTTTTCCCCCGGATGATTGTTTACTCTTCCCTGTCCTGTTGGCTCTGACAACAAGAAGACATGAGGAATCTGAATCTATCTATCTATCTATCTATCTATCTATCTATCTATCTATCTATCTATCTATCTATCTATCTATCTATCTATCTATCTATCTATCTATCTATCTATCTATCCATCCATCCATCCATCCATCTATCATCTATCTATCTATCTATCTATCTATCTATCTATCTATCTATCTATGAAAAATCCTGAATTCACAGTTATGAAACAGTCTCCATTTCAACATTTCCAGCTTCAGGTGACGCAGCCAGACAATAAGCCAGACAGTTTATCTGACATTTGGCCCTTTAGTGACAATTGTATAATGGTGCTGGATGTCTCTTGTCCCATCTCTGTGTCATATCCGTTTCCCAAAGTAACTTCATTTGATGCACTCTCTCCAGCGTGACTGCTGAATATCCAGTTAGCAGCCTCTTCAAGGCCCTCAGTGCTAAAAGTGCTGGATTTGATTACCAAAATCTTTTTATTAGGTTTTTCCTGATGAGTGCAGTTAAGCTGCAATTCTCTTCTGCTGACTTCACCAAACTATATTAACATAGCATCAGTAAGCCAAGATGGCTCAAGGTGTTATTTATAGCTTTCTATATGCAACTTTTGGAAGTTCAAATGGACCACCTGCTCATTTGTTTGAACAGGGCCTCAACCAGAATTATTACTTTTATATTGTGTCTGTATTTTCTAATTTGCCCTCTTCTTTTATTCTGAAGCACTCTGTGATATCTGATATAGAAGACCACTATAAGGATAACTTAACTTTGGGAAGAGTAAATTAAATAGTATAAAGAAATGCGTGAAAACATTTCCCAACTTACGTATTCGCTGTGATGTAGATGAAACTATGTGGCCAGACAGAGAGGAACGTCTGGATGTGCATGAGTGATTTACAGTACTATTTATGTTATATGTTCAGTTCCATCATGTACTGCAATATTGTTTACAGTTTTGCACAACTATACCTATAGGGAGTTTACTATGTTTGTTGAAAATAAGGTTTTTTTCTTTTGCACAATTATGTGAACAAAATAATTAGATTAGCAAAAAGCACATGCAATAAAAATGTGAAACATACATATTCAGTGTGTTGTTACCTCACTAAATACAGCAATGTGTAACTTTACTGTAGTTTTCAAATGGCTGTGCAAATAGTATATAGTGGTGTCTTGAGCATTTTCGGGGTAATGTCACCAAGATCTGACTTTTGAGACATTTGACTATCTTGTCCATAAACATGGTGTCAGGACTTTTCATCTTGATGTCACTGACACTTTCACTGACATGAATACTTGCTTTTGAGGAATAAGCTATCCATTTTGAGCAAGTGACACGCTTTTGCAGGTTTGAACTAATTGTTTTGATAAATACATAAACTGTTGTGCAAATATAAATAGTGATGTGAGAAATGCACCAAAGCGACTGAGTAAAACTGTATAAGCCTGGTGGCAGTGGCGGTTCTACACAGGGGCCTACAGGGGCCACTGAACCTGTGAAGAAGCCCTTGGCCCCTGCAGTGGCACCTGTGTCAAATTAATAATAAAATCATCAATTTATTACAATGAAAGATGGAACAATTCTTACCTATTTTTTGTTCGAACAATATCTCATTGTACACAAAAAGGAACCCAGAGTGTGTACATTGTATAATAGTTTAATTGTGCAATAAAAGCTTGTGTATATATATATATATATATATATATCTTTTTCACTGTACTGCACTTTCAAAATAAAAATAAAAACTTATTGTGCACTAAAAATAGAAATGTCATTGTCGTACAAAATAATTGTTATTGTTGGTAAGTCTCATTGTTTCAATCAATGTATTTGTATCTTCCAAATACACTTAAATGACATCTTTAAATAAGCTAAAATAAAGGTTTTGAATGCTTAAATATCATGTTTGCCGTTTTTTAAATGTATCCCTCTGATTAAACACCTCCTTGGCCCCCACAATAAAATTGGTCTGGAACCGCCACTGCCTGGTGGAGTGTAGAAATAGCAAAAGATCATGTAAGAAAGCTTCAGAACATCCACTAAATTGACATTTGTGCTAAGAATTTGATATGTTCAAAGTCAAGAATGAACTTTGACCTTCAGCCTTTAAACCAACCAAAAACGTTCGGACACATTTACACCATGACTCCATTGTATGCAGTGGCGGTTCTACACAGGGGCCTCCAGGGGCCCCTGCCCCAGTGAAGAAGCCCTTGGCCCCTGCTGTGGCCCCTGTGTCAAATTAATAATAAAATGATCAATTTATAACGATGAGCGACAGAACAATTCTTATCTATTTTTTGTTTAAACAATATCTCATTGTACACAAAAGGAACCCATAATGTGTAAATTGTTTAATAGTTTAATTGTGCAATAAAAACTAAATATAAAGATAATTCTCACTGTACTGCACTTTCAAAATAAAAATAAAAGTAATTGTGTACAAAAATGTGAAATGTCATTGTCGTACAAAAAGAATTGATAATGTTGGTAAGTATCATTGCTTCAATCAATATAGTTCTTCCAAATATGAGACTTTTAGCTAAAATAAAGGTTTTGAATGCTTAAATATCATTTTTGACGATTTTCAATGTGCCCCTCTGATTAAACACTGGCCCCTCCTTGGCCCCCACAATAAAATTGGTCTAGAACCGCCACTGTATGTATTAACAACTTTGAATGCATTGTTAGGAGGCAGCCTCATGTGACACATTGATGTTGCAGTAACTCCAGACATGAAAAGTGAGCAGTGTATTCTCCCTCACATCTTATTGATCAGCAGGAACACTCTTGAACTCTAAGTGTGTTGCTGAGAGTAAAACCACCTCTCTGTGATCTCTCTCCTCTAACAGGTATCACCAGATGTCCGCCGCGGCTCCACCAACCCCTCCCACTCCTCCCTGTCATCATCACAGGAGAAACATCCTCCTCTCCTCGCCGGAGCTGCTCCTCTGACTGACTTTTCACAGTCCGATGCCCCGACAGGACTCAGCAGTCATGGCCTGCAGTCTGACCCACCAGGGCTCCCCGAACCCCGGCTACAGCTCCAACAACAACGTCCCGGTGCCGGTCCTCACTCAGACGGACTCCAGGGACAAATGGAGCAAAAAGATGGATTTTCTCTTATCTGTCATTGGTTTTGCGGTGGACCTGGGAAATGTTTGGAGATTTCCGTACGTGTGTTATCAAAACGGTGGCGGTAAGTGTATTTCTAACCAAGGCCATTCAGCCTCATTTCACAAGTTAGCATTTTAAGATATGGCTTACGACTTTGCTACTTAGCAAACAGTTTTATATTTTCTTCAAATTGGATAAATCTGTGTGACTTTGACCTCAAAATGGCTTTAATTTGTTCAGAAAACAGACTGAAGCTGCGTGTCTGGCAGCAGAAACTGTCCATGGTGCTGAAGTGCGCATCTGTAGCCTTCACATCACTAAAAAGTCCATTAAAAACTTTTAACGCTTTTCCCATGATATAGCCTGTTTCTATTTCGCTTTGGTCACCTTTTTGCAGTTTTTGTTGACAATATAGGAGCTTTACAAATTCAAGCGTCTTATGAAAGAAAAACAAATAGTGGACACGTTTTTATTTTTCTTCTTCTTATATTCTGCATAGATTGATTTAGTCATTTTGTATGTTGTTTGGTAAAGGTTGTGCTTTCCACAGTACTTTAACATCAGCACCCAAGGGGCCAATCTGCTTGTTAGGCAAGGCAAGTTTATTTATTAAACACCTTTCAACAAGGCAATTCAAACTGCTGCACAGAAGACATAAAAAGGCATCAAGGACAAAACACACAGGATTAAAAAGCATAAACAGAAGACAAAGAAGACATCAAACCAGAATAAGAGAAGATTATACATTTTCATGTTTCATTTTCTAGTTTTGTGTGTGAAAATAAAATGTGTCTGCAGTGTTGAAGCCTTAATTGTATTTACTTATTCACAATTTAATCAAATGGAGATTTTGAGTCTTTGATCTAGATATAACATTTAAAGCATTATTTACATAATAGCTCAATTGGCAGATTGAGTCTTACATTTTCAGATTCAAGTCTATTAAGCCCTCATTCTTGAGCTTACATATGTCCTCACTTTGTCATTTATTTATTTACACACGAGACAGCAACAGTTACCATGACCTTCATGTAGAAGCCCTACATATCACAAACCCTCCTGAATGTCTATGCAGGTGCTTTCCTTATTCCCTACATTTTGATGGCCATCTTTGGTGGAGTGCCGCTCTTCTACATGGAGCTGGCACTGGGACAGTTCCACAGAACCGGAGCCATATCCATATGGAAACACATCTGTCCCATTTTCAAAGGTAAGGCCTCACACTGTGTCCCTCCACAGCAGGTATTCGGATCTCTTCTATCTAGTAATTTGCTGACTGTAAATGAGTGCCAGTGTTTTATCATGGAGACATTTTAACACACGTTTCAGGTATAGGATATGCTATCTGTATCATCGCCCTGTATGTGTCCTTCTACTACAACACCATCATCGCCTGGGCTCTCTTCTACTTCTACTCCTCTTTCTCCACCATCTTGCCTTGGACAAACTGCGACAACGTGTGGAACACCCCCGACTGCACCAACTATTTTGGCAATGACAACGTCACCTGGACGAATTCCTCCAGGTCTCCAGCAGAGGAATTTTACACGTAAGTGCATGTAAGTGTGAGTAACAGAAACCACATGTATAAATAGCTTTACAGTAATACTCGACATAAATAGTTGCCTGGTGATTTTGTACGGGAAATGCTGTCTTTCATGCTGGAACTGTTTATGATTTATGGGATTTATTTTCACAGGAGGAATGTTCTAGAGCTCCACAAGGCATCAGGGCTGAGAAATGTCGGGAGTGTTCGCTGGCAGCTGATGCTCTGCCTTTTTCTGATTTTCACCATCGTATACTTCAGCCTCTGGAAAGGCGTAAAGACTTCAGGGAAGGTAACACATTGAAGTTACTTTACTACCATAATAATAAAGAGAATGAATGTGTATCTTCTTGACTTTAACCACATGTCCATGAGAGGTGAAGAAAAAATTTGATACACCTGAGTATCACGATATATATAATATTTTGTGGTACCATCATAACATTGGAATTTAAATTAAATGTGTACTTACCTTTGCAAGTACAGATCCGATTGCAAAAAATGTTGAATGTTACTGGGAATGATCCCATTCTTCTAATTGCATAAAAAGGAAACTTTACTCAGATGTATGCATATGATTGTGTGTTCTTTATACTATGACAGTTTTCATAAAATTAAAATGAATCCTCTTAAAATCCACCTGCATCCACCAACATTTTTTGGACCTAAAGCTTATAACAGAATTGCTGTGATGCCAAAATGCATGTATGAGGCTTATCTAGTCGTCTAGTCATCTATTTGAAAGGAAAAAACTTCAAGTTTCTGAAAAAATTTGATTGTTTGGATTAAAAACAACCAAAACTACATCAGTTAAAAAATGAGTTTGTTTTTAGTGGGAAGGTGGGTTTTAAGATGTTAAAAATGGCAATAAATCTCCTTTCTTGCAGTATCACAATAAATTGCAATATCTTGCGTTGTAACCTCTGTATCATGCTACGTATCAGACATGTCATCTTCCTTCATGTCCATCATCTCTGTTTCTCCTCCTGATTTATCTCTTTGTTCTGCACCAGGTAGTGTGGGTGACCGCCACCTTGCCCTACATTGTGCTTTTCATCCTGCTAATCCGAGGCGCCACTCTGCCAGGAGCCTGGAGAGGTGTGGTGTTTTACCTGAAACCGCAGTGGGGGAAGCTGCTGGAGACCAGTGTGAGTTGTACAAAGTTGGTCAGTCAGCTGGTTGAATACGTCAATTCATGCAGATATTTAAAAAAAACCTGAGAACTCTTCGTGTTCCTCAGGTGGTTGGAAATGTTGGTTTAACAACAAAGAAATGTTTATTAACGTAAAATTATTAACGTGTACATTTCCCACCCACATGTTTAATTTTGCTTTTGTCAGAAGAAAAAATATTTTTTCAGAAGTGCAAATTTATTTTATAGCTTCCAAAAAGGAATTTAAACGTGGTAAAGACCAGAGTGTATGAATTGGATGCGTTTCTCCAAAATTTAGGAGCTCCTGGTTAGTAATTAACCTGTTAACACATCCTGATTTTATAAGCATGAGAGGCAGCAGTTTAGCATATACCTTCATTTCCATGCATTTGTCCATTGAGAATCTGCCTATATATTAGATCTATGAAACATCCTTATTTTGCTCTCAGGCTCGCTGCGGTTGTTTGCTAAACATGTGTGAGTGCTTTGGTTGGAAGGGAATATGGATGAGACAAAATGAGATGCATAAATAAGCCACAGAGCAGGATAATAAGATGCATAATTGGTTTAGATTTTCTGCCATTAACAAAGGCCTCCCTTTCTGTCTCACTCACAAATATCCAACGCTGCCCTCTTCTTTTTAATGCCGAATGCATGCTGCTCTTCAGATCTCCCTGCGTACAGCTGTGCGGAAACTAGATTTCTATACGACTGACACAACACCTCATCTGCCTGCTGAATTATAGTGAGGCATGATAGCAAAAAAATAAAAATAAAAATGAAAATTTTAAGATAGGAATACTTTTTTTGGAGACCAGGCAGAAACCAGTTTTAATCTGTGTAAAGTGTTTTTTTTTTATGCAGTTAAATGTCCAGAGCAACCGGTAGCACCCCTGAACTTGTAGTCTCAGATAATGTAATGTTTCTGTCTTTTCCAGGTGTGGGTCGATGCAGCTGCTCAGATATTCTTCTCTCTGGGGCCTGGCTTTGGGGTGCTCCTGGCTCTCTCCAGCTACAACCCTTTCACAAATAACTGCTATCGGTAAGAGCTGAGCTTCAATGTAGAGCCAAAACACACTGACTCATGTGAACCTACATTTATGGCTTTAACCCTTTATCAGGCGAAGAGCTATATTTGGTAACTTCAGCGGATATCTAAAATGAGTAATAAATGAGTGATAAATAAAATAATATTTAGAGAAAAAAGTTGCAAATTTACTAGATTAAAGTGGCAAATCTACAAGAAAAAACTTGCAGATTTAAGAGATTTAAAGTGGCAAATCTGCATGAAAAAAGTCGCAGATTTACAAGAAAAAAGTGGGAAAAAAGCTACTTTTTTCTTGCAGATTCACCACTTTTATCTCATAAACATTTTTCTCCCCGGTCCGTATGTTTTTTTTTTTTTTTTTTTTACATATTCTGGCTGTATGTTATATCCTCCAATATTCTCTAGGGTTGAAATTTGGAATTTGCAAGTATTTCGACGGGTGCCCGATTAAGGGTTAACACCTCCTGTTGAATTTAAGGATTGAGTTTAATGACATTAGTGCACAGCACGCAGTCAGAGCTCTAACAACAACTGTGGGATTTCTTCCTCATGCATTAAATAAGATGTGTGGTCGAGACAATGTTATTAGAGGCAGGAGTGGTGAATACTACATGATGGGTATAAATGCCAAGCTGTACACAGGAGAAGAAATTAAACTGAATGACTGATAGTATTGCTGATGCGATTAGTGGAGCAGTGTGGCACGTTAAGAAACAGTAAATACACAGCTTATGAATGGAGCTGGATGCTGCCATTTCTTGACACATCAAACATTTTCTAAACACACTGCAAAAATATATTAAGTCACTCCTCAATGTGATTATCACGACTTCCGTATCCTTATTGTTTTATTTTTAAATATATTGTATATGTATTCTTTACCATTAAATTGCCTTCTTTATCATTTTAATGGTGAAATTATATCAAATGTATTTGAAAAGTATATTTCAATTGCAAAGTACCTGTATGCAAGTGACAGTTTTCGCTCAAAACATTGTATTTCTTACTAAGATGTACTGAGAAATCGTCATTTAGGAGCAAAAATGTGTATTTATTCATCTAAAAATCCTGGGATAGTTTACCCTAGAATAATAAAATAAATACACAAAATAAATACACACTCAGTAGCTCACAGCAAAACAATCTAGATTAATAAATAGCACTTTGGGTAAGAGGAAAAATGTGCATTAAAATAAGATTTTCCCTTACTTAAAGCATTCTGCTGATTGACAGCCTGAATACATGCATTTGTTTACATTTGACAGCTGTGTTACATCTCTAATTAACACGCAACAAATGTTATTCAGTGGAGTATTCCTCATTAGTATTGTTGGGAGATGCCGATGGTTTCTAGCAAGGATGATCCTCATCTGTCAAACACAAAGCTGAAGAGAAAATATAAAAGAAATCCATGAATCAAAGGTCAGAAGGGTCAGCGACCGCTTTCACCTCAGAGGGCACATCCGGACAGTGTCTCTGATAGAATTAAAACATTATGAATTACAATTGTTGTGCTGCATGTCATTTCTCCCTCAACAGTGACGCCATTGTGACCAGTCTGGTGAACTGTCTGACCAGCTTCGTGTCAGGGTTTGTGATCTTCACCGTGCTGGGCTACATGGCAGAGATGAGGCAGGTGGAGGTGGAGGATGTAGCCAGGGATAAAGGTCAGTGATTTAGTTTTATATTTTGAAATAATGAAAAGATAAAACTAATTTAAAAATGCTGACCTGATCTCTTCATATTCAACATTTTCATGCTTTCAGGACCAAGTTTACTCTTCATCACGTACCCAGAAGCCATTGCAAACATGATGGGCTCAACCTTTTTTGCAATCATCTTTTTTGTGATGATGATCACGCTTGGACTGGACAGCACGGTAAAAACTGTCAAGTCTGGATGCAGATGGTGGCCTCAGGGTTAATTTATGTTATTTACATTTACATTTACATTAAGTCATTTAGCAGACGCTTTTATCCAAAGCGACTTTCAGGAAGAGTAAAAGCAAACAATCAAGGTATAGTGCAATAAGAGCTATTCGTGCATCAATAAGTGATTTGATATAAACAACCAAAAGACACATAAAAAACATAAATGTAATACCAAAAACACTAAAATATACCATAATACAAAAGCAGACATCCTGAAAGACAAAATATATATAACAGTAAAAATATGAAAAATGAATGTGAAAAAAAGAAAAAAGGAAAAAAAAATACATAATTGAAATTTGAAAAACTTGATCCTACTTCACATAATATTGTATTACTTCAATGTTTATGATTCTACAGAAAAAAACAACAACAGTGACTATCTTTATTTATTTGTTTTAAAAATAAATACTTTTTATTTAAATGTAGACATTTTACTGCCTCCAACTTCCATAAACCTTTTCTATCTTTACAGGTGTCTTTTTAGTATCATTATTTCTATTATTATACAAAAAAACACCCCTCCAAAATAAAGTGACATTTCATAAACATTCTGGATTGAATGATATTGAAAAAGTCCATAGCAGAAGCTTAAAGAATAATCTTTTCCCTCACAAAATAATGACATTAATAATATAACAGTGTGACTCTGCAACATCACCCAGAAATCACAGAGAAAAAAAATCTGGTTTAAAGCACAGCCTCATTGCATTACAGACGTTTTGAGCCAGGCAGAAAAAACATGACCATAACAGAAAAGAAGGTCCCTGATGCAGATTGAAATATTTAGAACATAATACTATATATTTGAACCTTTCTAACAATAACAGCATTCTCTGTGTGTTCCAGTTTGGCGGGCTGGAGGCGATCATCACTGCCGTGTTGGATGAATATCCAGATCATTTCTCTCACAGACGTGAACTTTTTGTTCTGGGCTTGGTAGTCGTCTGCTTTTTGGGCTCTCTAAGCACCCTTACAAATGTAAGTTTTGCACATTTTAAATTAGTTTTACCAAAGAGAACTAAAATCAGCCCCTCGATAGCTCAAATTATAACCTTAAATCACATTTACTGTTAGGTTTATACATTGTAGTAAATTTAAAAAATGACTTCTGTATTCTGATGGTGGATTATTACTTTGTGTGAAATGGTTTTAACAG
The DNA here is from genome assembly GCF_030273125.1 of Centropristis striata. Lineage (NCBI taxonomy): Eukaryota > Metazoa > Chordata > Actinopteri > Perciformes > Serranidae > Centropristis > Centropristis striata. Next base: position 10,926,873 of record NC_081523.1, read on the forward strand.
GGTGGTGCCTATGTGGTGAAGCTGCTGGAGGAATTCGGAGTCGGATGCTCCATTATAGCTGTGGGTTTCCTCGAGGCCATTGCGGTCTCCTGGTTCTACGGTAAACAAGAGATTATTATCAACTCACTGGTATTCAGTTTCCTTTATCTGCAATGTAAATGGATGACCCTTGATAATCAAATACATTGTTAGCATTTGAAAAACAAATGGCTGCTGCTCATGTTTATTTTGTTGCTTTCAGGTATCAAAAGATTTAGCAATGATGTTCAGGCCATGCTGGGCAAATCTCCAGGATTATTCTGGAAAGTGTGTTGGGTTGCCATCAGTCCAGCATTTCTAGCGGTAAGATGAAATATTTTGATCTTAACAACAAGTGAAGCTAAATGTACACAATGTAAACATTTACTTAGATTAAGGTATAAGGTATTCAGGATCAAATAAACATAATCCATTTAAAGCTGGGGTAGGCAGTTTTCTGGAAAAGGCAAAAAATAAGAAGAAAAAGAAAAAGAAAATGCATCCCTCCTCCTCTTTGTCCTAAGCCCCTCCCACCAGATGAGCACACAGATATGCATGTGGTTCATACAGCAACCTGAACGAGTATAGCATCTGTGAGAGCAAACAAAATTACGTATTTTTGTAGGCCAACCCAGAAGTTAGCATCTCCATGGGGTCTATTGAGAATAAACATGGGGTTTTATATTGGAATCTGGCTCATTGCAAAAAATAACACACGTTTCTGATGCTTACACGTTTTGTTCAGCAGGATAATCTTCACAAACACTTCTATGGTGATAGAAGTGTTAATGCAGCCAACAGAAGTTAAATCGTTATGCTACAGCACACTACAGCACGGCCGAATGACTTCAACATCACTACTGTTATGCTTCAGACGCTGTTTTGACAAGCTAGTGAAACCATAGTCTAATAAACTGTTTATTAACCTAACCTACCATCTATAAGAGTTTGCAATAGCACTGAAAAACACAAGTTCCCGTCTCTGTCGGGGCGTGATGATGTTTAATGTCCCCGACAACCACTGTAGCCTCATTTCGCCTCTTGTGGCAACCGCCTTTTTGAAGAAATTTCAAAATTCACAGGTGGTTGGCTGTGGATCAGTTGGTAGAGTGTTCGCTCACTGAGCAGAAGGTTGGTGGTTCAATCCCTGACTGTGACAGCCTACATGTTGAAGTATCCTTGGGCAAGATACTGAATTCCCAATGGTGGCAGGTAGCACCAGCATGGATGTGTGTGTGATTGGGTGAATGAGCGCAGTCTGTAGTGTAAAGTGCTTTGGATATAAGTGCAGTCCATTTACCATTTGGTCATACTTAGCAAGATATTTTATGTCGGACAACAAAACACAAACATCTCTCAAGCTTGTGTTAAGCACAAAACTTATTTCAGGCATCTAACCAAAAACCCATTCAAAATCCTGAGTTTGAGAGACTTAGACCCCAGGGAGTTAAAATGCTAATGCTAAACTTCAGGGTTTCAGAGCTCATTCCTGTGGTGTCCTATAGAAACGGCCTCTCTCTGAAATGACCTGATTGGCCAAAGTCTCCCGTCACGAGCTAGATTTACTAGCCTAAAAAAAGAGCCAAGAAGAGGTGCGGAAGATGAGTTTTCTATAAGTCCGCTTTAATTTTTAAATATGCTGAAAGGTCATCAAGGAATATTTGCCAAATGACAGAAAAAATACTGCCTACCCCAGCTTTGTGAGTAAATTAATGTTGGGCCAGAACAAAGGAAGCTCTGAGTAAGATTAAAAGTCTGCCGGGCTAGTGGTCTAACTGCTGACCCCTCCTCTTTGTACCTTTTTCAAAACCTTTTCTGCGCACATGTACATTGCCAAACACTTTGGCCAATATCTTCCTCTACATATAGTGTAATACCTCCCCCTTTAATATTATTTGCATCTATCTTTCTGGTTGTCTTCCTGTTGACATTTGCATTATTACAGTATCATGACATATATATATATATATATATATATATATATATATATATATATATATATATATATATATTTCTTTTTATATATGTGTGAAAGATATATTACCCTTTTCAAATATTATGTCTCATGAAAGAAGACAAAAGTTACATTTACATATGGAAATAAGATGCATCCCAACCTTTCTCAGTATATTATAGTGAGCTTCCTGCTGAAATCGACGCCCCTCACGCTGTTCGACTATAAGTACCCAGACTGGAGCATCATAGTGGGATACATCATGGGCCTCTCATCCTTCATGTGGATCCCCATCTACATGGTCTACAAGCTGGTGTGGACCCCTGGATCTCTCAAACAGGTCAGTGGATGATGAAAGGGGGAAAAACTGAACTTTCAGGCAAATTTTTTCTTTAAATGAACGTCTAACTGTCTGGTTTCCTGCAGAGGTTGGCAGTGTGTCTCAGACCAGAGAGGACCATACCAGACATCCACGCTGACAACCTCAACATGGTTACTGTGCCGTAGAAAGAAAAGCACATGAAGTATACCCCTGCTTGTAGTTTCTGTTTGAACCACAGTTTTGACTTATTATTTGTGACTGAACCTGGACATTATCTGACATTGTGACTGTTATCTGCTGATGATGTCCAACATGTCAACTTTCACTGCACATGTACGCTCTGTAATGGTAAATGCTGCTAAATTTGTAATTGGAAGAGGAACTGAGATAGCAATAGTCAAATCTTACCGGCCTGTGTGTATTCAGATTCTTAATATGGAGATTCACATGTTCTATTTTCAAAGTGTTGCAGTCTTATAGTTTTAGGAGCCAGTAGTTCAGATTTATGAAAGTGGGTACTTATCTATAGTCGGTGTATTACCTACAGTAGATAGAATGATGAAAGATTTTACCTTGAGACAGCCCTGTTTAAGTTTACCTGTTTTATGCTATCAAAGCCACCAGAAGCCATTGAAGAAACACATTATTTTCACCTCTCAAAACACAGGATTCTCTGCTGCCTTGATCAGCTCATTTGTTTGTCTCATTGTGTGTCTTGTGTTTTAAAGAGTTAGTCACCAAAGTCAGCCAATAACACGAAACAATCGAGGCAGCGGTAGACCAGCAACGCCTGTGTTCTGTTAAATATCTTACGTTAAATATCTGTTTCTGTCAAAGAAGTCTGCACTGCAAAAAAAGAAAAGTTGGGTGAACTCAAAATTTCAAGGCAACAAACTTTGATAAAATTTTAAGTTGGACAATTAAACTAAATATTTTAATTTTTGTTTTTGAGGTTGCTCAACTCTGAATTTGTCTGGCACGATTGTAACGCCGCTATGAAATGTAAGCTAATGTTGGGACCACAATTTTGAGTTAGCATTGATATGCTAATGGCTACTCTTGTAGCTGTAACAAGCAGCGCCGCTAGCATCAGTTAGCCGCTAGCATCAGTTAGCCGCTAGCTTTTGCTCATGATGGAATTTCACAACAAAGAAATAAGAGTTAGCAGAACTATTGTCCCTTGTTTTGAACCCCAACTTAAGGATATTTAACAACAACTCACAAACTTGTTTTTGAGCAGACAACTGGCTTCATTTGTTGTGCTAACTTACATTATTTCCCTAAATATCAGTAATTTATATTTCCAAGTTTTACCAAATTTGTTTTACTGTTTTAGGCCAAAAAATACAAGTCGGCTTTTTTGCAGTGTGGTGGCTTTGAGATGAGCATTAAGCTGCCTGTTAACAGCAGTGCATTGCTTAGCATCTGTGTCAGTTCTCCTGCCTGCTCCTGTAAACTGTAGGGTTGCCAACCACCATCTACTGTAGGAAATACACTGACTATGGATAAATGGGTTGTACCTCATACAACCTTTCTTTAAAAAAATCAGAACGATCCCTTTAAGGATCTGCTTTCCCCCTTAATCAGCTGTCTTTATCTAACAAGAACAATATGCCAAGGAAAATAACATATATTTCTATATGTAACATTCAGCACACATGTCCATTCCATGGGGCAAAGCTTGTGAGAGTTTTATGAAGTAATGGAAACACCAGTGTTGCACTTGCAGCAACATCAAGAGAAAAACAGTTTTTCACCACTTGATTCATCATGGCAGCAGTTTTCTTTCATACAATTTTATGTATTAAAAACTTTATTCAGTGGGCTGTTAATTCACTCAGTGAACAACATACTCTGCAGTATCTCTGCTTTACTTTTTGTGGCAATTCTGAACAGATATTCTGTGTGGTTTGTGTTGAACTCTAAAGAGATTTTTTTTTCATTTTTTGCTTGACAGACAGAGAGGAGAGATTAAATGGGACCAAACCTAAATCAGTTTAACAGTAAATTATAGCCCCTCCTTTATTTTTGCTAAATACTAATTTCATATTTATACAGTAGATCTATATGATACAGTGCTTGTATAGGATCTCACGCCAGCTGCTGGATATATCTGCTAAAAATGTTCTGTTTTTCCCTACAAGTGTTTGTAATGGAGATAAGTGGGGCACTCAGACAAAGAGAACATCATATCATTTTCAGAAAAAAAAAATATTTTTAAATATTAGAATTTAGTGCATTGTTTTAGTATTGGCATGATGTAAAGTAAAGCCTATGTACTTCCTAAAAATACAGTACAATATATATGTTATATTACGAAAATGGTTCTTCATATCTTCAAAATGAACTCTTTGATCTTAATCTGATGCCTTCATTTAACTCCACATAGCCTGTTTTGCCTTAATCTGCCTAAATATTACGCTGTATGTACAAAAATTGTAAAGGTTGTATTGATATTGTGCCTCTCCAGTGTTTTCACTCTCTTATTTAAGACTGTTCAAATGTTTGTTTTTTGCAGACACAGCTAAATATCTTTGGCATGTGTTAAACTGATCTAAAAGTGTTTTGTACTCTATTTATATTCAGAGAATAATGTGATGAGCAAGGTGATGATTGTCATGTGATTTCAGTCCTTTTCAGCCTGGTTTATGTACTAGTCAGATGTGTATAAATTAATTATACATTATTTGTTTAATATTTGTGCTTTTTTTCCTTCCTGATGGTTAAACATGAATATGGACAGACCAAACAACATAGAATATTTAGTCAAATTCCACTATGTTGCTACAGGTACTATATGTTGCCTGCATTGTAAATGTGTAGCAAGCCACATAAGAGATTTGTTCTTGGGAATCTCCATATGGTGATCTTCATGTCTTTGTAATGGCTGTTGGCTGTTGCTGCTCACCTCTATTAGATATTCTAATTAACAAGCTAATTTGCAATATCCAGAATCCATCAACATACAAGGGAATAGAGCAGCCTCTACTTCAAACACACACACACACACACACGAGTCCCACGTTAGATCTTTACTTATTCAACTGATTTTTTATTTCTGGGTAAACCCGGCCGGATCACTTCAAGGGCGACAGGTATGAACATAGACGAGGGTAGAAAGTGGTTTGGAACATATGATTCCACATTAAGCTGCAGGTTGATGGACGTGCAGATCAAAGCCCATTTTGTGTCACTGACTGCCATTGAAGTAGAGAACAGCCAAGTACAGAAGACACATAAAAGAGACGCTGCTTAATAGACGGTTTCTCCTCTACCTGACATGAACAGCTAGCAGCTCGATCAACAGTATATTAGAGAAAAAGTGACAGATAGTGTGTGTGTGTTGCAGTGCAGACATTAATACAGAAGAAATAAAAAGAGGAAATCCGGGTTTTGTGCAGTTCAGTCTGTATACTACGACACCATATGGGCCATTGCAGATTTAAAAATAAAAAAAAAGGGATCTGGGGGCAATATTCCTAGAAAAAAAATTCTCAAATTTACCAGAAAAAAACCTTGCATATTCTCTGAGATTATAAAGTCTTACATTTGCAAGAAAAAAATCACTTGCCGCGTATTATGTATACTGTCAGGAAAAAATATATATTCATATATTCTGTCGGGAGGGACTATTTATAAGTGTGCTCTGTTGCAGCTATATTTTGAACACCACCAGTGAAACAGACCTCTGTGACGAAGTGTGCAGCTGCAGGTATTCTTGGTTCAGCAGATAAGAATTTGATTTTGCTCTCTTGTGATATGAATTCCACTAAAATCACAGAGCCAATGTTTGAATGTGCAGACAGATGCCTTTATAATTCTTTTTCCCCTTCAGCACTTTCTGTTGCATCAGGAATATATTTGCATACAGTTGTGCTTTTTTCATTGGTTGTCTACAACAGCTATTCTCAACCTTGGGGTTAGGATCCCAATTGGGGTCGCGAGATGATTTCTGGGGGTCGCCAAATCATTTTGGAAGTCAGCTCTGTCTCCACTGTGTTAAAGTGTTCATGTGTTAATGTGTTTTTGGTCACTGAATGTCTTTTTTGGTCATTTTGTTTCCTTTTTTTGGTCATTTTGTGTCTTTTTTTTTTTTTTTTTATCATTTTGTGGTCAATTTGTGTCTTTTTTGGTCATTTTGTTTCCTTTGTTGGTCATTTACTGTCTTTTCTGGTCATTTTGTGTCTTTTTTGGTCATTCTGTTTCCTTTTCTTGATTATTTTGTGTCTTTTTTTGATCATTTTGTGTCTTTTTTTGATCATTTTGTGTCTTTTTTGATCATTTTGTTTCCCTTTTTTTGGTCATTTTTTTTTTTTTTTGGGTGATCTGAACTGTGCGTGTGAGATTCTATTCAGTGAGCTGGGGTCGTGAACAACATGCATGTTAAATTGGGGGTCGCGACTCAAAAAGGTTGAGAACTACTGGTCTACAAGACTTGGGCTGATGGTCGATTGAACTGACAATTGATGATGGTTTGAATCGATTGGCAATGCCTATCCAGCTGTCAATGCTTTGACGATTTTTTTTCTTGCAAGAAAAACACTGCTATGGTGAATTTGAACGTGTATATATTCCCCTTTCTGACCAAGGCAGTTCGAGGGTTGGTTCAGAGCCGGTGCCTAGTCCCATTTCGACAGCCAGAGAACCAGCTCTCGGCCAGGAAAACTGGTTCCAGAGCGGCACCAACTCTTCGTCTCAAACCACAGACCACATCAGGGGCTGGAGGCAGGATTATTGTGATCAACAAGACCAACTAAAATGTGTATCATTAATTCTATTTTACTTGTTTAACTGCAGTGTGATTAATACCAGGTAGTATGCTAGTTAGTGGGTAGCTAGTTAGACCTAGTGGGCTAGCATTTGCTTACAACAAAGTCTATCTTACATTCAGTGGTAATAAGAACATAATCGGCATCCATAGCAATCATAACGAGGAGCACACATTTGTTGTACTAGCCAATGTAGGTTCGCAAAGCCGGGAGCAAGCCCCCATCAGTTAAATTATGTATTAATGATGCTTAGGAGGGTCGTTTTTCACACATTGATCCAACCCTATAGTCTACTAATGAGGGGCCTGAGAAAATGTAAACAGAAACTCTTTTGGTCTGTGTACTGTAAATCTTTTTGTCTGATTCCTCAGGGAATCAGACCAGGTGAAATTAACCATAACTGTATAGAAATAGTCTTCTTGCTGACGGTCTTGTTTGCTTATGTAGGTCATGTAGAGGCATCCGAAATAAATTGACATGGTTTCATAATCAGTTAATAACTCATTGTAGTATGTTTAAATGAGCACTGTTTGTCGTCAATCAGGAACAGAACTAATAGATAAAAACAAGACTATAGAAATGCAGACAATAGGCAGAAGGAACCTTTTAATTCCTTTAAAATAGCCCCAGGACGGATATTACCAGGAACTTCTTGGTGGAAACGTAGGTTAAGTGTCTACAGCCATGATACTGTTGAGACTTAAAATGCTGATTACTAGATTGGCCTCATTTGATCCGGTTACTGTTGTGTGAGTGAGTTCAGTGTGCTGCATGTGGAAGAAATAATGTGTAATCATGTGGCATGATGTAATGGCAAGTAGTAACACTGCGGTTATGTAATGCTCTAACACATGAGCTGTCATGGCAATGTTCAAATGCATTGATGAATCAACAAACAAACAAAAGATGACAGTCACAGAGAAAGTCACACTGATAATGAGTTCTAACTAAAAAGACTGCATTTCCTTATTGAGCTTATTAAGCTTATCAAGTGTCCATTCTTGACTCTGGTCATAACATTTTTTAAAAATCAGTTTAATGGCTTTGGACCGCCTGTTAAAACAGGATCTTTGGGTTCATGCTCTAATGAAATGTTTTCTTGTTTTGATTAATTTATCTAGTTAGCCTCCTGTTTTAGTTTCAGGCCACCGTGGGCGACATTTCCTAACACTCATTAAGCTTTCTGGCACATAATTAAGAGCCATAAGTGTTTCAAATGGTGGGTACTCTTATATTCTATAGAGGATGAAGGTAAAGGCCATATACATCAGTCATGCAGAGGAATTATATAAGGATATAACCGCAAGCAGCTTGACCTTTATATCTTTTCTTTATTGCTCTTTGACATTTCAGAAATGGGAAAATGTGATGGACGCCTCCCACTTGTTTGATGATTACCAGTAAGAGAAGATCTTTTATACACTTTGTATTTCCACAGTCAAACTACCTGGAAACACCTGCAGCAGTCAGGGCTGCAGAAAGGCCTCAAAGATTTATTTCAACTGAGGCAACGTTATTATTAAGATGAAATGATTAACTATTAAAGTGTTGATCGTCAGAAAAATATTAATCTTATAAGTAAGTATAAGTCTTCACTGGTTCACACTTCTCAAATCTGAATATTTCTGGTTTCTTAGTTGTCTATAATAGTAAACTCAATATCTTTGTGTTTTCAACCACTGGCGGGACAAAAAATCTGAAAACAAATTTTTTATACAATTTTTTAAATTAATAATTGAGAACATTATTTCCAGTTTAATCAATGTTAATAGACATTACAACCAGATATGAGCAACCCTATTGATTATGTCAATTGAAATTGTCAACAAGGTTGCAATAAATGATTATTTATATTACTGATTGATTTATCCATTCATTCCTAATTTAAAATGATCATTTTTGTAATTTTATCTGATACAGCTTTAATGGATAAAGCTACTCTTTGTAAATTCTATTTTTGTCTTGTTTTTAGCTTCTGTAATAGCTTCTGGATGCCCAGGGGCCACATACAGCCCGCACCCTCACTTTAAGTGGCCCTTAGTACAACTACATTCATTTGAGCATGAAATCTTAAAAGTGCAGTGTAAAAATACACAAAATTACTTCTTGCAATTAATGTTGGTCTGCTGTTCTTGCACTGAAAAAAATAAATAAATCACAGTAAGTCGTTCTTTTTTATTTTCTTCAACCCTTTTGAATTCCTATTTATACTTTTATTGATGCATTTGAGCATGAAATATGTTAAGTTACTGCACTGTAAACATTGACAAACAACACATAAAATTGCAGTTTCATCATATCTGGTTAAGTGCATATATGTCCATATCCTATATGTGGCCCTGTGGTAGTGTCGATGAAAAATTGTGGCCCCCTCCAGCATTCAAGTTGCCCATCCCTGCAAAAGTAAATCAGAGGCTTTAGGACCCAGAACCTCCAGCGGAAGAAGAAGCTCCTCATTGTCATCATCATCACCACCATCATCCTCCTCCAGCCTCCACCGCTATGATGCTGCATCTCATCCCACCAGCTGTAATAATGTGTTTTAGTGTGTTAGTTTCCGGACAAACGGAGGACTCCAAACTGAGCGACAGAGCTTATGTTGTGTTACAGAAGCAGAATTTAGGTAAGTCTTGTTGTCAGACTGTAAACTGATGTGAGGCCTCTCGGTGCAGGCATGGTGCTGCTGTGAGGTGTTTCAACACTTCCAAGTCGCCTTTTTGTTTGAATACTAGCGTGACAGTTACTTACCGATGAACAGGAGACTTTAGTTAATGCATCTTGTTGGACAGCCTGTTTATGTGTTGTCACTGGCGCTGATCGGCTCGTGTTTTTGTCCTCACAGTCACCCTGGGGAGTGTCCTCGGAGTCCTGCTGGTGCTGATGATCATCATGGCTGTCTGTGTCTACAAACCGCTGTCTCGTCGGTGAAACTGCTCCGAAACCTGGATGAGATAAAGACAGAGACAGAGACAGACTGCGCCGAGCACCGAGGAGCTTTGCCCCGGTGCCACTGCCGCCTCCTGCCGGGACCGGACCGGACCGGACCGGATCTGCCGGGAGAGCCGGGCTCCGCCACCGCAGCTACTGAACACCCAGACTGCACAATTATATAATAACTGGGGCTTCATTTATCATGAGATCAGGTTATTTAAGAGCTACTGTACGTTTGGATGCATCAGACTATCACACCTACCAATTTTCATATGCTGTATTTTCTGTTTTGTTTTTTTTAAATTACTTCTGTAAACAGTGACATGGGGTTTATGTTAACTATCTGCCCAATTTTACGCACAATAACTTGGGCTATGTTATTTATTTTTATTTATTTATTTGGACTTGATGTCTTAAAGGTATAGTATGCAGGCTTTTCCTGTAGACACGTATACAATAATAAAAAGCTGTTCAGGGCATTTCTGGGTGTCATCCTTTGGGCACAAAGCTACAAAATAGTGGACACAGACCTGAAAAAAACTGCAAATAATACTCTGCCAAGCTTGTGCCAAACGAAGGTGAATCTGTGGTTTGCTTTCACTTCCGTTGAGCCGGGGAAGACGGGCCAATTTTGAATGTTGTGTTTAAAAACAGTAAATGGCAATAGTATATCTTTAAGTAATTGCGGTTTTTAGACATAGTGTGTTTGCTTTGAAGGCCAAGGTTCTTTTTTTTTTATCATTGAAGGGAAATTTGGTCTATAAGCCTGATGTTCTGCAACCATTAAATACATTTGAGTCAATTAAACTTTGGTCATTAAAAATGTGGTCATCTTTGTTTCTCTAAATATGAAAATATGCTCATCAATTTTCTGAAATTATCACTGCTATATTATTAGAGCTGCAGATATCATCTCTGTTCTCTGTATCTTTTTCCACACTCCTTGAATCAGACATCTAGTGTAGAAACATATAACAAACAGCACATTTCATATGAGATAAATTCACATATGGACACATGAGATTTATCAAATTAAAAAAACATTCTTGCATGTAATCAGTTTACTTATAAACGTGTTTTTAGAAAAGATAGAAAATAAACACATGTGCTTGTGGCTGCATGCATTTTAATGTTTGCTTGCATGAATTTATAATAAGTATACTAACTCAACTTGTAATGGAATTTAAAATAAGAAAATAAAGTAAAAAATTAAAAAATAAGGCTGCGAGACAAAAAAAAGTTTTTTTTAAACAGAAATAACTGCCACCTGAATGTTCCGGAACAGTGACAGCGGCCAGAGGTGGACAGACTGGAATTTCTGGCCTCGAACAGAAAGCATTTTTGGCAAAACCATAATACCTATCATTGATCCGACTTCACTTTGAGCGTCCTGAGTTCTTCCTGAACGTCTACATATATGTTTTTTGTGAAGAAAAATGAAGATGAAGAAGCTTTGTAAGAGCGATCTGAAAAACTGTTAAATATGCTTTTCTACAGAAATCTTCCTGCGTTTTTAATATGGGGGTCAATGAGGCTGTTGGTGCATGTTGGTGGCGCATCTGTGCGTCCAACTATGCCCAAACTATAACTCTGATAGCTTTACCAGAGGATTGTGAGTGGGAAGACAAAATTTCCTATGTTTCTATGTGTAAATTATTTCTGTAGAGTGGACTTTGCAGCCTGGAGTGCAGTTTTCAAATTTTTTTTTTGACAATTTTTTCCCTCCCTGTACACTCTGGCGATGATGTCACACACTGTGACACGAACATTCCATGAAATACACACTCATTATAATCTCAGAATTTCTCCAAAAATGGTCATGGTCATTGAACAGGGATTGATAAAAAACTATATGACCTATCGAAACGTGGATTAATACACCGATACACAAGACTTGTGTCTACTGTTTAAAGTTTAAATGGAGTCTCTAGGTGAAATTATGCCGGAGAAGTAGACGTTTGAAAATCTCCAATTATTGTTATTTTTCGCTCATTTTTTGTCGGCCGTCCCATTCACTTCAATGCAAAACTTTGGGCAGTTTTTCGCGACTTACGTCGCAAAAAATTCATATTACGTAGAAAAAAGTAATAGCACACTGATCCTGATCAAACCGCACGTTTTGATATCACTAGTAGCGGGACGAAATTGTGTCCGGAAGAGGAAAAAGAAAAATCCACAGTATAACAGCTATTGCTGTAGGGACCAGTGCTCGGTGCGATTGCCCCGTGGCCCTAATAAGGCTAAAAATTCACATTTTAACAAAGACCGAGACCTAAAAAAAGGACGCAAAGTACCCACCTACCGTTCTCCTCATCTAGACACAACCATAGACTGTATATAAATAAGACACAACAAAGTGGGATATAGAACATTTTTGTTATTCAGCTTCTAAAAATAAAAAACCTGTATTTAATCTTTACTTTCAGTCCATTCAACATCAACAGTAATAACAACTTTGGACTTAGTAATGGACATGTTATATAGTCCTAAAAATGGACATAGGCAATGTGCTATAATTACTAAGCTTAGATAAACCAACCCAGTTATTTGTTTTATCAGAAGGCAGAAGTTTAAGACTAATGCCTGCTGCAAGCTGTACTTAATATTCTAAGTGGACTCACTCATTAAATAAGCTCATGAAGTACAAGTGCACAGCTCAGCCCCATGCTAATGGTTTCTTCTGTCTGTATGAAGCTCCTTGTGTGTGTGAGCACCAACTGATGCGCAACTAACAATGTTTGTTGTACTTTCGCCTTGTTTATAATAAAACAGACAAAATCATGTTTCCTTTAACACATTATCATTTAAGTTTCTTACAACCTAAAAAAGAAGAAGCACATGAACAAAGTCACATTAGTCCTCATGGAAATAAAGTGCTTTTATTTTAGAAACAACATTTTTAAACCGACACTTTCTTAAAATTTTAACATATTTAAAAAAAAGAAAAAAAAGTTGCAGCTGGAACGGTGCATTACAAAGTCCTGCATTAATTTACCGAAGCTAGCATTTTTTAAGTCGACTGTTCAGCAGTTTTGAAACTTGATCGTTACATAATATTAAGTAGGTTTTTTACCAAAGTTTTTTTTTTTTTAGCTGCAGCTCCTGAAAGTCAGACGCAGCTACGTAGAGACCTTTAATAAGTGGTTGGTTGTCAGTGAAATCAACTATAGTGGTTAATGCATGTTACTCAGCATCACCCTGGTACGACTGAAACCTCTTCATCTTGTTTTTAAGTTACAAAATGTTTTAAAAAATCTGTTCAAAAAGTTTAGTCTAAGTGGCACCACATTAAATCGTCACCACCTCTTGCCCCCATCAAGTGTTGTTAGAGCAAAGCGATCCCTTGGCACATGCTGAAGAAGCTAATCCTACATATGGCGGGCATGCTTGATCTTAAGAGTCTGTGCTGTCTTTTCTTCTGCTCAGAGGTCAAGAGTTGTTCGTGGCTACAAAAGGCTAACAGACTGCCTTCAGGAATCTGAATAATCTCTGCAGCATTGGTTCCGTGACTGCTTTGAAACTGCATGACGGCTGAAGATCCACAGACCGACTGGTCTCTGCTATTGCCTTTTTGAGCTGAGGTGATAATGCTTGAAGTGAAGTCGCTCAGTGGAGATTAACAAAAAAAAAAAAAGGTCTTTTCTCGTCGTGAAATCCGAGAAAATCTTCAATATAAAAATTAGGCCGGGAAAGATAAACCCCCATCCTTGTTGCAGCGAAGATATTATGTTTCCATGCAGCTGATTTAAAGTTTCTCTCAAAGCAACATGCTTCTGTTTACCCATCTGCAGAGTGTACATTCACAAGTACAAGAAAATGTATTTACTTATGACTCAATGAAGCCAACTTTCTGAATTAATATTGATATGGCAGATATGCATGAGTGATACCGTTTTGCACCGAAGAAACATTTACCTACAATTTCCGATAGATTTACAAACTAACTCCAAAGTGAAGGGAAAATGTGTAAAATTGGAACCCTGAGATTTCTGGTATTCAGTGAGCCCACGGTCCTCAAAACGACTCTGTAGGAAGACTTCATAGTGAAAACACTCAAATCTGTCCCTGTAGGTCCACTGTACTGGCAGCTTTCTATTGTGCTAGGGTGTTTACATTTGAGCAATCTAAAAACCAGTCACAGGCGACAGGTATCAGGAAAAAAAACAAAACCAACAAAACACCCGCATAGAATCTCGTTGCGCTATTGAACGACCGTTATCAGCCTCATAACTTTGGATAGTTAATAGTGCCCTGCATCACCTTGTAGCTGGTTAACAAATTAAATTAAATGTAACTTTATAATTTGTTTTTATATTGTGTAACATGCCTACGTTCAGTAATGTCAGGTACTTAATCCAATCCATTAACTTCTATTAATTTCTATTTAACCAAACCAAGTAGTTTTTTTTCCCTCTAACTAGTTTTGACGCCTGAACATGAAACCACAACCAGATTTAGCGGTGTGATAATGACCTTCTGCACATATAGTAGGTGAACTAAGCACCTTCTACAAATATATACAAGGCTGATGATTTAATGGGCTGATAACATTCAAAACAGGTGAAAAAACCAACAGTGCTCTGGACCTTAAGTGCCACATTTGAGTGCCAACACTCCATGAAGTCACCTTGAGTCATCATTTTGCTCATAGAACCTTAATTACACTGATTTGACCCCACTCTGGACAACAATGTGATAAACACATGTGGGTTGCTGCTGTGACTCTGATTCGGATAGAAAATAAATAAAAAGTAGAACCGACCCAAAATTATCTGACAGAGTCCATGAATTAAGCCTGAAGATGGAAACACACTAAGCGGAGATAGAAATATATAAAGGAGTATGTTCTTACCAAAAATACCTTTTTGGAAAATATCGGATAGCGAGAGTCTGATATTGCCTCTTGCAAGAATGATCTGCTACAGAAAGTAACCTGCGGTTGCATAGATGACTAGAGTGGTTAGGAAGGAAAATTGAGGTGTGGTGGTTGCTTCTGGATCTGGAAAAGTTGTATTATTATTCCCTCTTTATTCCTTTTACTTCTCGGTGAGTGATAGCTGCAAGATCCTCTCAAGCTCCTCTTCCTCCTGCTTCCTCATCTTGTCCTCTTCCTCTTGAGCCCGAGCAGAGAGCTCCATGGCGAGGCGGAGCTCTGAGTCGGGGCTTGAGGCAGAGGGGGAGCTGACAGGGCTGACAGGGCTGGGGGTGGTGTTATCATATTCCACTAGCACCCCCTCTGGGATACTCCTAGAATGACATAGACAGGAAAAGAATGTGATCCAGCTCTGTTCTGTGGCTTTTACTGAAATATATACAAGAGGTGGACCCCGATATACAATGTCATCTAGAGTAGTAAGGACTGATTTTGTTTTTCTTATCCACGTGTAATTATGTAATTGCAACTCGCGTTCCTACCTGTCACTCTGGCTACTGGGCATTACATCAGTGAATTCCCCATCAGCATCGCCCCATATGCCTTCCTACAATGACACAAACATGAGTATTTAAAAGATGCAAAAAAATGACATTGGAAAATAATAATAATAAGTATTTGTGCGTAGAATTGCACAAATAATTAAGTAACTTTTCCTGCAAAAATGGCAGAAAATGTAGTTTTCAGCCTCTAAAACATGGATATTTCAGAGATAGTTTTCCTTTGTTAAATGTTAAACTGGCCATGTTTGGGTTTTGGGACTGACAAATAAATGAAAAATATACAATCTTGGAAACTGAGAAGGTGGTACATGTTTCACTATTTTCTGACATTTTATAGATCAGACAAATATTCAGGAAATAAAAAGAAGATTAATACATGAATCCCTTTTTGCAAGAGAGACCATGATGTTTGTTCTTACCTGGCCTGTGGCTCTGTTAGAATCCAGGAGACTCTGATGGATGGCGTACTGCAAAAGCTCCTCATCATTGTTAGACATGGGCGTGTGGCGGTTACCTCCTCCTCGTCGGTGGTAACTGGCAGGCACCTCAAACACTGAAGGACAAACCTGAAACGGAGGCAGTGCTGGGCGGATGAAAAAAGAAAGCAGTTTAGGGATCATTACCAGCATTATTTTAAGATACTGTCACATTTAATGGTTAACGTGGCTGCATTCCAACCTGCAGCTTCTTCCTCTTCTCCGGAGGATGTTGGCGTGGCTGCTGGTGTTGGCGTCGCCTCCTCTTCAGTACTGCATTTATTGACATTACCAAATGTAATCCTGGCATTCAGCACATGGAACAGGGGAATCTCTGCAACAGAGGAAAAAAACAACAGATCAGATGTAAAAACAGACTTCAGAGCCTTGTACATTTCTTGTAGTTTTATTTGATGGGAATGTCAAATACCTATTTTTACGGGAAATCCAGGAGGAAACTTCAGGGTTACGAAGTCTCGTAGACGTGCAAAATGGGAACTGGTTCGTGCCATGAGGTCGATAATAGGGGTCACCTGCTCCACCAGGGACAGAGGATGTTCCTCACTCATCCACAATGTACCTTTGAACCTGCGTGAGACAAGATTAAATCAAATCAAACTTTATTTATATAGCGCTTTTCATACATAAAAATGCAACACAAAGTGCTTTACAAAAAAATAAATAGAGGACGCCGTCACAGAGACCACCAGGACCCGGGTAGACCGGGGCGGACTCCACACATGGTGCAGAGCCGCCTAGTCCCCCGTGCCTAGGGAGTCTCCAAGACCACATCCCCACGGGCAGACCGAACGCACTGCCCAGTGCGGAGGCCCCCATGAGAGAACACTGGAGCTAAAAACTAAAAGACTAAAAGACAACAGGACAGGATAAAAACGAAAAGACTAAAAGACAACAGGACAGGATAAAAACGAAAAGACTAAAAGACAACAGGACAGGATAAAAACTAAAAGACTAAAAGACAACAGGACAGGATGAAAACTAAAAGACTAAAAGACAACAGGTCAGGATAAAAACTAACAGACTAAAAAACAACAAGACAACAGGACAAGATAAAAACTAAAAGACTAAAAGACAACAGGACAGGATAAAAACTAAAAGACTAAAAGACAACAGGAGAGGATAAAAACTAAAATACAACGGGAAAGAAAATATAAACAATGTGATGAACAACTAGATAGGTAAACAGATAGCTAAATAGGAGAATAAATAAATAAATAAATAGTAAAATAATCAGTTAAAAGCTAGACCAAACAGGTGGCTCTTGAGCCTCCTTTTAAAAACATCAACAGCCTCTGCGGTCCTGATGTCCTCTGGCCGGCTGTTCCACAGGCGCGGGCCATAATGGCTGAATGCAGCCTCCCCGTAGGTTTTAGTTTTAACTCTTGGAATAATTAAAAGGCCGGTGCCAGAGGCAAAGACAATGATTGATAAGGGTAATGCGCAGCAATGAGAAATAAAATATGATGTTTCTGTGGCCATAAAGCTGCGTTTCTTACTTCTGTGTTCGGATGCTCAGTTCAATGGGGCGGCCGATGTCTCTGTTGCCCAGGTCAAACTCAGGATCGAAGTATTCATCTGGAGTGATGGCAGTGGGATTGGTGGCAGTTGCATACTCAAGAGTCAGGTCCTGTAAATCGAACAGTTATCGTATCAAATCGGCTACCAGGCAGGAATAAAAAACAATCTTTTAATGTAATTACTGTATGCACTTCTTACCCCTTGTGCACTGATGTGCTGCTCCACAGTCCCAAGCAGAGACTCCAAGATGTTCCTTTCACCTTTGAACAAAAAAATTTGAACTTATGTAGCCAAAGTCATTTTCCATAAAATGTAGGTTTGTTATTCTTTCTACAAAAGTCTGCTATTTACATCATAATATAGGAAAACGTCATACATGAAGAATATTTTCCACCTACTTTTTATCCTGGCTTTCTCCTCGTCTGTAAGATGCTCCGTCCTCGTCCTGATTACCACATTTACATTGTTCACACTGAAAACCTGAGAAAACAAGCAGAATATAAAGTCATATATTACTATAAATGGGCTCCACAGTTTTAAATAGCACTAATATTTAGTTGTAATAATTATGAAAATGTATAATTTTTTTGCACCTTGGCTTCAAATCCATTGACCATTTCTGTTTTGTCAGCTCTCCAGCCCCAAATGCCAGACTTGTTCCTGTGAAAAACAGTTGTAAATTGTGAGAACAAAATTTTCTTTACTCATTCTTTTGTTGTTTTCCTTTACTGCACTTACTGATTATATAAACACTTGTTTATTTTTAGTTTGTACATTTGTTTGTTGTTGCAGTTGTTTTTGGATAGTTTGTTTTTAATATTCTTATATCATTTTCAATATTTTGCATGTTGTGCTTGGTGTTTTGATTTTTGCTGCTGTTGTAACACAGGAATTTCCCAGTTTGGGATCAATTAAGTCTGTCTGTCTGTCTGTCTGTCTGTCTGTCTGTCTGTCTGTCTGTCTGTCTGTCTGTCTGTCTGTCTGTCTGTCTGTCTGTCTGTCTTACAGGCAAAATCTACCATCATATTCTTCAGCTCAGAATAACTTCCACAACAGAGTACACCAGTGCAATACTATTTAAGAATACGATCAAAGCACTTTCCAAGCCATTTTTAGGTACCTTAACCAAACATTTCCAGACTTTTAAAGCCTTAATCATTTTAATTGTTATTATAAATTAAACTGGGAAAAAACAAATAATTTATACCCACACCAATGAATGTATACTGTATTCTAACTTTGTTTATTTTACCAGCTGTTCATATTTAATATAGTTTTGATCATGACTAATTAATTTTTATCCCTGTGAATTAGCAGAGTAAGGCTGCGCTCACACATAGCGAATGCATGTGAGTGATCATCACCTACGGATGCCATATTTGGGCAGTTCAGGATGTGACACACAGCTGAAGTTATTGGTGGAGACGAGGGTGAGCCTTTGCCGGCTAAAGTTCACCATGGTTGAAGTCCATGCAATGCGAAGACGTACATTTGCCTTGCAAACTGGATTTTAATTTTTTTTTTTTATTCGCCCCTTTGCCCACATAGAACGGGAACGAATATGAGGCGAATATTAGCCAATGTTAACCCTTAATAGGACACTCATTGAAATACTTGCAAATTCCAAATTTTAACCATAGAAAATATTGGAGGGTATTACAAACAGCCAGAATGTGTAAAAAAAACATAGGGGCAAATCTATGAGAAAAAATGCATAGATTTATGAGATTTCAAGTGGTGAATCTGTGAGGAAAAAGTTGCTTTTTCCCCAGTTTTTTCTCATAAATCTGCAACTTTTTTCGCACAGGTATGCCACTTTAAATCTCTCAAATCTGCGACTTTTTTTCTTGTAGATTTGCCACTTTAATCTAGTAAATTTGCAACTTTTTTCCTCTAAATATTACCTGAAGTTAATAGTTTTTTGCCCGATAAAGGGTTAAATTCTTGTATGTGTGACAGAGAAAGGCCTGTTACTCCTGACACTATAATTACTGTTGTTTGACACCTGTGTTTGAGGACATTATCCAGATGACAGTTAGCGAGATAATATAAAGATAATAATAAGAATACGAACATCCTTCTAATTACATGATGTTTGACTAACACGCCCAGTTTAATTTGCTCTTATTATCTATTGTAAGTTGTTTGTAGGGTTACATAACATGTTCACTTAGGCGTTTTACCACAGAAGACATTTTGGTACTTCGCAGTAGGACAAACACACGTAAATAATTAAATTAATTATGGCTGTTTGTTTTTTATTTAGCTGCTTCGATTTCAGGGTCCTGGCATCATGAGTACTTGCTCTCTGTCACTCTCACTGGAACAGATCCATCATTAGTGTTATTAGTAACACCTATGCGTTTCCTACTATGCCAAGGAAAAATGTTTGCTGTGAGAAAGGCCTATTGAAGGTCAGACAACCTTTGAATGAAAAAGCCAGTTTAAAAATTGATGTTAGACGGCAGAATGAAACTAGAAATATCATCCAGATGTCACTGTGAAATGATTAACAAGCCTTATGGTATCACTGTTTAACATCACTCAGGGAGTAATGACATTAAGTGTGAAATGCCATGAGATGTCATTTCTTATGAAAAACTGTCACTGTGCATGTTGTGAGAAAAAGGACAGGGAAAAAATGTGACACTTGCCTCTCAAAAGCAATATCCTTGGTGTCCAAGTATGTGTTTACAATTGGAGTGGTCAACCTTTTGGCAACTTCTTGTTCAGCTGGCTGCATCGACTCAAGTGTGACATCCTCAATTTCTTGGGATATGTTGAAGCGTTCAGTGTCCACGACTTCATCGTCATGGTTCACCTCCATTAACTCCGCACATGAATCTGTACAAATACAATCAGGGATACACTTATAAACCTTTTACAGAAGAGAGAAAAATCATAAAGACAACTTTTTTTTTGTGTGTAAGAGGGTTAAAGTACACACCGTCTCCTCTGAAGATGTAGCTCCTGCGCCCTCTGATCCAAGTCATGTTTTCAAAGCCAAGAAGAGTGGCATCCACTCGCAGGCTAGCGCCACTTTTCCAAATGCGACAAACATCACTTGGACAAACCCGGGACAGAAGAGGGACTGTGAAGCAACAGCATATGAATGTCCAGCACATGAAAAACAGTGTCACTCATTGTGAAACTAAAAAAAAAGCCTTCTCCAACTAGATGCAGGTATGTTGTTTTTCCTGTATGACCTGATGAAACCGCTATGCTGGCAGAGAACATGTGTTTGTTTTTACGGATGTTCAATTGCAGGTTACAGCATTTGAAGATACTTCCTTGTGTTGCATACTAAATGGCTGATAGCCAGCCTGTACTTTATAAACAAGTTAATAAGCATACACAGTCTATTTTACTTTTGATGTCTATCCAAAAGTACACACAAAATAACTTACTCCAACTTGTGAATTCCCATTTCATTTCCATATAGAAGTCTGGAGACTGTGGATGAAAAGATAGCAGTTATTTCCTTTGCTGTTAATTATTTCCTTGCACATGTACACATGGAGGATCAGACAAGAGGAAAATATATAAAGTGAAACCTCTCGGATCTTTGACAGCAGCTCAGGCACTCCTCCCAGAGCAGTGGAGGCTTTGAGGTAGTCTCTGCGTTGAAGCACTAACTGAACCATCTCTGGATCTCCGGTGCTGACTGCCTCCTGCAGCACTACACAGACACAAACAATTATGATCTGACCACTAAACCTTTTAACAGCAATTGTTCCCTCGGAGCAGCAGCTACCCATTAAAAAACCTCAACAATGACAGTAATAACCAAGGGAAGTGAGACTGTTTCTCCGCAATCAAAGGAGTGGATATGGATTTTTACCAGAAACCCCATTAACAGCAGGTTAATGTGAGAAGGGCTCTAAGTGATCAAACAAACCCACACATTCTCAGAAAGCAGATCTACAAGACAAATGAAGGAAACCGTCATGATATCACAGCATTATTTGTCTATCTGGCTTTAGAGCTGACCTGTCCAATTCATGATGTTTTCTTTAGTCACTTGAGCACCGTGTCTCAGAAGGACTCGCACTGACTCCAGGTGCCCGAGTGACACAGCCAGGTGCAGAGGTGTCCGACCTCTGGGATCCACAGCCTCGATGTCATTCTGGGGGAAAGCGAGGAGAAACCCACAGTTTTACAAGATTAAATCCTGCATGGAAACTTGTTATATGAACAAAATGACATGCTGGCTTGTAATATTGCTTCACTGTAACTGAGTGCCTTCATATTATACCCCATAGAGTCATTTTACACCATTAAATTGAGGTCATCACCGATAATGATACAGGCCTGAAGTAGTCACTGAGCATTATGTCTGGCCCTTATATGAGTCAGGAGCTAAATGTGTTATTGATCAGCACTGCTGGGTATGAAGAGTTATGAGACAGGATTATAGTAATTATACTGCACCAACACACAGTATTAACTGTGAACTGCAAGATTAGATATGATTTTCTTTTTTTTAAGTGCAATACTTAGTGATAACATGTTAGATTAATCAGATGCATGTTTAAAAGCAATAATGCTGAGCAGATGATAAAGACATAATCACCATTAAAATCTCATAAAACTGATTTATTTTGTAAAGCAGTTATTGTGTTATCATATCTAGTCAGATTGTGTGTTTGAGTAATCCAGTGAGTTTGGTTAGCAGCTGGAAACTCGGCTTTCAATCTGTGCTGGAATAAATTATTAAAGTAAACTTCCAAACCTGTTGATTTTTGAATAGTTATGTCCTCATAGACATTTTAGACGTTATCTGTGTTTGTGTGTGACAAAACGGAGCATCTGTCAACACGACTGGCCTACTTTTACTGGATGGCTACGGATGACTTAACAGCTCCCTCCTGGCTTCATCTAGCGAGCTAAGCCTCGGTCTGAAACATATTCCGTGTTTTACCAACCTGTGGTAACGTGATTTGTTGTTCCAGTGTCCTGTAGTCATTCTCCCACACTGCGGAGTGCAGGGGAAACCGTGTAGCCGTGGACATCTTCCTCTTTATGGAGCCGCTCAGTGCAACGTTAGCCAGCTTCTAATAATCACAGCCATGGGGGAAAAACTGCGGTAGCTACATGCTAGTTACGCAAACATGTACGACAGATATGATCCATGCCCTTAACATTTAACAATAACAACGTCGAGATGTCTAACCCGGTGCCCAACTTTTCACCAAACCTTCCCCTAAATAAAACTTTTGAACAAGGAAGTGCCAGCAGCGGTGCCCACAAATGACAGGGGTGTCCTATATAGAAATAGACTCACAATCTAATTAATACAATCAAAGTAAGTCCGCTTTCCTTGCCCATTAACACGGGTCTTGGTTTATGCGTAATAACAATTATTTATATGGCAAATACACGACGGAAACATGATTTGTAAACAAAACCATCGCCTTCAGGAAAAAGAATAGTCGGTTCCAGTCGGACCGAACCACTCAATGTGTCCGCACGGGGGGTGAGTGTGTGCAAAACTTTCTATAAAATTGTAATTCCTGTATAGACGTGAATCTGTGCTGTCGCAATGTAAAATGTTATAACTGTGACTCAGTTTAACTGGAAAATATTAACAACACAAATACGTCTAAAGTTGTATCCAGGCAATAAATTGACTGACATACCTGTAACGTCGAAATAGGAACGGCCGTTTGGGGAGGGGCTCGATTTGAGAGGTTGAAAATCTGAGACTTTACCGCCCGCGTAACACGGCTTAATATAAGAACATAACGACACTTGCTAGTGTTAAGTTATATTAATGACAGCTGATGTCTTATCACCTGTGTCGATTTGCTCTTTTAACGTATGCGTAACTAGGGCCTGTTTATTGTATGCGGATACTTAACTAGCTTTTAACACAACCATAGGTCTGTTGATCCGCCCTGTCCCAAGGCAGACCTCAGTTATGTGCTACTGATGATTTATTATTTTTCTCATTATTTCATGTAGAAGTGCAGTAGTGGTACTAGGTGCGAATGGCATTTAAAAAAGTTGACCTCCACTGGAAGGAAATCCAGTTAGCAGCATCCTGTTATTAATTCGTCACCCTGTTAAAATACTCGCCTAACTCATTTTTTTCAAGTTTTGCAGGAAACACAAAGAACATTTATTGATCATGTCACTCAAAAAGCATGTAACAAAGGATGGCTATTGGCATAGTAATAACACTGTGTGTAAATTATGTAACTTAAGAGAAATAAATGGCTTAGGCATTTTTTAACATGCCTTTGTAACTTAAGCAAGATATGGTAAGACTTTATTTTGAAGGTGTCTACATAAAAGTCATACAAGCCAAGTCAGAAACATGACATGACAAGTATCATGAGCATTAATGTTACTTCAAAGTGTCATTAATGTTCATGACACATCCCATGTCATGTTTATGACACGCTCATGTTACTGTTATGTAGACACCTTCAAAATAAAGTATTACCATACCTTGCTTAAATTACAAAGGCATGTTCAATTATTGCCTAAGTCACATTTTATTTTGATTTAGGCATAATAAATCCGCTTAAGTCACACTCTTGACAGGCCATTATCTTAAAGAGGTAAAATCACATGATCTGATCAACTGAGGATTATTATAACAGTGTGACGAATTGTAAAAAGTACCATTTTTGTACCGTGCCACGAAGGTGCATAGATCGAACTTACCTACTTTTTGTTTGTGTATTTTCTCCTTTGCCCTCAGTTTAGTTTTTCAGGTCATGCACCGCCCTAACCCCCAAGAAGCTCAACCAAACATAATGTGTTGTATTTAGTTTTTTATTCTTAGCTGTACGTGTAACAATCAGGGCCACGATTTGGTTTTGTCCGTCCAAGCGAACGAGACAAGGAGGCGTTATTTCCAACGAGAAGTTTATTTCCTGAGAGGCTACACTCTGGGCATAGCCTCGCTCTGGCAGTAGGTCAGAGCCGCAGCTGCCGCTGGGAATGCTGTAGCTCTGTGTAGTGTCTACCAGAGACTGGAGAGTAAACTACCAGACGGGCATAGGCTAGTTAGCTAATCAGGTGCTAAGTCAGCTAACTTGCAGACAAGCAGCGTTGTACCTTACTCTTGTGGGGTAACGGTATAATGGTTTTAACGCAATCGCTAGCCAAAACGAACAGGCTAGCAACAGTTAAATGAAGTAGCAGGTCGTTGTTTGGGTTGTTTTTAATTAGCTAGGTTTAGCTAACGCGGAAGGCACCCCCACAGAGTAATCAATGGTTAGCATAACGCAACGGACATAATACTCTGCTCATCTTGAAAGACATTTCTTCCTGAGTAAAGGATGTCTAAACGCCTTCGAAACACCGAGCTATGCGCTGATTGCAATGTTCCAGGTAAGAAAATTCACAGCATCCCTGTAGTGTTTAGTTGTTGTTATTTACTCACTGACCAAACGGTCCATCCAGTAACGTTAAGCTTTGCACTTCACTCCTCTAGTGTAAATCAGATTATCAGTGCTGGCCCATGCTGCTTTCTTCTTTGCACTGAGTTAAATATCGTCACCCTGTTAAAATAATCGCCTAACTCGTTTTTTCAAGTTTTGCAGGAAACACAAAATACTTCACCAAAAGTGTAACTTATGACATTTATTGATCATTTCATTCATAAAGGATGTAACAAAGGATGGCTATTGGCATATTAATAACACTGTGTGTACATTATGTAATTTAAGAGAAATAAATGATTTAGGCAATTTTTTCAACATGCCTTGGTGACTTAAGCAAGGTATGGTTACACTTTATTTTGAAGGTGTCTACATAAGAGTCACACAAGCCTGTCAGAAACATGACATGATAAGTATCATGAGCATTAATGTTACTTCAAAGTGTCATTAATGTTCATGACACATCCCATGTCATGTTTATGACACGCTCATGTCACTCTTATGTAGACACCTTAGAGTAAAGTGTTACCAATATTTGTGTCAACAATAAAACACTGATAAACTAAACTGATAACTAAACAATCTCCCTCTAGCTCTTCTTTGCTGGGTTCATATCTGATGCCTATGAATGTGGCAAATTGTCAAAGAAGTGATGATCTTAAAGGGGTAAAATGACATGATCTGATCAACTGAGGATGTAGGCGTTTTTACCATAGGTGGCCAGCGTCATGAGGAGATGATTTAGGCAAAAAAAAGACAAAAAGTGACTCAGGCGATTATTTTAACAGTGTGACGATATGCAGTGTGCTGTTGTTTCGACACGGCAAGTTGTTAGTGTTGTTGACCAGTCAATAACCTTATAGCTATCTGATTGAGGATGCAATTACACCTGAAGCAGCTGTATTTTTAACTGTTTACATCCGGTTTTACTTGCTTTAAATAATCAAGCAGACATTTGTGGTTTTGTGATAGATAATGGCAGCAGATTTTAAATGTAATGCATCATGAAATATAATCTTAGATTAGCAGGAAACTGCTTTGTAAGCTCTCACTATAGGATGACTGCATCATTCATAAAAAGTCTTCTTTCAAAGGGCTCTTTGTACACCATGTTGACAATATGCTACTGAATTTAACTAATTTTTATAAGGAATGGCCGGATAAAAGAATAATAAATGGTATGGCTTTTTCCTTTAATGATCCCAACTGTGAATATGGAAATATAGGTCTAATAATGAAACAATATAGCAAAAACTACATTTTTACATCCTAAACCCAAATCTGGCAATGTTCTTGAACCCTTTACTGCACTATGGTATCTGTAGTGATTAACAGGAGATTTATTAGCCTGGATGTAGACAACTTAATGCTCTGTCCATTATATCATGAGAGAAACACCAACATCTTCTTAAAGAGTTTTTTTTTAAAAACTGTTGGTAATGGTTTATAGTGTTAGGAATTAGAGCTGCAAAGAATAATCAATTAATCAGTTACTTTTTAACTTGTCTTAAATGTAAATATTTATGTACTTTGAGTAAATATCTTAAAGTTGTGGACACAACAAGAGGTTGATTAACATTTTTAACAATTCTCTGACATTTTACAGACCAAACATTACAACTGATACAATTGATTAACCGAGAAAATAATCAACAATGGACATAACCATTAGTTGAGACCAATACGGGATGAGAGAAAAAATCTGATTTAAGCTTTTACGATCAAACGTACTGTGAAAGCTGAAGTAACAGTCGCATTGTGTTTGAGGTACTTTCAGGAGTCCCATTTATATAGAAATGACGTGATGTTTTTCAGCAGGCACAGGAAGCAAAACAGGATGCTGAGTGAATTGACTGAAGTGCTTTCAATGCAGAAGAGATTTTTTTTCTATTGTGGCACCACAATTTAGTGTAGATGTGATATGCTGTAAAGTACAACATACATTTGCTTTTAAAAAAGGGGAAACCAATATAAAAGAGTCATCCTATTTCACAAGAACATCAAGAAAAACAATAACAAGTATGCTAAACATTCAGAAATACCTTACTTTAGCACCTTGTCTATCATCATGTCTTTCAGACTAGTTAAACTTGTCAGATCTCCACAGCAGCTGGCCTGGGTTGCCCCTCCATACGGCTGTTACCAGTTGTTGCCTGAGAATATTTTTAGAATTTCAAGATGTGGTATTAAATTTAGCAGCACTTGTTGAGGAAGGGGTAAAAAGAGGCATGTCAGCACCAACTCCTAGGTCTCGGTGTAGAAGAAAAGTTAGGAGACTCTAAATACTGGGGGACCAGGTGCCAGATTCTGACCAGCAACCCCTGCAGCTGTTCCTCCTACACCTCAGCTGCTGCAAAGACATTTACAGTCTTCACTGTCTTGTCACAGTGCCAGCCACTCAATCTGCTCAACAGTTTATCGGCTATCAGAGCGTCGTATAAATTTACAGTATTTTTGGGCTTGAGCTGTTCCCCATTAGAAGAGTATCTGTATAAAGTGCAGACAACTCTGTGACATACATGAGGTGTGCTAAATAGGTCAAGGTTAACTAAACATATTTATTTTGGTCACAGAGTATACTGTATCTCACACTGTCTCTTTTTTCTAATGATGCATTTCCTGAATTTGCAGCACCAAAAGCATTGACAGCATTTGTCGGGTTTTTTTTTTTACAATGTTTTGAAGGAGGAAGCTGCACTATTACTCAACATTAATGTTGAGGTGCTTCAACCTGCAACTGCTAGTCTTCACTTCCTTGTTACTCAATTCACGGCTTCACCTAAATGTGGAGTCAAAAAAGGCCTTAAATACCTTTTTTTTTTTTTTTTTAGCAAATCAGTGTTTTGCGCATGTGAAAGTTTTTCTGGAAATTCAACAGAAGTGACAACGCTTCTACTAAATAATAGATTTTTCAGCCTCTGTAGCAGATAGAAATGAAATTCAAAAAGTATTTGAGAGCTTATACAAATACTACAAAACGATGTATCCGCTTTCCAGGCTTCAATGGGTTAAAGCACATTGTGATTTTAAAAGGTATAACAGTGATCAAACCCAAATTTTGGTGTCTGTGGTATTTGTGCCCTATGTTGTGTTCATTCCTGTTAAATCAACATAAAGTATGCTTCCAGTAGTCTGAGCAGCACACTTAAAAAGTCTATAAAAAAAAGACCAAAAACAAGAAGTTTAGGTTCTCATAACTTTTTTTCCCACATCCATTTGATCTTAATGAAGACATAAATAAATAAATAAATAAATAATTCTTAAAAAGACTCAGTCCTTTTGTGAAACAGCTGGACGCTGTAGTTTTTAGCAAATGCCACTCAAGCAGAAGTAAGTATTGTATTTGTTAGGGACTATTTTCAGTCATGGATTAATGCACATTTGGTACTCAACTGAACAATCTCAGAGAGCAGGACGGTTTATGTGGGATTAACTACAATACCCAAGTTCATCTAATGATAGTTCAGCTAGTACAACGGTGTGGCTCAGTGATGTGTGATTGTGAGTTCTCAGACAACAGTGGACTATGGCACAGACAATACTTGTTAGTAGAGCTTAAATGTATGTCATTTCTGCCACGAGGGATCTCTCAATCAAAACAATGACAAAAGATGGACTTTGATGACGTGGCAGTTAATGAAAAATGATTTAAAGTTACTCTCTGATGTATCATCTAGTATTTCCCCAGAAGTTAGAGCAACTAAAGGAGTTAAAGGGTTATATGACACAACTGAAAGGTGACCTTGGAATAAAATGAGGTATTTCTCTATGTTTGAACTTTGAAGGAAACATTTAGGGTAATATAAGTGCAACTCAACAAAATATATGATACAGCTCTCATAAGCCATTTTTAATGCGGTTATTTTACATATTACACCATTGACTGTGAGGTTGAATTTTTTATGGGATGACAATGATGACAATAACAGAAGTGTAGAACATCACCAGCCTTATCCTCTAACCTCCTGTTTGTAATAGTTTTGACACCATAAGTAAGAGTTTCTCCAAGTCCAGTCACTGAGGAACTGAAAAGGAGAAGTGGTGTGCTACTGTGTCAGTGCTTTGAATAATGATACTGAAAGTGAGAGCAAGCACATCTCTTATGATACATGTCTAAATTCATCTTAGATTCCCTCCACTTAAAGCTTGAGTAAAAGAAACCCATGAGAGCAAAAGGATATTTTTTGGGCCTACTCCTTAACACTTTGATGCACAACATGGGTCCAAAATGACCCTCATTCATTCATATTTAATGCTTGCTGTGTGTTTCTGTGCTCTTTTGATATCAACTTATTTTTTGATTGAATATTTCAAGTATTCTTTAAATATCTTGTTTTTGATAACAACAGATCATTATTTACATTTTTCCTCTCATACTTTATGAAGAAAAAAAAGGTTCTGTATTATTACATGGCTAACTACTTGGCTAAGTAGCTTCCTAAGCTAACTACTTAGCCAAGAAGTTAGCTTAGTAGTTAGCTTAATAATAATAATAATAATAATAATACATTAAATTTTTATAGCGCTTTTAAAGGTACTCAAAGTCGCTTAACATAACAGGAATTTGACAGACACAAACACAAAATGCAAAAGAAAACAGAGATGAGATGAGAGACAAGCTACTTAGCTAACTACTTAGCAAAGAAGTTAACTAAGTAGTTAGTTTAGCGAACTACTTAGCTAAAAAATGGATATGGGCCATTTTTGACCCATGTTGTGCATTAGAACAGTAGTGACACAAAAAGGGATTTTAAAGGAAAACGTAAAATTAGGATGTATGATGATCAAAAACAAACTAATTGAGGAAAACCTGGAATACTGAATGATGAAAATAATTAATTGCAAAGATATAGAACATAAAACCTCTCTCACTGGGTCACTTTAGACCCATGTTGTGCATCAAAGGGTTAAATGGCATATTTTTGTGTCATAATGTATTGTCTCTTCCCTCTCAGAACCACGCTGGGCCTCGGTGAACAGGGGTGTCTTGATATGTGATGAATGCTGCAGCGTTCATCGAAGCCTAGGGAGACACAGCTCGCAAGTTCGCCACCTGACGCACACACCATGGCCTCCTACACAGCTACAGGTAATACGCCCATATAGGTATAATTTACACTACCGGTCAAAAGTTTTAGAACACCCCAATTTTTCCAGTTTTTTATTGAAATTCAAGCAATTCAAGTCAAATGAACAGCTTGAAAGGGTACAAAGGTAAGTGGTGAACTGCCAGAGGTAAATAAAAAAGGTTAGCTTAACCAAAACTGAAAAATAATGTACATTTCAGAATTATACAAGTAGGCCAGGGAACAAGAAATGGGTTAACAACTTAACTATGGAGTCTTGGGCTATTTTCTCCATTTTTGAATTATTTTCATGTCTTTGTAAGTCATTTTGTGTCTTTTTTTTGGTAATTTTGTGTCTTTTTTTAGTCATTTTGTGTCTCTTTTTGTCATTTTGTGTCTTTTTTTGGTCATTTTGTGTCTTTTTTTAGTCCTTTAGTCCAACATAAAATGTGATTTTTGAATCTTTTTTTTACTTTCAAAACACTATCATGCTCAATCAAGAATTTTAAATGTTGCAAATGTGCATTAATTTCAGAGTACACTGAGACATTAAACTGCATAATTTTCAATTAAATTCTGGAAAAGTTGGTGTGTTCTAAAACTTTTGACCAGTAGTGTATATGACTATTTACCTGGGTCAAAAGATG